>NC_084742.1:33590200-33940200 GCF_033978785.1 Entelurus aequoreus | reverse complement strand
AAAGGAAACAGTGGATGATGTCCTCATGCACTAAAGACATCCTCAGGTCTGCACTGTCATGTTTTTATTGAGCAGACAGTGTATGTATGTGTGTGTGTGTGTGTGTGTGTGTGTGTGTGTGTGTGTGTGTGTGTGTGTGTGTGTGTGTGTGTGTGTGTGTGTGTGTGTGTGTGTGTGTGTGTGTGTGTGTGTGTGTGTCAAACATTCATACAAAGTATGTAAGGCATGCCAGCAGAGTCCAAAGCTGCTTGTCGTCATGGTGATAAAAAAGTGTCCATGGTGGCACTGCATGAGTTCATGCGATGGCTTTGGTCCAAGAATATTTACATTTCCATGCCAGCTGCACAAAAAGGTTCAGTCAGGACGGCGTGGAGGTTTTATCTGCGGGAGGAGGCCAGCACGCTGCCTGTGGAGGGCGTGGTCGCCGTGGCGCTGTAGTGGGGGTAGTTATCGTTGGCTGTCGGTGGGCTGGCCAGGATGGAGTTGCCGTTGGTGGGCGAGCAGCTGAGCTGGAGCCTACGCAAGTACTCGGCGTGCACAGGCTTGTGGCTCTGCAGGACTTTGATGGCCTCGTCCACCGTGAACCACTCCCGCTTCCGGCCTGCAGGGGGAGACCAGGGATTCCAGTGAGGTAAAAAAAATAACTAGATGAATTAAACAATATCAGCCAAGCTTCAAGGGGGGCTTTTTGGGGGTTCAGGGTGCATCACCCCCTGAAGTTGAATATAAATTACCATTTTTAAGATGCTTTGGAAGGCATTTCCCTTATAAAAATTCTGTAAAAATACAATAAAACTTACCATTGGTTTCTATCTATTCGATGCTCTAAGCTAAAAACCCCACCTCTTTTTAATGACTGTACCACATCATCAATAGTTGATTGTTTTTGTTGAGAAAATATATTCACCATATTAATATTAGCCATTCCAAGAATGTATACATCCTAAGTTTATGTCATTAGTTGAGGGTTTTGTTTGGTTTGAGAAAATCTCTCCACTACATGACTATAAGGCATTTCATGAATACATGAGGTATGATGGTTATATTTCATAAAAAATATTGTGATCGTAAAAACTCTAATATTTTGTTGAACTAGTGAGTCACTTAGAAAAGTCATTAATATAAAATTGCATTCAATGTATCTGCTGCAAGGTTGTTTGTTCAATTATACAATAAGGCTTTTTATTACATGTAATCTTAATAAATTCATGATTATACTGTAATGGCGGCGGCAATATGAAGGAGGCAGAATGACTTTGCACAAGTCAGCCTTTCATTTTTTTCACTGTATCGCTAACAGGCAGGAGCGCGACACTCGCAGAAAAGTTTCTTCGAACACTTCTTCGTTTCTTCTTCGCTCCCAGACTTGGTCTAACACTGCGGCAAGTCAGTCACTGCCCTCTGCAGCCCACACTGTGTAATTACACTTCACTACACAATATACTCATGGCTACATAGGTGCCGATCCCGTAGGTGCTTCGGGGCCCGAGCACCCACGGACAATGCCGAGCACCCACGTGGGATTGATGGCAAATTCTTTCTCACCACCAAGCACACACACCGAGCACCCACTGGCAGAAATGTAGATGGGTGCCTATGCATGGCTACAGCCTACAATAGTTTTCAGTGCTTTTTAGGCAACCATGGCCATGCAGCACTAGATCTCGCACAAGTTAGTGGGTTCAGTATTTCAAATCATGATTACATTTATGAGACAAAATATCTACTGGTCAACAGCAACTTATTCATGAAACGGTATGAGTGTTACAGCACGCGTGTTGCCGCGAGACTCCTGCTTTTCCCCATGTACTGACTACTTTCATCCTCTTTACCGCCTCACTTGTTAGCTTATACTATAGCGCGGTCCAAACTCTACCTTTTTTTTTAATCATTCAAAGTAGGGGTGTCCAAAAAAAAAAACATTTTGGAATGAATTGCGATTCCTTTTTGTAACGATTGTAAATACATTAAAAAAAATAAAAAATCTATTTGAAAAAAGTGAAATACGCACGCAGGCACACATACACACCAATGTTCACTGAGTCTTCCCAGGCCTCCAACGTCTCGGTGACCGTCAGCACGTACACGTAGGTCCGATGTTTTCGATCTTGGTTTTGCTGCAGAAAAAAAGCTGAAATTACGAATGAAAAATGAAAAGACTTCCTCGTTGTGATTTACCTCAAAGACGCCAAGCAGACGTCCTAGTTTGCCTTTGACGCCAGCCTGAGGAGTAAAAAGGAAAGTTGCCATCAAGTCGTGGAAATAATTATCTTTCAAAACAGCTGACAGAGTTTAACTTCAAGGAAATCAAAACATGACGTTTGACCTTTGTCTTGGTTTGAGTGCATTGCAGACTTGTGCCAAAGTTCGGGAATCCAGCGAGGAGCCGAGTTTAGCTCATGGTCCATCGTGACAGAAAACAAGCGTCCAACACCTCAAAGATTTTCTGACCTCTTCTGCACTAACTTTGACCTCCACCCGAAAATGTTGGCAGTGTGCAACTTCCTACAGTCAATGCATATTTTTACACAACCATGTTTTTTGATTACTTATTTCCTGCTCTTTTTTGTAATTAACATGTTTTACAACTATTAAAGTGAAGTGAAATATATTTATACAGCGCTTTTTCTGTAGGGACTCAGCGCTTTACATAGTGAAACCCATTATCTAGGTTACATTTTTAAACCAGTGTGAGTGGCACTGGGAGCAGGTGGGTGAAGTGCTTTGCCCAAGGACACAACAGCTGTGACTAGGATGGCAGAAGCGGGGATCGAACCTAGAACCCTCAAGTTGCTGGCACGGCAGCTCTACCAACCGAGCTTTGCTTAAAACAGAAAATTATAAATTGATATAATGTACAGGCATAAAATACTCAAAAACACAGTGCATCCGGAAAGTATTCACAGCGAATTACTTTCTCCACATCTTATGTTACAGCCTCATTCCAAAATGGAATTTTTTTTTTTGTCCTCAAATTCTACACACAGTACACCATAATGACAATGTGAAATAGTTGTTGTTGGTTTTTTAGAATTTTTAGCAAATGTATTTAAAAAAAACCTAAGAAATCACATGTACATAAGTATTCACAGTCTTTACACAACACTTTGTTGATGCACCTTTGGCAGCAATTGCAGCCTTAAGTCTTCTTGAATACAACGCCACAAGCTTGGCACACCTATCTTTGGGCAGTTTTGCCCATTCCTCTTTGCAGCACCTCTCAAGCTTCATCAGGTTGGATGAGAAGCGTTGGGTTTTCATCCAGGATGTCTCTGTACATTACTGCATTGATCTTTCTCTTTATCCTGACTAGTCTCCCAGTTCCTGTCGCTGAAAAATATCCCCACAGCATGATGCTGCCACCACCATGCTTCACTGTAAGGATGGTATTGGCCTGGGGATGAGCGGTGCCTGGTTCCCTCCGAAAATGACTCCTGACATTCACACCAAACACTTCAAGCTTTGTCTCATCAGACCAGATAATTTTGTTTGTCATGGTCTGAGAGTCTTTCGGGTGCATGTTGGCAAACTTTTACAAAGGAATTGCTTCTGTCTGGCCACTATACCATATAGACCTGATTGGTCTGACTGCTGCAGAGATGGATGTCCTTCTGGAAGGTTCTCCTCTCTCCACATGGTCACTGCTGTAGCTCTGACAAAGTGACCATCAGGTTCTTGATCACCTCCCTGACTCGGGCCCTTTTCAATTTAGACAGCCAGCCAGCACTAGGAAGAGTCGTGGTGGTTCCAAACTTCTTTCATTTACGGATGATGGAGGTCACTATGCTCATTGGGACCTTGAAGGCAGCAGATATTTTTCTGTACCATCGGGACAATACGGTCTTGGAGGTCTACAGACAATTCCTTGACTTCATGCTTGGTTTGTGCTCTGTCCTGCATCATATTTGGGACCTTATATATGGACAGGTGTGTGCCTTTCCAAATCATGTCCAACCCACTGAATATACCACAGTTGACTCCAATTAAGTTGTACGAACACCCCAAGGATGATCAGTTAAAAAAGAATGCCTCTGAGCTCACTTTGGAGCTTCATGGCAAAGGCTGTGAATAGTTAATTACATGTGATTTCTTAGTTTTTTTATTTTTAGTAAATTTGCAAAAAATTCTAAACAAAACAAAACGTTTTTACCTTGTAATTATGGGGTATTGTGTGTAAAATTTTGAGGAAAAAAATGTATGTATTCCATTTTGGAATAAGGCTGTGACAACAAAATGTGGAAAAAGTGAAGCACAGTGAATACTTTCCGAATGCACTGTAATAACAGAAGTGTTAAAACATTATAAAATAATAAAATATTTTTTTGAAAAAGCCAATTTAAACTTAACAGAACATGCGTTTTTAAAATGTGTGTTTAAGATGCCATGAAATAAGTTAGTATATGCAATAAAATAAAAACATATATTTAAAAAAAAAAAAAGTATAACATTTGGGAAATAATTATGCAATAAAATAAAAGTATTTCTTTCAAGAAAATTACAGCATTTAGGAAAAATTATTAAACTGCAAGAGAAATTGTTTTGTGTATGTGATCTGTTAACATCCCGACTGATATTTTTGAACATTTGAACTTCACAATAAAAATAACTAAACAATGTAGTCGGTGTATGAAACCAAATGTCACCGTATGTAATTAATGATATATCTGGGAAAACATTTTTTTATTAAAAAAATAAATAAGGAAAATAATTCCAAATAAATATTTTACATTTTATATTTTTTGCCCACACTTTTTTAATCTATTTGTCTCCCAATATAATATTTATATCAATTAAATTGAACAAAAACAAATAACCTATAATGTAGTGTTTAGGATCAAATGCCACAAAAAGAATGCAATATTTGTTTTTATATAAAAAAAGAAAAAAACTGGCTAATTTTCTTTCCATGTTTGGCAGATCTATTTACCTCCTCAAAGACTTCGCGCACCGCCGCTCCACAGGGCTCCTCCTCAGGCTCCATCCCTCCTCCGGGTACAATCCACTGATCTGGATGACGACTGCTGCTCACCAGCAAAACCTGGGCAAAAAAGCACAATATTAATGTTACAATATTTTTGTATTATTATTGTTATTTATCACCAAAACCAAAAATGAATACAATTGGTGGGATATTATTATTTACACATTTTGAATATTTCAACAGCAATGCATGTATGGCCACTCAAATTATTATAAATTATCATTCACACAATTGGAAAATTTCAACAATAAACTTAAAAGCCATGTATGGCCACTCAAAGTATTTTCAATAAAGTATACATTTGGAATATTTCAACAAGGCACATAAAAGCAATGTAAAGACATTCAAATTATTATTCACTTATTTGGAATATTTCAACAATGCATTTAAAAACCATGTATGGCCAATGAATTGCTAAGAAGCCCCTTGTGATGAGGGCTTGAATTACGACAGCTGCAGTGTGCATCGATATGCAGAGATCACATGAGCACACGTCTGCGCTTTCTAGAAGAATTTGCAATATAGGAAGCATAGCGTGGCTGCTGTAAACATTAGCATACCTTTGACACAGGTGTGTATTAAAAATGGGTAAACAACAAGGACTTTTGTGCATATAATTATGAATGTAGTGTAAAATGTCATCATTGTGATCCAGGTGACATTCATCTAGTATCTTGCTGCTTTAATAAGACTGAAGGCGCAAGCAGGAAGAAAAGTGATTGACGCTTACGTGCCTTCTTCTAACGCGCAAAAGTCAGCAAAACGTCCAAAACAAGTTCAATGGACTGCTACTGCACTCCTCAGTGTTTCCAATACTTTTATTTGGCACTATCTGCTCACCCGGGCTAATGAACACATTATAACAGGACTCTCTGGGTACAGTAGGCAATGCTAGGTATCATAACTGCACTGCTTAACACACCTCACATGTACTTGGTCTACCAGAGAGTATTTAGGCCCCTGTAGATACTCTTAAAAAAAAGACATATCTAGTGACTTTTTTGGTGTTAGCAGGGGCTTTTGGAGACATAACAGCATGTATTGCTCTTCTCCCTCTCATGGAGCCCAGAGCTCCATGAGAGGAAAAACTCCAAAAACAATTTATTTGTTTTGCTTGTCTTTATTTTTGTACTTTATTCTTTCCCACTATGTCCATAAGAAACACAACCACAAATAGATTGCGGTCCTGTGGAAAGTTTTCTACAAGGCGCCAAGGTAGTAGTAAGGTGTTTATGCAGTACAACAGGTGTAGTATGCAGTATTAAAGAGGGTCTTCACACTCAAACAAAGTAACCCGAGGAATGGCTTTCTTTATTTGCCTTTTGGTCACCTGATCAAATAATTCATTCATTCTTCTTGTGTGGGGCGTGTTGGCAAAGCCCTCACTGTCCTGTCGAGGCTTGTGTTGGTACAAAACAAAACGCAGCGTCGACGGAGAAGACAAAACAAACTTGTGCCGCCTGGTTGCCAGGCCACACGACACAACACAGGGAGTACGTTTAATGAATACAGGAATGTAACGTGACAAATCCACATACTACAAAGTGTGTAGAATTGAAATAGATGCACATTTGAAGCATTTCAATTGAATGTGACGCTCACTGCAAATAGAACTTTTCGTCATGTCAACAAAGATTGCAGCGTAAGCAAGCAAACCATTTTGCAAAAACAGCAAACTACTCTTAATTTCATTACCTCCTACATGGAAAGAAAGATGGCAAACGAAATAATTATTGTAAAAATATTGTATATATTTTGTTGATTATTACATCATATGAACTATTCAAATTTACCTTTGTATACTTGATTTTTTTTTTTCCCATATCAATAATTATCCATCCATCCATTTTCTTCCGCTTATCCAAGGTCGGGTCACGGGGGCAGCAGCCTAAGCAGAGAAGCCCAGACTTCCCTCTCCCCAGCCACTTCGTCCAGCTCCTCCCGGGAGATCCCAAGGCGTTCTCAGGCACTACACACTACATTCATAAGACATAGTCTTCCCAACGTGTCCTGGGTCTTCCCCGTGGCCTCCTGCCGGTCGGACATGCTCTAAACACCTCCCCAGGCAAGCGTTCAGGTGGCATCCTGACCAGATGGCCGAACCACCTCATCTGGCTCCTCTCGATGTGGAGGAGCAGAGGCTTTACTTTGAGCTTCTCCCGGATGACAGAGCTTCTCACGCTATCTCTAAGGGAGAGACTCACTACCCGGCAGAGGAAACTAATTTCGGCCGCTTGTACCCGTGATCTTGTCCTTTCGGTCATAGCCCAAAGCTCATGACCATAGTTGAGGATGAGAACGTAGATTGACCGATAAATTGAGAGCTTCGCCTTCCAGCTCAGCTCTTACTTCACCACAACAGATCGATACAGCGTCCGCATTACTGACGACGCCGCACCGATCCGCCTGTCGATCTCACGATACACTCTTCCTTCACTCATGAACAAGACTCTGAGGTACTTGAACTCCTCCACATGGGGCAAGATCTCCTCCCCAACTTGGAGATGGCACTCCACCCTTTCCCAGGGGAGAACAATGGACTGGGACATGGAGGTGCTGATTCTCATCCCAGTCGCTTCACACTCGGCTGCGAACCGTTCCAGAGAGAGCTGAAAATCCTGGCCAGATGAAGCCATCAGGACTACATCATCTGCAAAAAGCAGAGACCTAAACCTGCAGCCACCAAACTGGATCCCCTCAACGCCCTCACTGTGCCTAAAAATTCTGCCCATAAAAGTTATGAACAGAATCGGTGACAAAGGGCAGCCTTGGCGGAGTCCAACCCTCACTGGAAACGGGTACGACTCACTGCCGGCAATGCGGACCAAGCTCTGACACTGATCATACAGGGAGCGGACCGCCACAATCAGACAGTACGATACCCCATACTCTCTGAGCACTCCCCACAGGATTTCCCGGGGAACACGGTTGCATGCCTTCTCCAAGTCCACAATGTCGACTGGTTGGGCAAACTCCTATGCACCCTCAAGGACCCTGCCGAGAGTAAAGAGCTGGTCTACCGTTCCACGACCAGGACGAAAACCACACTGTTCCTCCTGAATCCGAGGTTCGACTATCCGGCGTAGCCTCCTCTCCAGTACACCTGAATAGACCTTACTGGGAAGGCTGAGGAGTGTGATCCCACAATAGTTAGAACACACCCTCCGGGTCCCCTTCTTAAAGAGAGGAACCACCACCCCGGTCTGCCAATCCAGAGGTACCGCCCCCGATGTCCACGCGATGTTGCAGCAGAGTCTTGTCAACCAAGACAGCCCCACAGCATCCAGAGCCTTAAGGAACTCCGGACGGATCTCATCCACCGAGGAGCTTTTTAACTACGTCGGCAACAATATTTAACTATTTTTAAGCAAGATTAATTCATAATCAATTAAATATTAACTATTATTACATTCTTAATTGGATCTTTTAATATTTTTAAATTATAAGACTACGGCTCATTTAATACCGTATATATGAAAATAATAATATATAATAAGGACAAGCGGTAGAAAATGGATGAATGGAAGATCAGAATTATTTTCTATTAATTATTTCTCAAATATAATTAACTTTTTATTTTATTCAATTGTTTTTTTTAAAATAACACTAAGACTTTGCTTAAAAATTATTTTTCTTATTAATTTTCAGCAGTCGATCAGGTATTGTTGACAGCAGCTAGCCTATATACGGCGTGGCAAAGTTGGGAGAGTGGCCGTGCCAGCAATCTGAGGGTTACTGGTTCAATCACCACCTTCTACCATCCTAGTCACGTCCGTTGTGTCCTTGAGCAAGACACTTCACCCTTGCTCCTGATGGGCCTGGTTAGCACCGTGCATGGCAGCTCCCGCCATCAGTGTGTGAATGTGTGTGTGAGAATGGGTGAATGTGGAAATAGTGTCCAAGTGCTTTGAGTTCCTTAAAAAAGGTAGAAAAGCGCTATACAAGTACAACCCATTTACCATTTATATGCAAAATCAACTTTTCTGACATATTGGTACCTGTTTTTGTGTATTTGGGATCTGCATAAGTCCAGAAAATGTTATATAAAACCATGGAGGCATGGCGGAGATATTTATAAAACAATCTTGTACTTCTTTCAAACAAGCCATTTGGAATTTGCTCAATTTTTGACGTTTTTTCCAGTTAAAACGTCAGCGGATATCTCCTAATATGGTAGAAATAGAAAATTACCTGAAGAGTTTTGCGTGAGTGCTGTTTTAGTCCGATGTTCTAGTCAATAAATTACTTATTTTTCTTCTATTCTCTTGGCTCGTACATGCACATTCATACTCCGCTGTTGCCATTTCTAATACAAAGTAGCGTATAGTTCTAACGTATATCTGTCAGCAGCCTCGCTATGGAAGCGCTAGAAACAACAACAAAGATGGTGGGGAGAAGACACTTTCAAAGTGGAGGCACGTAAGTAAGACCGCCTACAAAACGGCACATGCTGAAGAGACGGTTGGAAGAGTTGGGAATCTTTGGGCACCTCACGATTCGATTAAAATCCAGGAGCTACGATTTGGTTAAAATCGATTATTAATGGATCTTTAATTTATGTATTTTGATGCAGTTTTACATTTATTTTCGTTTCACTAAATAAGTGTTTATCACTTGCAACTTTAAAAAGACAATTTGGAACAGGAAACAGTTACATTAATTCACAAATGTATTAAATTAATGCAAATGTGTGCAAAACTGGACCATGAGTGCCCTAAAATAAAGTAGCTTGTTGGATCTCTCGGTTAGGTCGCTCGCTACAGTCAGCCAAATCTTAAAATTGTCGGCATTACTTTATTTAAAGTAAATAAATCGATTATCAATTATTGACGTTTACTAATTGATTCCATAATCTAAATTGCGATGCATCTAAAAATCGATTATTTCCCCCACCTCTAGCAGTTAAACAGTGGTTTGAAGATGGTCTGTAAAATATAACCTATGCAAAATGTTGATCAAAAAACACCATTACATGTTATGACAACCACGAGGAAGTGTTTTAAAAATAGAAAATAATCATGGAGGCATATGACCCCTTTCGGGAGTAAAGGCAAATAAAATAGCACTCAAATAATACACAATATATAATAAGATTTCTCAAATAGTAAGTTTGCAGCAAAACCTACAGCGTTTCAGATGAAAACCTAAACAAAATATCTCACAGCGTCATGATAGATCAAGTGACAGCTGGAATTCATGAGTTTATATTTGGAAAGCGGGCCAAGCTCGAAAGGAAAGAACGAAACCCCAGATGCCCTGCGAGTGTTTCCCAGCAATAGTTAACTGTTAGAGGTGGGCCTCTTACTGTAAATCTCCTCAATGGGAAGGTGGGACAAAATGTCACACATATCAAACAAACCTGGCAACACAACATCACACATCGTTTCACAAACTGCTTGGTGTGGCGAGCCACAATGTATCCCATTGGGCGTCTCCAAATAAAACTCAGAGCTGTGTTCTTATTGGACAATACCCCACCACGAATACCAGTTGTTATACAGTAAGTGGAATCTGGGGATGCTCTGGAGGATGTAAACACCTTGTCCAACCCGCTAAAGGACTGGGGTCCAAATGCACAACAGGGGCCATTTTCTGCCCGCAGCATGTTTGTTTTTGGCCCTCCACATATTCTAAAACACAGGTGTCAAACTCAAGGCCTGGGGGCCAGATTTGGCCCGCCACATAATTGTATGTGGCCCGCAAACACCTGGAAATACTATGTGTCAATAAGTACTTTATCTTTTCCCATTAAATGTACTCATTTTTTCCCTTTTGACAGAAAAAATACATTTATTGCATGAAATTGCATGCATTTTACAATTTAATAGTATCCAATATTGCATCAAATATATTATCATTATACTTTGTAGATAATTATTTTGTCAAAATAAAAATACATTCTCAAATATCTGCTTGACTTATGATTTCAAAGCAAGTTATCCATCAATCACTGTAAAGTGGAAAAAAAACTATTCACAGAGTTTTACTGTAAAATCTACAGTTGTTTTGTTTTTTACGATGTATTACTGTAAATGGAAAACAGGCGCCACATGTTTTTAATGTAAACAGTTCAGTAGACAAAATAGTATTGTAAAAGAAGTGTTTTTTTTTAGATTTACAGTACCACCGTACATTGCATTCTAACATTCTGGCAACTAAGCTGCTATTTTTCCCCAGTAAAATTAATGGTGCCGTGTTTCCCATTTATTGTAACGTTGTAAACAAACACTGTGTATCTTACAATACAATTCTGGTGACTGAGTTGACAGTTTTTTACCATTACGGTAGTATGTACAATAGTTTTTACAGGGCATCACTGTTAAGAGAAAAAACAACTAACTGTAAACGGAAAAATGGTAACACATTTTCTTACGGTAAAAAACCGGCAGCTCAGTTGCCAGAATTGAAAAAAATGTGGTACTGATCTTGCATTTACAGCAAAATGTTGTAAAAACCACCATACATTTTGCAATAACATTCTGGATACTACGCTGCCAGCTTTTTTTCCCTTAAAAAACATTGGTAGTGTTTTTCCATTCACAGTTATATGTTATAATATGTTATTCAGTAAATACAATACAGTTGCCAGTTTTTTACTGTAAAATCTACATATTTTTTCAACTTCAGATTTATCTGTCGATTATATATTTTTTATGTTAAGCAAAGGGAGCTGCTTTTATTAGGTCAATAGTTCATAACATTGATATGATTAATTGTTGTTCTTTAAACAGTAACCATTTTTTTTAAAATCCCACTAAAATTCTTAGAGTTCCAATAGGGCCCAACTCATTAAGGTGTTAAAAATAAGTCATACATTTTTTTTTTTTGCTTTCAACACCTACATATTTAGATCAACTTCAAATTTATCTGTCTATTATCATTTTTTCTAGGGTTAATAATTCATAACCTTGACTTTGATTATTATTTTCTTGAGCAATGACAGTTTAAAGAAAAAAACAGCATGCATTGCAGCTTTCTGTTATTAGTGTCAACGTTGCACATTTTACTTGTTATATTTTACCGTTATGCTCTTTTATTCCACTTGTTTATGTTTTTTTTTTGTAAAAGTATGTTTTAAAGTACGCCGCAGACTGTTAAAAAATTAGCAATGGGGTGCAAATGGCCCCCAGGCCACACTTTGGACACCTCTGGTGTAAACTATTGCTGTGACAAAGTCCAACATTTAAGGCCCTCAGTGGGCTTACTTTGTTAAAAAGTAGATCACAATCGAGACCTTCAGACTGCTTCAAAGCAATGTCACCCCTGCGATTACATGAGCAGGGCTATAAAATTCGGACATTTCCGAGCCGTAGTATCATATGGGCCCTCGACGCATGTCCTATCAAAGTGATGTAACGTGTGTATAAATGCTAGAAGGAAGGGGTTCTGTAATGGCATGCAAAAGTGAAAAAATAGCATAAGATAGTGACTGTTTTTATCCCAAAGGGCAAAGGTCATCCTCTTCAAGACAAGCTTTCAACCACGGTGTTAATAGGGAATTATGGCGAATGTGGACATAAACGGGCAAAGGCAAAACAACCCATCCATCCGTCCATTTTCTACCGCTGGTTCCTCTCTGGGTTGCAGGGGGGCGGGGTTTGCTGGGCCAACACAGACATTCACACAGAGGCCAGTTTAGTATTGCCAATCAGCCTATCCCCAGGTGCATGTCTTTGCAGTGAGGAAGCCGGAGTAGCCACCGAGGCAAACAACCACAAAGCTGTAATTCTAGTTTATCTTCACTTTTGGTCCCGAGGCAGCCAGCTTGGCAAACTGAAAGGAACACAACAGCTCATGACCAATGGCTCACCGGCAGCGTGAACACAGTGTTCACCATCTAACTGTGTCAAGTAATCAGAACCACATAAAAAGTTATTTTCTTTATTTGGCTTTTCCTGTAGGCAGCACGGGTTAGTGTGTCTGCATCACAATACGAAGGTCCTGGGTTAGATCCTGCGCTCGGGATCTTTCTGTGTGGAGTTTGCATGTTCTCTGCGTGACTGCGTGAGTTCCCTCCGGGTACTCCGGCTTCCTCCCACTTCCAAAGACATGCACCTGGGGATAGGTTTATTGGCAACACTAAATGGTCCCTAGTGTGTGAATGTGAGTGTGAATGTTGTCTGTCTATCTGTGTTGGCCCCGTGATGAGGTGGCGACTTGTCCAGTGTGCACCCCGCCTACCGCCCGAATCCAGCTGAGAAAGGCTCCAGCACCCCCCGCGACCCCGAAAGGGATAAGCGGTAGAAAATGGATGGATGGACATTTCCCGTCAGAGGCCACCACAATGCGTTGATCGCATGCTATGATTTGGCGAAATGTTTACACCTTTTAGTTTGTCTTGGACAACTCTGATAATTGGGTGTTCAGGCCTCGCTGGGAATCAAACCAGCACAAATGGCAGCAAGTACCATTACACCACAAGGGATCGTAACTCCTAATTATCCATCGATCCATTTTCAACCGCTTGTCCCTTTCACGATGGTGAATGTGTAATAGCCTGGATCAGACTACAATGCTCACCACGGTACAAAACTTAAAGCTTTATGTTGTGTGCTTAGCACAAAGTATTATGCGGATAGTATATATATTTGTACCATGAATTGATTAACGTGGACCCCGACTTAAACAAGTTGAAAAACGTATTCGGGTGTTACCATTTAGTGGTCAATTGTACGGAATATGTACTGTACTGTGCAATCTACTAATAAAAGGTTAAATCAATCAATGCTTTGATGAAGGAAGCGATACATACATTCATTCAAAGTGTATTTATATAGCCCTAAATCACGAGTGTCTCAAATGGCTGCAAAGACTTATGAAAACTTTATAGAGATAACAGAAACATGTCTTGCAGCTCATGTTCATTATTTACATGCTGCGGCCCCTTTAAATTCCCATAAGCACAGACGCTATGCACCAAACTGGCGGGTCGAGATACTGTAAAAAATGAATGACGACTACTCCAGACACCGTCAGGGTGTTATACACGACAGAGCAAATATTTACGATTAATCATTGATGTTATGTCCTCACGAGTGGATGAAGAAACCGCCGCTAATAAGCGCCTCGCCCCCTCGTCTTGGCTACAAGCTAGCAAAAGGCTACACGGAAAAGCATATGGCAACATTCAAAATAAAAGCTTCACTTTCTGCGATGCGTTGTGTCGATACCGGGCAATAGAGGAAGTGTGTTATTTTGAAAGGCAAAACCGGTAGAAAAGCCTTGCTAATGAGAGACCCCGATGACGACGCTTTTTTTATGCTGGTGACTCCTCAAACTAGCCCAAACTGGATAGTCCAAACACACACAAAAACCTTACGATAAAACAATAAAAACACTTAAAAAATATAAAACGTGCCGTGACGCATTTAATGAGAATATTACAAAACGTCTGTATTGTTAAAGTCGACTGGTCATTTTTAAGTCATGACCCCCAGTTTTTGTGTAATGGGCGCACAAAGTAGTCCGTGTGTGTACCTCCTCTTCGCGCTCGTTCTTGAAGCACAAACACGCCGCTCGCTTTCTGAAACCGTCGCCATCGTACGTCCTCGTCTGGTTGGGCTTCAGCTTCATCCTGGGCGAACCGGCAACAGTTAAAAATAAAAAAAACAATGCAAAGAAGAAATGTTTCAATTGAGCGTGCGGTTAGCAACAGAGCAGCCGCATCACCGCTGCTGTCTAAATCCGCAGGAGGTCCCCGGCGCTTTTTTATGAGTTCCTTGTTTGATTCGCAGTCAAAAAATAGGCACGTCAAAGCTCCAGTGGTTGCTTTAAGTCCTCCGGGAGGCAGTGAATGGAGACCCCCGGCCAGGGATTTTATGTACGCGGACCTCCTCTGCCTTCATTTGCGCATGGCCGCTGACTCAGGACGGAGAAAAAAGCCGAGTGGAGTTTGACATATGCAGGCCACGCCCCCTAGGAAGAAGGTGAGCGCCTATTGGATGGGGTATTCTGAATGGGCGGGGACTCCTTGCTGTTTGGACGATTTATCAATGCTTTGATCCTTTTTTACAAAAAGATAATTGAGTTAATGAGAATATGTAAATGCGAAATGTAATTGAAAAAACACATACAGATAAATAAAATGTTTATAAATACAAGTACTAAGTCAATGTGATAATTCGTGTTGACACACAATTAATAGTGCGATTTAAGGGGAAGCAGCAGCTTGCAAAAACGAAAAACACCTTTTTTAAACTTGCTAAGATAACTTCAAATAGTCACGACATCATCGCCTCTTTGATTAAAGTGGATAAACATCAAATACTGTATTTTGCAAAACAGAATGCAGCTGAGATAGGCTCCAGCGACCCCAAAAGGGACAAGCGGTAGAAAATGGATGGATGGATGGATTTTCGCCATTTGATATCGTGCTGCAACTAACAATTCAGAGTATATTTTATATGGAGTAACATGAACATTGTAGAAACATATTGAGAGTAGCTGACATTTCGGGAACGCTGACAGATGACCAGTGGTGTAAATACACTTCAAAGACGTATAATGAATATTTTGTCCTGACATTGATGAACTCACAGCAGATGTCACGCCTGCACTCCCTGAATACTGAATGATTGAACAATGCGTCAATCAGCTTCACCTTTGTTAAGACAAATGTGTCACATCGCACGGTAAACCTCAGTTGACCTTTCACCTGCAGACCGAAGAGGATCCACATCATAAAAGTGGAGATAAGGCGAGGCGGCCCTCTTGGAAGACAAATAGGAATCGATCAAAAGTGGGACAAAGTCTGAGCCAATCAACTTGCTTGTGAAGATAATGAAAAGTTTAGTTATTGGTGATATTTACAGCACTTTACTGATCACGGTTGCCAGGTGGAATTTGTCAAGCAAAAGGACAGGAAGATGCGGCACCAAAACAGACATACTCTGTGTCGCTTTTGAGACGTTTTTGAAAGGTTTTAGGGATATCATCTTTCTTTAAATGTTTTATTCAAAAACATTTATTTATTGGATTCATTGGGTTTTTTTCAACTACTTGTGTCATTTATTGTAAGCTTTTAGAAAATGTATTCATAATTGTATTTAGTTTTGTATTTTTATTTATTGTGGGTTTTCAAAATATAATTTTATTTATCTTTAGTTTTCTAAATTCATCCATTTATCCTCATTAGGTTCATGGGTAAGCTGGAGCCTATTCCAGCTGACTTGGGGCGAGAGGCGGGGTACACCCTGTGGTTGCCAGCCAATCACAGGGCACATAGAGAAACAATAATTCATACACATTGACAATTTACAGTCTCCAATTGACATCACATGCATATTTTGAAATGTCGGAGAAAGTTCCTGACGAAAACCCCAACCCACACGAGGAGAACATTCAAACTCCACACAGAGATGCCCAAAAGGAGATTCAAACCCAAATTTCCCGACTGCGCGGCCTACATGCTAACTACTAAACCACCGTGCGGCCTTTTCTAAACTCAACTATATGTTTGTTATTTAAATTTGATTCCATTTTTAATGACTGATTTATTATATGGATGTAGTATACACACATGAAATACTCTAGAACAGAGGTTCTCTAACTTTTTTTTTTTTTTACCAAGTAACACCTCAGAAAACCCTTGGCTCTCCAAGTGCCATCATCATAATGACCAACAATAAAATACAGTAGCCTAGTAGACCTAAGTAATCATAATACTACTTTTGGCCACTGTAACATTACACACAGTTTGGACAGCAACGCTGTGTTTACATCTAGGAAAATAAAACACTGTACTTTAATCAAGTGATTATTTGGCGTAACACTAGATCAGGGGTGTCCAAACTTTTTTCCACTGAAGGGTGCACACTGAAAAATCAATTCATGCGGAGGCAATTTTGATATTTTTCATTTTCAAAACCTTTAAAATCTATAAATTCATTTTAACCTTTAGGGATCCTCAAGTTTGATCCCGTGAAGCCGGAAGGGTCTCAGTCACAAAACTGTTAAAAATAAGTCACATAATAATTTCATTTCTAACACTTAAATTAGTAAGTCAACTTCAGATCTGTTGATATAAAGTTTAAAACATTTTTTTATGTTTTATGCCCTTATTTTTAAGAAAATCATTTTTATAGCCAAAACACAAAATATGCAATATTTCCCCTAAAAAATGTTATAAATTGAATATTTCATGTGATGTAATTGGAGCCTTAAATATGTCAATGATTCATAACAACACTGATTTTGACTCATTATTAATTTTTTAGCAATCCCTGTTTAAAAAAAAAATCCCATTAAAATTCTTGGAGATCCAAAAGGCCCCAACTCATAAAAATGTTAAAAATAAGTCATGCATATTCTTTTTTTTTTTTTTTGCTTTCAATGCTTAAATCTCTAGATACACTTTAGATTTATCTGTAAATGATCATTTTTATGTTTAGTAATTGGAGCCTTTACTAGGTCAATAATTCGTAATAACATTGATTTTGATTCATAATTTTTTTTGGAGCAATTTTTGAAAGAAAAAACCCGCTGCATGGCAGCTTTGTGTTATTAGTGTAGACATTGCAACTTTTTCTCATTACATTTAACCTGTATGCTCTTTTATTTCCCCTTTTAATGTTTTTTTAATAGTACTTTTAGAATGTGCTGTGGGCCCTTAAAAAATTAGCAGCGGGCCACAAATGGCCCCCAGGCCACACTTTGGACATCACTGCACTAGATGGAGCCCGCGCATAAGAATCACGGCTCTAGAATATTATTAAATGCCTCAATTTAAATTAAATCATTTTTCAGGTGTTTCTGTTGCATGTTGTTAGATCATTAGTCTATTTTCATGTTTTGTGAACTACTACAGTACTCTGTATTGTATACAAAACACAGTAAAATAAATATTTGCTTCAAAACAACTGTGATGGATGTTTGCCACTAAAGCATGAGCCTATTTTAGAGGATTCATTCTGCATTTTCAAAAAGGTATTTGAATGTGAAATATGCATACAACCAATCTTTCTGTCGTCACGCATCATTTTAGACCGAGTGTGAAGAGAATAGCGCACTCGGGTTTCTTGCCCGCACACACGGCGACACCTGTGTGCGTACTTGTCACATTTACGTCTTGTCAACCTTTAATCCGCCTCATTTAGTCGTGATCCACTCTCTCGCTCTTGCAAAATCCTGATGTGATTAACTCGGCCATGTATCTCTTCTTTGACCTCAGACCAGGCATGTGACCTTATCATTGGGTATACTAGACGGGAGGAGGATGTCTGGTCTCGTGACATCACCAAATGTTTCATCACTGATGTTAATCAGATATGTTTCATCACTGGTGTTTGCACTATGTTGACCTCATCAGCCTTCAGGCACTGCAGCAAGAAAGCTCCTGAGAAGCCTCCTTCCTCATCCCTTCCCGAGGTGTGGTGTTGATTTATGAATGAGCGGTTACACAACCACCACACACACACACACACACACACAACTCGAATACACACGACGCACTGCTGGGGACAGGGGAATAGGCATGGAAAATGTTTACATCGTGCTCATGACACATTTTCTGTGTTTAAAACAACATTTAAGGGGCGCAAAATGTTCAAATGTTTAAGTCCAAAACAATTTATCACATTTTCTATGAGCATCAAACTTTCATCTTCATCCAGGAGATGCCTAGTTGGATAGGTGGTAGTTGCCAACCATGTACGCCACATTGGAAAAAAAAACTTCAAATAATAAAAAAATCCAGAAGATGCTCAGTGCATCCGGAAAGTAGTAAAAGCACTTCACTTTTTCCACATTTTGTTATGTTACAGGCTAAGCCATATTACAAAATAGAATGAATACATTTTTGACCTCAAACTTCTATACACAAAACCCCATAATGTCATGTCTGTGTTGGTCATGTTTTTGTTTGGCCATGTGCTGTTTGGTTTTTGGACTCTTTGTGCACTCTTGTTTGTTTTGTCACCATAGCGACCATTAGTTTCACCTGTTTCACGTTTTGCACTCGCGCACCTGTTGTCAATCATGTCTGTATTATTTAAGCCCATTGTGGCCAGGAAGTCAGCCTGGCGACATTAACTCTGTTATCCCTGTTACTCCATTGATTACGTGTTCCATGCCATAGATTCCTGCTCTGCCAAATAAGTTCTTGTTATTAATGCCACAGTTAGTGACTTTATGTTCATAGTTTCTGCCTTTGTGCTACATTTGTTTTCATTAGTCAAGTTTGTTCTCCGCCTTTGTGCGCGCCTTTAGTTTTGTACCCTTTTGTAGTTTAGAGTAAAAATAAATTATGTCCTTACCTTCACGCCATGTCCGCTCCAACTTTACTTTGCATTCCGGGAAAACAAAACACCCTCACAGCCCTCGAATTGACACATAATGAAAATGCAGAAAAAGTATTTTAAAATATTTTGCAAGTTTATTAAAAATGAAAAAATTAGAAACATCTTCTTCCGCTTATCCGAGGTCGGGTCGCAGGGGCAGCAGCCTAAGCAGGGAAGCCTGTGGGCTTCCCTCTCCCCAGCCACTTGGTCCAGTTCCTCCCGGGAGATCCCGAGGCGTTCCCAGGCCAGCCGGGAGACATAGTCTTCCCAACGTGTCCTGGGTCTTCCCCGTGGCCATTCTAAAAATATATATTTTTTACATTGTCATCATGGGGTATTGTGTGTAGAAGTTTGAGGACAAAAAGTAATATATTCTATTAGAATAAGGCTGTAACATAAGAAAATGTGGAAAAAGTGAAGCGCTGTGAATACTTTGTGATGCACTGTACGTGGTGGTTGTCTACCATTTAAATGTGCTCTTTGCAACTTCTTCAAAGTAGCATTTTTCGAATCCAAAATATAACAACTGGTTTACCAGCTCACAGTTGTTTCAGAATCGTCTATATTTTCCACACTTACTAAGTTAATGTAATAACAAATTTGTGCCGGCCCAAATAAAATGATTGGTGTTTACAGTAGCAACTTACCCAGTCTTGTCAACGCCTACACGCAAGGAGCGCGTGCACACATACAAAAGCATTTCAAGAGAAGCAGAACATTTTGCAGTTATGTTGTTGTTATTGAATATACATTCAATGACAGTTAACGCTAACTAAGCAAACTTCTATTATTAGCTAACAACACCCAAATCTAATGCACGTGCATGTGTTACGTACGTACGGAATTCCGTCATCACGTCCTAGAAGCCGTAAAAGGGCGGGATGTAATGCCTAAAATACATTGGAAAGTTAGCGCCCTCTCGGCACCTGTGTAGTAAATGTTTCAAACAGCCCCTTTAATAATTTATCCTCTTAAGGCCCAAGCTGTTTGTTTACATGCTTTTTTTTATTTCTCTTTGCTATTTGGGCTTATTGGACCCTAATTAGAATAAAAACTAAAAATCATCTTTTGATATGATGTACTTAGTCCATAAGTACACAAACATGTACTTCATGTGTAGTGACATGCTAATTTTTATTTTTACACTTTTTTCCCCCACAAATTCTATTGTATGTTATACTCTTCTGACACCACCAGATGACAGTATAAGTGTCCATATGTTGGCATAAGACCCCAATTCAGTAGTGTATACAATTTTGGAAATAAGAGCTAAAAGGTGCTGTCCACGCATGTGGCCACTAAGGCCTTTAGAGGTTTTAAGCCACATTTTGTGTTTATTTTTTATTTTTTGAATAGTGCTTTCAAATGATTAAACCTTTTAATCAGATTATTTTCACTTTTGCACTTTGATTAATCGCAAAAAATTACTTACATGCAAAATTTAAAGTAAGACCCCAATATTATGATACAAATGTAATTTTATTGTCATAAAGTCATTCATAAAAACATAAAAAAATAATTTGTGTTCAAAACTTGCTAACAGTTCTATCTAAAGTCCCATTGTTGTTGTTTTTTTTAAAGGTTCTGTTTGCAACTTCCTCACAGTAACATTTTTCAAAGCAAAAAATATAACAAAAGACCACCGCTGGCTAGCTTATGTTACCATTAGTGGAACACATTTGTTTGGAAAATGTCTATATTTTTCACAAATACAAAGTTTATGTAATTAAATTTTTAGGGGGACGGCGTGGCGAAGTTGGGAGAGTGGCTGTGCCAGCAATCTGAGGGTTACTGATTCAATCCCCACCTTCTACCATCCTAGTCACGTCCGTTGTGTCCTTGAGCAAGACACTTCACCCTTGCTCCTGATGGGCCTGGTTAGCGCCGTGCATGGCAGCTCCCGCCATCAGTGTGTGTAAATGGGTGAATGTGGAAATAGTGTCAAAGCGCTTTGAGTTCCTTAAAAAAAAAGGTAGAAAAGCGCTATACAAGTACAACCCATTTACCAGCCCGAATAAAATGACTGGTGTTCACACACCTGGTCTCGTCATCACGTACACACATACCAAAGCAGTCCAAGAGAAGCAATGAACAATTTGCAGTCATGTTGTTCTTATAATTGAATATACGTTCAATGACAGCTAACACTAACTATACAAATTGCTATTATTAGCTCACAACACCAAAACCTAATGCGCGTGCATGTGTTACGTACGTACATAACTATGTCGTTACATACTGTGTAAAATACGTTGTGGCCCTCGAGGCATCTTTGAAACATTGCAAACAGCCTCTTCAAGTGAAATTAGTCATCAAGTACAACATTCACTCATATTTGCACTGATGTATTATCCACCTGACGGATAACAACACACCTTTCAGGGAAACATCCACTGTTAGGGCCAAGGAGCATGTACACTCAAAATGTGTACATGCGTGTGTGTGTGTGTGTGTGTGGGCCCAGCCTACAGGGTGTTGTGATGCGTCTCGTGCAGTAGTTAGAGGGAAGGTTGCATGTCTACTTCCCACCTGCTTGCTAACCTCTCGCTTACAGACACTGCCACTGGCTAGCCCTTGTGGTGAATGGAGAAGCAGCATCGTGCGTCAGTCTTCTCCTGCCAAGACTCCTGTCAGGCCTCCACGTGGCCACACACGGTAACCAGGGCCCCGCGGCCCAAGGCAAACGTGGCAGGGATCTCGGAGCTGCAGTGGTCCCCAGAGGCGTGATGCGCAGGCCCACTTTGTGGTCACGACCTGGCATCACCCAACCACTACCCCGCTGCCTTGTGGGTTAGTCTGGGAAGACAAAAGGTAGGGGAGCACACCCTGAGAGAAAAACAAGTGCTGGTAGGCGCACCATAGGCGGTCCTCCGACAGACCGGAGCTCCGGCAGCTGTGAGGAGGTGCCGGTCGTCCTGGGTTTCCCTTGCCACCGGATACAGCTCCCCACAGTGAAGAAGTGACATTGGAGTCTGCGCGTCTCCCTCGTCGAAAAAGACCTCAACGGCGGAGTGGGCGGATGATGGCGACATAGAAGCTCCACAACGGTCACAAAGGCGGAGGAAGGCTGCAGCAAAGATGGGCCCCCGAATGTCTTGGTCTCCATGCCATTGGACCCTGGCCTTCTCTTTGCCAAGGACAGTGTGGTGGCTGTCTGTGCACCAGTCTCCACACTTTAAAAGATTCCACGCACAGGCGTTCTCCTGAAGGCAATCCCACCAACAGGAGGACAATCATACTCGTTTCGAGTGATCGCCGACGACGACACTCAAAATAAATTGTGTGATTTACAGTTTTTGGAAAATTACTTTTAAAAAGTAACTAACTGATTATAGTTACTTCATACTTACCCTAAAACTACATTTAATTATTAACATAATTACTCTTTAATAAATGTAAATAATTACAAGGGAAAGTAATCAATGCATTACTTAGAAAACAACTTTAAGCATCTGGCATATGTGGTTTAGACGTTTCATGAGAGCAGAGTGTGGTGCCTGTTGCCAAGTGACGTGTGACGTCAGCAAGCGCACGCTCAGAGCAGCATTCAACTCAGCTGGGTGTTATCTTAGCAGCTATGGCTGTCTTTTCTCCTTGTCCACAGGCAGGGTATTGTAGGATTACAAGCTTGTCACTTCAGTCATTGATTTGTTGTTCGTTGTTCCCTCATAGTAGTGTGTATGTAAGCGTGTACTTACATGTTGTTTGCTTTGTGATGTTGCCTCTTCCTATATAATATCAAAGTTTATTTTAGTTTGCGCTGGTTGTTGCTTTTGTTAGTAAAAAAGTGACTTCCTGCATTGAACTGGATGTGCTTTGGACATTGCCATGTTGACATACTGTACAACCACATCAATAGTAACGTACGTAAAAGTAATTAGATTACGTGTTAACTAGTAAAAGTCAGTGTTGTTTGTATCGTCATTATGTAATGCCGTTTTCCTAACATCCATCCATTTTCTACTGCTTGTCCCTTTTGGGGTCGTGGGGGGTGCTGGATTAATTTCTGTTTATACGTTTTATAACGTTTTGTGATTAATCATTGAGTTGACATATTAGCTTTGACAGCCCTATTTTTAAATAAAAACTTATGGACCCAAATGTTAAAATAGCAACAACATTCCTAACTGTATTTCATCCACATGATGTCAAGTGGGATACGTGGTTGTTGCCTACCTTGTAAGCCACCTGCCACTGCGGCATGGTCATGCTGGACCTTCAGAAGTCTTTGACACCGTTAACCACGCTATACTGTTGGATAAGCTCAGAGCAATCGGATTTGATAAAACCTCATGGAGCTGGATGCAATCTTACTTGGAGGGGAGGAAACAGGTGGTAGAGGTGAACGGCACCGTGTCCCCCCCCCCCCCCCCCCCCCCCCTCTCTCAGTAAGATGTGGAGTCCCCCAAGGCAGTATATTAGGGCCTTTACTGTTCCTAATATACGTAAACGACATGTCATCAGCATGCGACTGAATTGTTCCTGTTTGAAGATGACTCGGCCCTGCTGGTATCCGGCAAGGACAAGTCACAGGTGGAGAAAATCCTCAGTGCTGAACTCCTTAGTATTTGCACCTGGCTCGCTGACAACAAGCTATCCATACACTTAGGTAAAACGGAATCCATCCTATTTGGGTCCCAAATCAATCTAAAAAAAAGTCAGTGACTTCACTATAAAAGTGGGTGATCACCACCAGGAAAGATGAGGTCACCTACCTAGGTTCCATTCTAGAGGCTAATCTTTCCTGTGATAAAATGGCAACCAAGGTAATCAAAAAGGTCAACCAACAAACGAGATTTCTCTACAGAATCTCCTCTCTGGTCAACAAAAAGCACCCTGAAGATTCTAGCGGGAACTCTCATTCAACCCTTTTTCGATTACGCATGCACCTCCTGGTACCCTAGCACCTCCAAAACCCTCAAATCTAGACTCCAAACATCCCAGAACAAGCTAGTCAGGTTACTTCTAGACCTCCACCCCAGATCACACCTCACTCCTACCCACTTCTCCAAAGTGGGCTGGCTCAGGGTGGAGGACAGAGTAAAACAACTTGCACTGAGCCTAGTCTATAAAATCCGCTACACCTTTTTGATACCGAAGTACATGTCAAACTACTTCCTTAACGTAAAAAGACCGCCATAACCACAACACCAGGGGGAGCTCCACTAACCACGTTAAACCCAGATTCCGATCTAACAAAGGTCTTAACTCATTCTACTTCTATGCCACATCAATATGGAATGCACTCCCAACAGGTGTAAAAGAAAGGGCATCTCTATCCTCCTTCAAAACCGCACTAAAAGAACACCTCCAGTCAACTTCAACCCTTGACTAACACCACTATGTTCTCTGCTCGCTGTACATATCCTACCAAGTCAGACCTACACTGTTTCAATGTCCATTTCTCTGATGATGCAATTGTTGATGACTGAAGTGCTGATATCAAGTAAACCCTCCTTATCCCACCCCCCGGATTGTAAATATTGTACATAATGTAAATAATTCAATGTATATAATCTGATGATTAACTTGTGTGATGACTGTACTATGCTAATAGTATATATTTATACCATGAATTGATTTACATGGACCCCGACTTAAAAAACAACTTGAAAAACTTATTTGGGTGTTACCATTTAGTGGTCAATTGTACAGAATATGTACTGTACTGTGCAATCTACTAATAAAAGTTTCAATCAATCAAAAAAAACCTCCAAATGTCTTCAGGTTGAACTATATATGGAACACTGGTGTCGTCATCATCAATGCCGCACGATTACACACCGGCAAAACAGCTTGGAAGTCCTCCAGGAGACAAGCGATGAGTTAATAATTACTCAAGGTATTCTGCGGATTCGCTTCCTCGCAAGCTCACTCAAACAATGGCGAGGCAGTTACCATGGGAACCAGGTCGTAAAGTGTTGTGAAGGCTGCGTTGCGCAAACACCTTTGGTCGGCGAGTACACAAACAAGTCACTAGAAGCCAAAGTCGGGCATAACAATGACAGGGCGGCTTGAGGGTTCCTGGTACAAAACTTGCTTGCACCATCCTAGTCGCTGCCGTTGTGTCCTTGGGCAAGACACGTCACCCACCTTGCTCCCAGGGCCACTCACACTGGTGTATGAATGTACAATGTAAAGTGCTTTGAGTGTCTACAAAAGCACTATACAAATGTAATCCATTATTGTGACATCAGTTACACACCAGGAGTACATTACTAGTGTTGGATGTGGCGCCACCTTGTGGTAGTCTGTAGAACAGCAGAGAATACTTTTACTGTTCATTTACAGCAGTGGTCCCCAACCACCGGGCCGCGGGCCGGTACTGGTCCGTGGATCGATTGGTACCGGGCCGCACAATAAATTTAAAAAAATAAATGTTTTTGTCTTTTTATTAAATCAACATAAAAAACACAAGATACACTTACAATTAGTGCACCAACGCAGTCACACTCATTCGCACAAAAGGGTTGTTTCTTTCTGTTATTATTATTTGTGGTTCCTACATTATATACCAATATAGATCAATACAGTCTGCAGGAATACAGTCCGTAAGCACACATAATTGTATTCTTCAAGCGTTGACCGGTCCGCAGCTACAAAAAGGTTGGGGACCACTGATTTACAGGATATCAATGTTGCAGGTACGCAGTAATAATTGAATGTATATTTTACCTGGACGATCTCAGTAGACAATCACAGGAGACCTTGATTTCCTCTTGCATTCCAAATGAATGGATTAAAAATAAAATTACCTCATCCAGCAAATGATTTTTGATCTACACCACAGTTTTATCAAGTGTGGGAGTTCTAATAACAATAAAAATAATAATATATTGAATTCATATTGACCTTTTTATCAGGGGATCTCAAAGGGCTACAGGTTGTTGTTTCACCAAAATTAATAGGTGGCAGCTGCTTTTTTTTTTTTAAACTATATATAAATTTATTGACCGTTTCTTTGGTCAACACCAAGGGATTTGTTAATATTTGGGTTAATGTTTTTTTCGGTCTTAGCAGATTTATTTACCTATTGTATTTTATTACCATGAATCATTTGCATGTACAGTCGTGCCTCGCTACATCGCACTTCACTACATCGCGGATTTGGGAATTTTTCTTTTTTTAAAAGCGTATTCTACTTATTTTTGGTCTAAATTAAGTCTTACATTAAGTTGTGCTGTATTTGTCTTATTTTCTGTTAGTATGATGTTGTGACAATAGATGAATATTCTCCAAATATGACTTTTGCTTCCAAGTTAAAGGTGAACTCTATGATTTAAACAACACGGCAGCAATTCTGGAGCAACGCTGTCACCGTGGCAATCAAGTTGACTCTTGAAAAGTACAACTTTTTGATGCACTTCATCTTTGACTCTTGCCTCATAAATAACACATCTCCACATCGTTGAGACTTTGACTTTAATGTCCGGGCTCACCTGGACTGATGCCCAGAGGCCCCACCCAATCAGGGCCCCCGATTTTGACAGCAAAATGCAATGATTGTTCATAGCTGTCAATCACAAACATCTCAGCTTTGTCTCGCGATTGTGTACTCTCTCGGCTGCTTAAATTTTCCCTACTGTTTTGAGCGGGGCTCGAACCCACATCGCCTGTGTGAGAGACCAGCATACTACTACTGAGCTAAAAACACAAGCAGTCTGTTAGCGTTGACTGCCTTCTATTACACTCGCACAAACGTGCATACATCTGTCACAAAGAAGATGTAATAATGAACAAAATTATTTTTTAAAATGGGTGACATATTTGCATTGTTGCTATTCTCTTGAGTAAAACCATAATTTTAAAGCCCACTCAGCCCCCCCGTAGGTTAGAAGGTAGCATCAGAATCGGTGCAGCACTGTAGGCTCACTGAGATTGCTATACATTATGTATAACTATTTTCTGGTCTATGTGGAGATGAACTCTATTGATGCACTTCATTTTCAACATCAAGAACAGCGTTCACGTGCTCCAACGCAGACATTCAATGTTAACAACAAAAATGATTGTAGCTGCAACTGTCAATTTGACCAAATGTTTGCAGAACAACTTACGTCCATGATTTCAGCACTTAAACCCAGTTTACTCAGGATGTGATTAAGTATTTCCACATAGTGGTTGTGTTGTAGTAGCCCTGAATGACCAAAGCAATGAGGCTTGGAGGATCCTCCAGGCAACCAGTGAGTACTGTAATCTACAGTAGAACACACAATACTACTATATTTAATTCATTTTTAGAGGGCTATAACTATGTCATTGTTTTATGCTCCAACTATGAAAATATTACATCGGTTATTAAAAATCTTACTTTGTGGAAACCTGTGGGGATGACTGTATTGCTTTTGAAAATTAAGTTCCATTTTAAAGACAAGGGGTGCACTTCCTCGGCAGCCTATTTGTGTTTGGGCACACTGAAAGAAGATAATAAAAAGACATGAGCTGCATGTATTAAAAGTAGGACAGCTTTAATGCATGATGATTTGGTAGCAGTGCACAGCTGCTTCTTCAATGATACTCTATATTATTTACCGTTTAAGACTGTAGTGATGAGGTGTCATTCTCTGTCCATGCATTTAAATAGCAACACACCAGGGAGGAGGAAGAAGAGAAACAACAAGGAAAAAGGAGGCTAACACGTTAACAAAAGGAACATAAGTCACCCAAAAAGGTCTGCGACAGTTGATCTTGGTTTTTTTTCCAATGCCGTTTAGGAGGAGATGTGTTGGATCATATTCACGTCTTCTATACTTCAGTGTTGTTGGCGTACAACTTGGTCCATGCTCGCGCTGCAAGAGGACACATTTTGTTAGAATGACCTTTTCACCCAGCCAGTGACATTTGCATACTCAGTACATAAAATGTGTGAATGCACCATTAAATTAACCGAAAAAAACCCAAACATTTTTTCATTAAGCAAAGTGCCTTGCACACTGAAATTATTGACAATTCTTTAAAAAGACGGTGATCCAAATCACCTTCAGCATCTAATCCCTTGTTCCTTATCCCATTTATGACGTTTCCTGGGAGTTTCATCAAAATCTGACCATAATCTTAGAGAAAAATGTAATTTAAAACATTTGTATGCATGTACAACACTTAAGAGCTTCAGTATGTGGAATTAAATTATGGAATGGATTAAGCAAAGCAATCAAACAATGTACTAATATGATCCACTTCAAGAAATTATTCAAACTTAAAGTGTTTACAAAGTACAAAGAAGAACCATGAAAAACATTCTGAATTTATTTCATCCATCCATTCATTTTCAAAATAATCTTACTCAACTCACCATATGAAATGTAACTTACTTCACCGAGTATTATTTATTTATTTTTATTGTGATTACTTATGGAGTATATTGTGAATAAATTGAGAACAGGAAGTGAACAAAAGTTTTAGCAACTGTTATGTAAAAGAAAAGGGGTAGGATTAAATAAGCTCTGCTTCTTCTTACTCCTTTTCGAACATGTTGAAAAGAGAAACTGGAAATTGTGATGTATCATGTTGTGTATGCTTGCATGTTCGAAATAAACTCAAACTCAAACTTTTGGAGTTATATTGCAGACCATTTACCCAATTATTTGGTTTGTTGAAGTAGGTCAATACGTTAACCAAGATAATCAACAGAACTGATTGGTGTGTGACAAGCGACATAGCGGCTATTTTTAGGCCATTAATTTGTTTTTATGCTTCTTAATATTAGCATGACGAATTAAAGCTGTGAGCAAAAATCTCACATTTGCCCTTCAGATATTTTCCACCTGCGGTTCTGATCCAGTCTGTGACTGTGGTTCTTTTCCCCTCATTTTATTTATTTGTTTACACAACTTTTGTATAAAGTTTTTACACTTCCTGCCACTAATTGTCAGTCTGTATTGTCATTAGTTTGTCAGTGCGGTTGCAAATGCGTCATTTGTGTGAGTGTGTTTGTGGGCATGACTGGTGCACTGTGGGCATAGTAAACCTATGGTTCGCTTTATTGTGAGAACAAAAAAAGCAAACACTAAAAATTAAAGCCTGTCACTTACGAAATTTGTAAGCGAGTTTGGAAAAAAAACTAAGTTGCTTATAATATGCAGATTTTGTCCACATTTAGAACGTTTGCAAGCACTAATTTAGTCGAATTCTCAAATAATTTGGTTTCTTCTATTTTCACAGCAACAAGTGAAGTTCCAGTGTCCATGTTTTTTATCTAATGCGATGTTGGCCATGTGCTGTGTGGTCATGTAGCTTGTTTTGCAATGTGCTAATGTAAATAGAAGAAGAGAATGCTACATGCAAATAAGCTAGCGCAAGTAGCTTACAAGCGCCGGATCTAATCGATAACTACAACTTGGCCCTGCTTTTAGGTGGTGTTGGTCATGTTTAATGTGGTTGTTATGATCATCAGAGACATACAACAAAATAAATATTTTGGTGAACTATTTGACTAGTTACTGTTAATACAAACTACACAGTGAATTATTTTTTATTGCTTGTTTACAGTGAGTACAGAGAGTATTCAGATCCCTTTAAACGTTTTACTGTTTCATTGCAGCCATTTGCTAAAATCAAAAAAAGGTTGTTTTATTTCTTATTAATGAACACTCAGCACCCCATCTTGACAGAAAAATACAGAAATGCAGATATTTTTGCGAAATGTATTAATAATAAAAAACTAAAAAAATCACATGTACTGTACATAAATAGGTATTCAGACTCTTTGCTCAATACTTTGTTGATGCACCTCTGGCAGCAATTACAGCCTCTTTACTCATTCCTTTTTGCAGCACCTTTGAAGCTCCATGAGATTGGATGGGAAGCGTTGGTTTTCATCCAGGAGGTCTCTGTATATTGCTATATTTATTTTTCTCTTTTTTCTGACTAGTCTCCCAGTTCCTGTCGCTGAACAACATCCATGCAGCATGATGCTGCCACCACCATGCTTCACTGTAAGGGTGGTACTGGCCTGGTGATGAGTGGTGCCTGGTTTCCTCCAACATGAAGCCTGGCATTCACACCAAAGAGTTCAATCTTTGTCTCATCACACCAGAGAATTTTGTTTCTCATGGTCTGAGAGTCTTTCAGGTGCATTTTGGCAAACTTTTCACTAAGAAATGGCTTCTGTCTGGCCACTCTACCATACAGGCCTGATTGGTGGATTGCTACAGAGATGGTTGTCCTTCTGAAAGGTTCTCCTCTCTCCACAGAGGAATACTTTAGCTCTGACAGAGTGACCATCACGTTCTTGGTCACCTCCCTGACTAGACTAACACAAATGTAGAAATGTACAAAGACATCCTGGATGAAAACAAACGCTTTCCATTCAATCTGATGGAGCTTGAGAGGTGCTGCAAAAAGGAATGGGCAAAACTGCCCAAAGATAGGTGTGCTAAGATTGTGGCATTGTATTCAAAATGACTAGAGGCTGTAATTGCTGCCAAATTTGCATCAAAAAAATATTGAGCAAAGGCTGTGGATATTTATGTAGATGTAATTGTTTTTTTGGGGGGGTTTTTTTAAATACATTTGCAAAAATTTCTACATTTGTGGTTTTTCTGTCAAGATGTGGTGCTAAGTGTAAATTAATATGAAAATAAAATTTACTTTCTTGAGTTTAGCAAATGGCTGCAATAAAACAAAGAGTGAACAATTTAAAAGGCTCCGAACACTTTCTGTACACGTTGTACATGTCAATGCCGTTCAAATTGTTGTATTTATACCTTTAATTTTTACATCACTAAAAAGGTATGAATAACAATGCTGTTGTGGATGATTTGAATGAATGAAATTGATCTTTAAATCATGTGATCTACCTTTAAACAATGTTTTGTCTACTGACCAACGAAACATACACATATTATTAAAAAATTTAATAAAAGTATCAGTGTTGAAAATAAGATGTTTACAGGTGGCTATCCACCGGCCGGGATGTGTTGGCGTCATGTCATGTATTTAAAGTGTCTTCTTTGAGAACAGCTTGACACCTATTTAGCAGTTAAGTTTTTGTTTGATCACATACTTTAAAAATATTGACATATTTCATATTTTATATCTTCACTATGTATGATTGTTCTTCTTCACCCGTGAATAATGTAGTAAAGTGTTGGTCTTCCATGGAGAGAACTGGTTTTCACATAATCTGGTTGTGGTAAACTGATTTTTAAAAAGCAGAATGCAATCAGATTAAAGTGTTTTAATTGGTTGTAAAATCTTATTTCTAGTTGAATTATTAGAGAAATCACACTAATTCAGTGCATGAAAAATGTGGAATATTCCTCAAGTCACATGGTCCACAGTGGAAGTTTCATAATTCACATCTGCAGGCCATGAATAGTCTAAAAGTAAGTTAACTTGTTTATTTTTGGCATACTTGATATTTCAAAGGGTGAAAAATCTTAAATAATTGTTTTGATGTTTATTCTAAAAATACAATGTTTTGTTGTCGTAATGTGAGGTAAAGATGTCTCCAATATGAGACAATACGTATTTCAATACATGAACGATACATAAGACTGCACAATTCATCCACAATGAATCGACATTGAGGTTTTAACTCATGCAATATTTGCAAGAGGCAGAGTTTAGTCATTAATTTTTTAGTTATTTTCTTTTCTTTCCTGTCTTTGAATAAGAATTGTCAAACCTGGCATCATTTGCCTGCTGGCCAATCAAAAGTGGTTACAAAGAATCACAGAATCACAGTCATCTTTGGTTTGGGAAGCTTTACAAAAATTAAACACATTTGCCTGACTTGGGCCAATACTCATTTTAAATAGTTCAATCTATGTTTTATAAGATATAAAGTTGAAAAAGTGTGAGTTTGTTTATATAACAATTTGATCTACATCCAATCATCAAAGGAGGACCCTGACCTGTTTCGATGGCAATGCTTTCGTTTTTCTTCCACTGCTCTGCGACGTCATTTGCCAGGGGGTCGTCGGGGTTAGGAGCGCTTAATAATGCCTGGATGGAGAGCAGCACTGTGCGGATTTGGAGGGCCGGAGACCACTTGTCTGGAGAGTGAATAAGCGAAATTACGTATCTGCTTCCTTACAAATGCAACCCACAAGAGGTCTCACCTTTCAAAATGTCTAAACATATTCTCCCCAGTCTGTCAACGTTCGGATGGTAGATTTTGGTCATGAATCGCACTTTGGGTGCCGCCATGGGATACTCCTCCGGGAGAAACAGTTCAAGTTTAAATGTGCCCCCTTCAAACGGAGAGTCTTTCGGTCCCCCGATGTACACGTGGAAATAGCGTGCATTCTCATCATCGGGCGTTGCTGCAATGCCTGGGACGGGCTCGAGCATCAACCGCTGCGTCTCCTAAGGACCCACACGTGTGACAAACATTCCTACAACGTCACTTTGAGAATGAAAGCATCTGAAAGTATACAACTATGGCTTTCTGACTGGTCAGTGTATGTTTTGGTCATTTCATTTTCGTTTCATGAATGCAAGTTGAAAACATAAAAAACGACTGGTTTATTCTATTCTAAAAAAAAATTAAAAAAAAAAAGAAAGAAGGAAATTGGAAAAACAAAACTTTTTTGGTGCAGAAGAGCAATAACAACATCAAAAAACAATTTGCCTGAGTGGCTTGACAGGACATATTATTTAAAAGATAAAGAAAGTATGTTCTGCTCCCACAGTGTCCAAAAGATGCCACGGACATGAATCATAAGAAACTGTGCAAATTAAACCATGACATCAGTTGACATGAATAACATTAAGGGGAGGAAAATAAAAATGTTGTTGAATAAACTTGTTCTAGTGGCCGTGCGAAATATTGCAAAAACACCATAATTGTGTGAATGCTCCAAAGCACTTACACATACGGTTTTCTACACCAAAATTCATCTTCTTCTTCTCCAGATTTTGGCACGCTCTACCTCCCACATTTTTCACCCGATTCAAACCGTTCCGACTTCAAACTGTTTAGCCTATTCGGGAGTCGCAGGCTTTCCCTTGAAAAATTCCAAAAATTACCAGATTTACCAGAATTCCAGGTTTTCCGGGACATTTTTCCCATTCAAACTTAATTGGCCATTTTTCAAGCTTCCACCATCTCCACATTTTTCAACCAATCCAAACCATTCCACCTTCAACATATTCCACCATCCTGGAAATTCAAACTACCTCTTTCCTAAGTTCAAATAAATTCCAGGATTTTCCAGAATTCTTGGTTTTCCAAAGCCCTATTTACACCCTTTTTTTCTGGCGACTACTCCTTCCACATTTTTCAACGCATTTCAACCGTTCCACCGTCAAAACATTCCTCTTAATCAGGACAAAAAACAAAGTGGTTTTTTGAACTGGAAAAATTCCCATTTTTTCCCGAAATTCCGTAATACCATTTCTCAATTCAACATGTTACTACTCCAACGTTTCTCGACCAATTTGAAAAATTCCAACACAGACCATTTCAACTCATTGAAGTTTTTTTTTTCTATTTTCAAAAAAATTGCAGCTTTACCCGAAATTCCCAAATTTTTATGGAAATCCCCATTGAAATCAAAAGGGACATTATTCAAAGTTCCACAACGCCCACATTTTTCATCTGGGGATGTCCGATAATATAGGACTGCTGATATTATCGGCCGATGAATGCTTTAAAATGTGATATCAGAAATTATCGGTATCGGTTTCAAAATTATCAGTATCGATTTCAAAAAGTAAAATGTATGACTTTTTAAAACGCAGCTGTGTAAACGGACGTAGGAAGAAGTACAGAGCGCCAATAAACCTTGAAGGCACTGCCTTTGCGTGCCGGCCAGGTCACATAATATCTACGGCTTTTGACCAGTGGTTCTTAACCTGGGTTCGATCGAACCCTATGGGTTCGGTGAGTCTGGCTCAGGGGTTCGGCGGCGGTCAAGACACACCCGACTCATCGTGTAAATAAAAACTTCTCCCTATCGGCGTATTACGGATATGGCAACAGCAGTTTGAAAAAAAAACATTTTATTTTTCACTAAAGAAGGGTTCGGTGAATGCGCATATGAAACTGGTGGGGTTTGGTACCTCCAACAGGGTTAAGAACCACTGCTTTTGACACACTCACAAGTGAATGCAATGCATACTTGATCAACAGCCATACAGGTCACACTGAGGGTGAACGTATAAACAACTTTAACACTGTTACAAATATGCGCAACACTGTGAACCCACACCAAACAAGAATGACAAACACATTTCGGGAGAACATCCGCATCGCAACACAACATAAATGCAACAGAACAAATACCCAGAATCCCTTGCAGCACTAACTCTTCAGGGACGCTACGATATACACCCGCCCCCCCACCTCAACCTCCTAATGAGCATGTCCCAAATCCCAAGCTGCTGTTTTGAGGCATGTTAAAAAATAATAATGCACTTTGTGACTTAAATAATAAATATGGCAGTGCCATGTTGGCACTTTTTTCCATAACTTGAGTTGAAGTTGTTCTCTTATTTTGGAAAACCTTGTTACATTGTTTAATGCATCTAGCGGGGCATCACAACAAAACTAGGCATAATAATGTGTTCCACAACTGTATATATATTGGTATCGGTAATTAAGAGTTGGACAATATCGGATATCGGCAAAAAAGCCATTATCGGACATCTCTATTTTCATCTGATTCAAACTGTTCCAACTTCAAAAGCCTGCTTAGGAATTGTGTGCTCCACTTCAACAATTCTAAAATAATTCCAGAATTTCAGTTCAACTTCATCATTGGAGCATTCACACGCACTTCCTTCAGGAATTGCCTCATCTAGTTGACTTTAATGTCCATTTTAGAGCAGAAAAAGTCAAATATTTTGGATACGATCGGGAATATTAGCATTAGCAGCAAATTGCGTGCTGTATGAGTAGTAAACATGGCAGTATGGCTCAGCATAAACACTACATCAGTGAGGAAGGAACAGGTTATCCGGATGGTTTGTGTCATTTTTTTCGCTGAGCTTTGTTATGCAAATCGCTGTTAAATCCTGCTCAACTTGATCGAAATCTGCAAGAAATGTGGCGCAGGCGAAGAGTGGTGGGCCTGGCCCTGCCAATGGAGGAGGGGGAAGAAACTCGCCATCAATGGGCGCTTATTGGGATTTCTGAAAGAAACTGCATTCTGAGCTCATAAACAATGACAGTCGGTTGGAGTGAAGCGACACTTGCTAACCTTGCTCGCTTCCTTGGCGAAGTCACGATTGCACCTGAAATATGTCATTGTGTTCCTGTCGTCAATTTATAATTAAAGGAAGATTATCAAATGAAATGACCAAGTGACTAGCACGGCGGAGGCGGGGAAACGGAAATGGCAAAGAAAACATTTGAGCTAGGTAGCTAAATAGCTAGCGAGCCAGACAGCCAGCTAGCTGTGGAGCTAACCCTGCTAACGTCCGAGGGCAGCACATTTAAAATACCGGCTGGACAAAATGACACCACAGGGAACCTCGCATACGTTCATTAGTATGTAAAGTCAGGAAATTAATATTAAAGTGTACCTTGATAATCCTACGAGGCAAACCGGCCATCTTGTGTTAGCTATAATATTTTTAGCCGTGCAGTCGCCTTCTCTTCAGGCTCAATTGACTGGACTGACGGGGAGGGGCTGACCACGCCCTTTCCGGTTTCAATGACGTTGGAGTAAAAAATGTTGCCTGTCTGGAAATCTCACTTTTTCTGTTTCTACTATCCATCCACTTATAAACTCTCACAATTGTTTTATCTACGCATGTGTTCATTGTGCTGTTTTATTTTTTATTGTCTTATTTAAAGTGTAAAATATGTTATTGTGCCTGGAGACAATAAGGGAAAAACCTCCAAGATAAGATTGTATTGTTTAACAAAAACAAATATAAACATAACAATAAATATATTGGGTGATGTGAATTATATTTATAAAGTGCTTTACATAGTGAAACCCAATATCTAAGTTACATTTAAACCAGACAAAGAGCAGCTCGAAGACTTCTATGGGAATGAAACAACAAAGACTCAGATTTCCCTCGCCCGGACGCGGGTCACCGGGGCCCCCCTCTGGAGCCAGGCCCGCAGTTGGGGCACGATGGCGAGCGCCTGGTGGCCGGGCCTGTCCCCATGGGGCCCGGCCGGGCACAGCCCGAAGAGGCAACGTGGGTCACCCCTCCAATGGGTTCATCACTCATGGGAGGGGCCGTACAGGTCGGGTGCATTGTGAGCTGGGCGGAAGCCGAAGGCAGGGCACTTGGCGGTCCGATCCTCGGCTACAGAAGCTAGCTCTTGGGACGTGGAACGTCACCTCGCTGGGGGGGAAGGAGCCTGAGCTAGTGCGCGAGGTAGAGAAGTTCCGGCTAGATATAGTCGGACTCACCTCGACGCACAGCAAGGGCTCTGGAACCAGTTCTCTCGAGAGGGGCTGGACTCTCTTCTACACTGGCGTTGCACGCAGTGAGAGGCGACGAGCTGGGGTGGCAATTCTTGTTTCCCCCCGGCTCAAAGCCTGCACGTTGGAGTTCAACCCGGTGGACGAGAGGGTAGCCTCCCTCCGCCTTCGGGTGGGGGGACGGGTCCTGACTGTTGTTTGTGCTTACGCACCAAACAGCAGTTCAGAGTACGTCGAGGCGGCTGATTGGAGCTGTGGCCGCAAGGTAGTTGGTGCCTGTCGTGGCGGTAATCCTAGAACCCGTTGGTGGACACCGACGGTGAGGGATGCCGTCAAGCTGAAGAAGGAGTCCTATCGGGTTCTTTTGGCTCATAGGACTCCGGAGGCAGTGGACAGGTACCGACAGGCCAAGCGGTGAGCGGCTTCGGCGGTCGCGGAGGCAAAAACTCGGACATGGGAGGAGTTTGGAGAAACCATGGAAAACGACTTCCGGACGGCTTCGAAGCGATTCTGGACCACCATCCACCGCCTCAGGAGGGTGAAGCAGTGCACTGTCAACACCGTGTATAGTGCGGATGGTGTTCTGCTGACCTCGACTGCGGATGTTGTGGATCGGTGGAGGGAATACTTCGAAGACCTCCTCAATCCCACCAACACGTCTTCCTATGAGGAAGCAGTGCCTGGGGAATCTGTGGTGGGCTCTCCTATTTCTGGGGCTGAGGTTGCTGAGGTAGTTAAAAAGCTCCTCGGTGGCAAGGCCCCGGGGGTGGATGAGATCCGCCCGGAGTTCCTTAAGGCTCTGGATGCTGTGGGGCTGTCTTGGTTGACAAGACTCTGCAGCATCGCGTGGACATCGGGGGCGGTACCTCTGGATTGGCAGACCGGGGTGGTGGTTCCTCTCTTTAAGAAGGGGAACCGGAGGGTGTGTTCCAACTATCGTGGGATCACACTCCTCAGCCTTCCCGGTAAGGTTTATTCGGGTGTACTGGAGAGGAGGCTACGCTGGATAGTCGGACCTCGGATTCAGGAGGAACAGTGTGGTTTTCGTCCTGGTCGTGGAACTGTGGACCAGCTCTATACTCTCGGCAGGATCCTTGAGGGTGCATGGGAGTTTGCCCAACCAGTCTACATGTGCTTTGTGGACTTGGAGAAGGCATTCGACCGTGTCCCTCGGGAGGTCCTGTGGGGAGTGCTCAGAGAGTATAGGGTATCGGACTGTCTGATTGTGGCGGTCCGCTCCCTGTACGATCAGTGTCAGAGCTTGGTCCGCATTGCCGGCAGTAAGTCGGACACGTTTCCAGTGAGGGTTGGACTCCGCCAAGGCTGCCCTTCGTCACCGATTCTGTTCATAACTTTTATGGACAGAATTTCTAGGCGCAGTCAAGACGTTGAGGGGATCCGGTTTGGTGGCTGCAGGATTAGGTATCTGCTTTTTGCGGATGATGTGGTCCTGATGGCTTCATCCGGCCAGGATCTTCAGCTCTCGCTGGATCGGTTCGCAGCCGAGTGTGAAGCGACTGGGATGAAAATCAGCACCTCCAAGTCCGAGTCCATGGTTCTCGCCCGGAAAAGATTGGAGTGCCATCTCCGGGTTGAGGAGGAGACTCTGCCCCAAGTGGAGGAGTTCAAGTACCTAGGAGTCTTGTTCACGAGTGGGGGAAGAGTGGATCGTGAGGTCGACAGGCGGATCGGTGCGGCGTCTTCAGTAATGCGGACGCTGTATCGATCCGTTGTGGTGAAGAAGGAGCTGAGCCGGAAGGCAAAGCTCTCAATTTACCGGTCGATCTACGTTCCCATCCTCACCTATGGTCATGAGCTTTGGGTTATGACCGAAAGGACAAGATCACGGGTACAGGCGGCCGAAATGAGTTTCCTCCGCCGGGTGGCGGGGCTCTCCCTTAGAGATAGGGTGAGAAGCTCTGCCATACGGGGGGAGCTCAAAGTAAAGCCGCTGCTCCTCCACATCGAGAGGAGCCAGATGAGGTGGTTCGGGCATCTGGTCAGGATGCCACCCGAACGCCTCCCTCGGGAGGTGTTTAGGGCACGTCCAACCGGTAGGAGGCCACGGGGAAGACCCAGGACACGTTGGGAAGACTATGTCTCCCGGCTGGCCTGGAAACGCCTCGGGATCCCCCGGGAGGAGCTGGACGAAGTGGCTGGGGAGAGGAAAGTCTGGGCTTCCCTGCTTAGGCTGCTGCCCCCGCGACCCGACCTCGGATAAGCGGAACAAGATGGATGGATGGATGGCATTTAAACCAGTGTGGGTGGCACTGGGAGCAGGTGGGTAAGGTGTCTTGCCCACGGACACAACGGAAGGATTGCGGAAGCGGGAATTTAACCTGGAACCCTCAAGTTGCTGGCACGGCCACTCTACCAACCGAGCTATGCCACCCCCTGTGATAATTATTCTTTACATATTGTATTATAATAGCATGGCATTAAGTAGTAAAATGTTTCCAATCTATGTATAAACCTATTGTATTATACATTAATAAAATAATTCAAGGCACATTCCTAGTTGCCAAAATTAAGTACATAACATCTCAATAAGATATGTATATATTTTTGTGTTAATCATATATTTGGAGAAACTGTTGGATTTTAATGTCTATTTTTATGTATATTTTAAAAATTAAACATGTACTTTGATTTATCGTAGTGTTTATATTATAGAAAACCTATTAAATAATTGATTTATAATTCTATCCATCCATTTTCTCCCGCTTGTCCCTTTATTGAATGTCAAAATTGCCCCTCATTAATTGTAAACTACATATTATTTTTGAAGTGTCATATACCAATATGTAATATAGACTCTTTTAATGACATTTTATTAACGGATTGTTGGAGCCTAAACCCTCTCAAATTGAAAAATAAGCGCGAAGCACAAAGTTGAGAGTTTATTACACAAAGCATGGTCAGAAGATAGTCATTCAAATTCATTATACAGTTATCTGTCTTTTGGGGTATCCTTCTTTATGCGCCTCCTGTGGTACCTGTAAATAGTGGAAAAAACATATTGCATTATGGTTTTATTTTTTTATTTTTTTTATTGTCTCGACTTACTGTCCTACTGGATACCAGCGGTGTTTGGAGGTGTAAAACATCTTGCTCAGCTCCTCTATGGAGGGACCCTTGTTGCCCCTCAGCACCTCCTTGCTAAGGTGGGCCTTCAGAACCTGGTCGTGGTTTTCGGGCACGTCGCGAACCGGGTCCGGCCTTTTGATAGGCTGCAAGATGCCACAAGAGAAGGTTCCTCACCATTCATCACCAATCTATGAAGCAGCAATGAGAATACTATGAAGCAGGTGGGGTCTCCTACCTGGGTGAGCTCATAGGGAAAGTCCACAGCTGGATGGTAACACACCACCGTGTTTCCATCTGAAGTCAAACCGACCTCCACGTCACTGCAACACAAGATAAAGTTTTATTCAACAAATCACAACAAACTAGGGATGTACCAGTATTGTAGATACAGCAGTATTGCTGTTTCAAAATTGTCATAATAATGCTATGACGGTATAATACGGAAACTCTGTGAGTGTAGTTTTTTCTGGCACTTGTATTGGCCAGTCTGAAAATAAACTATATCTCCCAAAATCCTTTGCGCAGCGACCGGCAGTTCACCAAAATCCATCTACAACTTTTTGAGTTCTGTTGCTAGCAGACAAACAAAACCTGGCGAAAACAAAACCTCTTTGGCGGAGGTATTAAAATCTGCTTACTGCAAACCAAAGCGCACCAACTTCGTCTCAAGCTTTTCCTAGCCCGTCACGGCGCATCGCTGCGGAGGGAAAGCCTCTGGTGGGAGCGCAGACATGGCACAATACCAGTAATATGAGAAGCTACTTGATAAATCATCAACCGAAAAATATAATTGAACGTCAATTTTTTAGGTATTTTCATTAACAAAAGATAAATTGTAAGTGAACTTTTCTGACAATTAACATTATCCAAAATAATTTAAAAAATGTCCACTGTAGAGGACACTGCTTCTCAGAAAGTAAAAGTTGAAAAACACTAAATTGTACATTACTGTTTTTACACTTATTCCACTGGATGTTTACATTTTCACTTTAGAGAATCAAATGTTAAATTAAAAAATATATATATTTGCTTGTAACAGTGGTCTCTTTCAGCAATATACTTTGCACTTATAATACATATTAGTATAGTAAAATATACAAAACCCAAAACCAGTGAAGTTGGCACGCTGTGTAAATCGTAAATAAAAAAAGAACACAATGATTTACAAATCCTTTTCAACTTATATTCAATTGAATAGACTGCAAAGACAAGATATTTAATGTTCAAACTGAGAAACGTAATGTTTTTTGCAAACAATCATTAACTTAGAATGTAGTGGCAGCAACACACAGCAAAAAAGTTGGCACAGGGGCATTTTTACCACTGTGCTACATGGCCTTTCCTTTTAACAACACTCAGTTAACGTTTGAGAACTGAGGAGACAAATTTTTTAAGCTTTTCAGGTGGAATTCTTTCCCATTCTTGCTTGATGTACAGCTTAAGTTGTTCAACAGTCCGGGGTCTCCGTTGAGGTATTTTAGGCTTCATATTGCGCCACACATTTTCAATGGGAGACAGGTCTGGACTACAGGCAGGCCAGTCTAGTACCCGCAGTCTTTTACTATGAAGCCATGCTGTTGTAACACGTGGCTTGGCATTGTCTTGCTGAAATAAGCAGGGGCGTCCATAATAACGTTGCTTGGATGGCAACATATGTTGCTCCAAAACTTGTATGTACCTTTCAGCATTAAATGTGCCCTCACAGATGTGTAAGTTACCCATGTCTTGGGCACTAATACACACCCGTACCATCACAGATTCTGGCTTTTGAACTTTGCGCCTATGACAATCCGGATGGTTCTTTTCCTCTTTGGTCCCGAGGACACTATGTCAAGTTTCCAAAAACAATTTGAAATGTGGACTCGTCAGACCACAGAACACTTTTCCACTTTGTTTTAGTCCATCTTAGATGAGCTCAGGCCCAGCGAAGCCAGCTGCGTTTCTGGGTGCTGTTGATAAATGGCTTTCGCTTTGCATAGTAGAGTTTTAACTTGCGCTTACAGATGTAGCGACTAACTGTAGTTATCGACAGTGGTTTTCTGAAGTGTTCCTGAGCCCATGTGGTGATATCCTTTACACACAGATGTCGCTTTTTGATGCAGTACCGCCTGAGGGATCGAAGGTCCGTTAAACCATCGCTTACATGCAGTGATTTCGCCAGATTTTCTGAACCTTTTAATGATATTAAGGACCGTAGATGGTGAAATCCCTAAATTCCTTGCAATAGCTCATTGAGAAATGTTGTTCTTTAACTGTTGGACAATTTGCTCACACATTTGTTCACAGAGTGGTGACCCTCACCCCATCCTTGTTTGTGAATTACTGAGCATTTCATGGAAGCTGCTTTTATACCCAATCATGGCACCCACCTGTTCCCAATTTGCCTGTTCACCTGTGGGATGTTCCGGATAAGTGTTTGATGAGCATTCCTCAACTTTCTCAGTCTTTTTTGCCACCTGTGCTAGCTTTTTTGAAACATGTTGCATGCATCAAATTCCAAATGAGCTAATATTTGCAACAAATTAAGTTTTCCTTTTTGAACGTTAAGTATCTCGTCTTTGCAGTCTATTCAGTTAAATATAAGTTGAAAATGATTTGCAAATCATTGTATTTTGTTTGTATTTACGATTTACAAAACGTGTCAACTTCACTGGTTTTGGAGTTTGTATTAGAACATCTTTGCATTACGGTTGTGTTCAATTACAGTAAGTGAGTTTATCCTAGACATTCTTGCCACTTCTTTTCATAAACTATGGCATTTTTACCAAACGTTTTTTGGTCAATAATACAATAATATCGTAATTTGGCCTTAATACCGTAACAATATCGTACCTTGAGATTTTGATATCGTTACATCACTGCAATGACCAAACCTTGCGGAAAGTGAATGAGAACAAACCTGCATTCATCTATTGAAGGACCACGGACATTAGAAGCTTCTCGAAATGGAAGCAACCATGCTGCAAAAGGAGAATACAGCGTGATACAAATGAAGAAACACGTTTCCCATATTTGAAAGCCTATGTGTGTCAACAACTTAGCGTCAATGTCAAGCGAGCATAGCTTTGTTCACAATATAGAAGACAGCGGCAAACAAACGCACCAATGTTTTTTTTAATACAAAAAATATATAAAAATTCATAAATAAAACGAAGTACTATTTACCTTGATAATGCCGTAATCTGCAGCAATTTAAAAGTCTGTTAATATTGCTGAAATAACCAAATGCCATGTTGCTAGCGCCGAGCCAGTGTGTACTGCTGTTTGACGTCCGGGTCATATAATGAAACATACATCGGTTCCGCACCGAAATGGTTCCCCCACTTAACACTGTTTAACGACCTAAAATCATATCATGCGACTTTTAAATAAGTCCTTTATTGTTTTGGTGGTTGTCATTAAAAGCAACAAAGGTTTAAAAGCAGTGTTATTATTGCATTTATCACATAAACCAAATGACTTCTAATGTTGGTCAACACGTTTAGTCATATGTGTAATGACAATAATAGAACAAATACAAAGTTTGCATTTAAAAAAAAATCAATCAATTTTTCTACACCTTTTATTTAAGTAGGCAAGAAAATAAAATAAAAAAGACACATGTGCAATTGTTTTAAAACAGACAATTTTGCTGCCGTCACCTCACAAATGACAAGCCCAACATTATCAACTTCTATATGAAAGTGTTTCTTTGAGTGAACTTTAAGGTGTCACACCGTGAACACACTCCACCATGAAGGAAACAATTTATTTCTATTTTTAAGCTGTTGTTGCCACTACGCGGTGTCCATCTGCGCTGCTGCTGAGCCTGCGTTCACCACCAAGCGCTCACGACCGCCAAACACCTCTGCCACTAAAAGCAAACAAACACAATTCAACAGAATGCGCTTTTAACAGGAAACATGTTTTTGTCATACCTGTTGCAACATCACTTAAATCCCAAACTCGTAAGCCATCTTTCTGTCCTCCAAAGGCGTAAGTGAAGGGTCGATCGGGGCAGCATGATGTGCAGAACAGGACACCCTGCACACACACGGAGATAAAGTGTCATCAAGTGTGGGTGGATGACAACACAGACGCTGTAAATTTTTACCATTTTCATGTCCCTTGAATGCACCAACTTGGGTTTGTCGCCCAAAATGTCCCAAATTTTAACATGTTTGTCTGCCGACGACGTGACCAAACATCCTTTGATCTGGCTGCTGAGAGACAAACCTAAAAAAAACACGTAGTGTAATATAGATAGAGGACTATAAAGCATACCGCCCGGACAATGCTCACCTGACACTTCTTCATCATGTGCTTTGAGTGTAAAAACAGGTTTATCGGAGCGAGCGTCCAGACAGTAGACAAAGCCGTCATCTGTGCTGGCCTGGAACACAACCACACAATCAGCTGTGTCTAATATCATGACTCCCCACGTCCTTTAAAAAGGTCATACCAGGAAATTACACGGCGAGAAGTGGTTCCACACAAGACGTTCGACCTGACCGCTGAACCTCCACGTGCGGTAACTGGTGTCGGGGCTGCGGCAGTCGTACAGGAGCGCCGTTCTGTGAGAGTGCAAAAGGTGGGTTTCAAGCCTGCAATGTTTAACCAACGAGACAATTGGTGGAGGATGTACTTGTCGTAAGATCCAGAGAGGAGAGTTTGCGCCTCGAAGGGGTGGAAAGCCAACGTTTGCACCTAGAATGTAGGACAATAGATGAGCAGGAGTCAGCATGCACACATGCCGTCACTTACTTTATCAGTGTGTCTGCAAAGGGAGCTGGCTGCTTTGCCTTGACAAAGATCCCACACGATGACAGTCTCGTCAGCTGATGCACTGGCCAAGACATTCCTAAAGTTAAGAGTAGAAAACCGCATAAAAATTGTGTTTTTATGCACACACACATTCATATTGTGGGGGTGGGGGTGGGGGTGGGGGGGGGGTGGGGGGGGGGATACCTTATTTTTCGGAGTATAAGTTGCACCGGCCGAAAATGCATAATAAAGAAGGAAAAAAACATATATAGGTCGCACTGGAGTATAAGTCACATTTTTTGGGGAAATGTATTTGATAAAACCCAACACCAAGAATAGACATTTGAAAGGCAATTTAAAACAAACAAAGAATTTAGTGAACAACAGGCTGAATAAGTGTACGTTATATGACACATAAATAACCAACTGAGAACGTGCCTGGTATGTTAACGTAACATATTATGGTAAGAGTCATTCAAATAACTATAACATATAGAACATGCTATACGTTTACCAAACAATCTGTCACTCCTAATCGCTAAATCCGATGAAATATTTTACGTCTAGTCTCTTACGTGAATGAGCTAAATAATATTATTTGATATTTTACGGTAATGTGTTAATAATTTCACACATAAGTCGCTCCTGAGTATAAGTCGCACCCCCGGCCAAACTATGAAAAAAACTGCGACTTATAGTCTGAAAAATACAGTACACCAGCAAAGCGGCTCATTGACAAACCTGACCAGCTTGTTCCAGGATAAATCCAACACAGCATCCGTGTGTCCCTCCATGGGCTGCACTGCTGCTGCTGCTGCACCCTATCCATCAACAATCAAGTCAATAAAATGTGTGTACCACTCACACATACTCAAAAGAAAAAGTAAAGTGCCTTCTTGCTCTTCTTTTTCTTTTTAGTCGCCTTTTTGCTGCCAAGAGTGAAGGCGGGCTCTAAACAATCCACCACGTCCAGATCCCACACGTCAATCTGTGGCATCATGCTGCCCACAGCCGCATAGTTACCTGGGAAGGGTCATGTGACAAAGGCAAGTTTATCTATAAAGCACAATTCCTAAAAAAACAATTCAAAGTGCTTTACAGATGCATACATTTACAGCAAATATATATAATAATCAGCCTCAATTAAACTTAAAGAGTGCTGTAGATGCCATATATCAGGGGTCACCAACCTTTTTGAAACCAAGAGCTACTTCTTGGGTACTGATTAATGCGAAGGGCTACCAGTTTGATACACACTTAAATAAATTGCCAGAAATAGCCAATTTGGTCAATTTACCTTTAACTCTACGTTATTATTAATAATTAATGATATTTATCTTTGTGGAAACACTGATCATCTTAATGATTTCTCACATTAAATATATATAGAAACAGATATTGCAACACTTTATTTTTATATTTTCTCTAAGTGCACATTTTTCAAATTGAACATTTTCAAATGATCACCTCTATGACAGTCTTGTGAAATCACAACATCCCATTTTAACTAGCTAGCCACTAACATTTTTTTAACAAATCATGAATTACTTTGCACCATATTTGTACAAATAATAACTCATGTAAAATAAAAAAATAAAAAAAGAATAATTTATGGAACATCATTAGTAATGTTTCCTGATTAAGATTAATTTTAGAATTTTGATGACATGTTTTAAATAGGTTAAAATCCAATCTGCACTTTGTTAGAATATATAACAAATTGGACCAAGCTATATTTCTAACAAAGACAAATCATTATTTCTTCTAGATTTTCCAGAACAAAAATTTTAAAAGAAATTCAAAAGACTTTGAAATAAGATTTTAATTTGATTCTACAGATTTTCTAGATTTGCCAGAATATTGTTTTTGAATTTTAATTATAAGTTTGAAGAAATATTTCACAAATATTATTCGTCGAAAAAACAGAAGCTAAAATGAAAAATTAAATTACAATTTATTTATTATACTTTAAAATTAAAAAAATTAATTTACTTGAACATTGATTTCAATTGTCAGGAAAGAAGAGGAAGGAATTTAAAAGGTAAAAAGGTATATGTGTTTAAAAATCCTAAAATCATTTTCAAGGTTGTATATTTTCTCTAAAATTGTCTTTCTGAAAGTTATAAGAAGCAAAGTAAAAAAATAAATGAATTTATTCAAACAAGTGAAGACCAAGTCTTTAAAATATTTTCTTGGATTTTCAAATTCTATTTGAGTTTTGTCTCTCTTAGAATTAAAAATGTCGAGCAAAGCGAGACCAGCTTGCTAGTTGTGGGGAGGCGGGGCCGGCGGACCGACGACGCCCGCTCCAAGATGGCGGCGAGGAGGCGTGGACGAGCGAGCGGCAAGGTGGGGCGCGCTGGGAGCGACGCCGCCATCAGCATAAGGTGCGTGGAGCGCGCAGCTGTGGACAGTGCAATCACCCTCTCGGACCGTATAAAAGGGTGAGAGACGTGAACATCAAGGGAGGAGACGGAGAAAGACGGTGGACGGGAGGAAACCATCCTCTGCTGCCTCGCAAACGACGGCGACGTGCTGCTGAAAAGCAGACGGCGGACGGGAGGAAACCATTCGTGTGCTCACGTGAGAAAAAAGGCAGCTGCTGAAAAGCACGCAAAAGACTGATTGAAATAATGAAGAAGTCTAAACCGTCTCACGACAATGTCTTCCCTGGATGGTTCTGAGAACCCGCACTACAGTTAGGACTGTCACACTAGTAAATAAATACAATTTAAAAAATAGAGGCAGCTCACTGGTAAGTGCTGCTATTTCAGCTATTTTTAGAACAGGCCAGCGGGCGACTCATCTGGTCCTTACGGGCGACCTGGTGCCCGCGGGCACCGCGTTGGTGACTCCTGCCATATATGGTTATGGAAATGTATATTTTATCTCTGAATTAATCCAAGGGAATTTATGTTTGAAGTATTATAAGTATAAACCATTGCATATTTTCTGTATTTAATTTATTTATGATAGTTGGCTGAAAAATTGTTTTCAAAATGGTACTGTGTGTTTTAAGAGTACCGGTATTTAGGCTGATTGCTGCAGTGGGGCCAGGTGTGAATAAATGTAGCTGTTTGGCACAATTAAGGGACTCTCACGGCTTTTCTGACCATGTATTACAAGTGGACCAACCGTGTTGTTGTGTTTGTATGACATGCAATATTGTGAAAATAAGGAATTATGATGTATTGTAAAATAAGGAATACGATGTATTGTAGTTCAAATAAATGTACAGCACAGCAACTGGCGGACTTAAAACTTTATTGGTACATGTGTCAGCCACAGATTCCTCTTACCGACGATATACCTTCAGTTGTCATGTTCACACTTTAAAAAACATGGTTTCAGCCTGGATTTCAACCAAAAGTTGAGGCTTGTCTCATATCGTTTAAAAGTATGCTACAAATTGGTTTGTTTAATTAAATAACTTAACCCCCATTAAGATTTATTTAATATAATATTTTATTCTTTTTTAATGAAATGTATTCTATAATGTATAGGCTTGAGGCTTTCTTACATGAAGATTTTGGACCCAAGTTAGAAAAAATAATATTAACAAAATATTTTTATGATAATAGGATTTATTATCTTTATTTTTAAATAATCATATGTCTTTGATGCTGTTTTATTAATCTTGTTTTGAAATTTAATTTAAATTTAGATAAAAAAAAAAAAATATTTTATTTCCATTTTTCAGATTGTCCTTTTTGTGGTCGCAAGGGGGGGCTGTATCTTTGTTGGCACTGCGATGAAGTGGCGACTTGTCCAGGGTGTACCCCGCCTTCTGACCGAATGCAGCTGGGATAGGCTCCCAGCTGCACTTCATCGCAGTGCCAACAAAGATAGACAGATACCCATTAAAAATTCGAAACAATTAAGGTTGCATCATATATGGACTTTCTTACATGAAGATTCTTGTGGGTTTGGATCAAAGTTGAGCCACTGAATGCTGAGGGGGTAAGCTGGCAGCAGAATGTCGTGATGCACATACAGAGAGTTCTCCTCAGTGTTATAAACTGCAAAATAAAATATCAGATTTCAATGGAGTGATTTAAAAAAGTGGTGTATTGCGTCATGTGCAAAGATATTTACCATAGACCTCCAGGTTACAGCAATCCTTCTCAGCCCTGCCAGCCAGGATGAGGTTGTCCGTGGGCTTAATTTGGAAGTCGTCTCGCTCATATTGATCCTGAAAATATAAAGATATAAAAATGTTAAGTGGTGCTGTTCTTTGTAAATGTGGCGTCGGACTCACAGTATCTTTAAGAGTGACGTAAGGGTCTTCGTCATTCGAGCCGAACATGGTGAGGCCGGCCAGGCTGTTGCCGAGGTTGGTTGTTGCTACATTGAAACCACACAGTCATATTAATTCACTCACAAGACCAAATAATTAGTCTCTTACCTATATCATCTTCATCATAATTATCCAGGCCGTATTCTGCTAGCTCATCCTCCTCTGTTCCTCTGCTTTCCTCATTTTGAGCAATGGCAGCATCCACAATGTCGTTAGGACTTTGATCAGCTACAATGCCAGCATCAACCTCGTCCTCGTCCTCTTCATCAGCTGCTTGATTCCTGCTTTCAATGAAAACATACTTCATCTTCATACTTCAATTTACGGTCTGTGTTGACTAACAAGACATCAAGATGGAGCCGAAGCAGAGTTTCTTAACATGGAGATATTCTCACTACTTTTCTTTTGTCGAGCACAAAGAAAATAACATTTTAGTTAAATGTAAGTTGTGTCTTGGATCAAAGATCCTATCTACTGCCCAAAACAGCAATTCAAATCTGCTGAAATAGCTACAAAAGCCACATGCTTTGACGAAGCTAGTAAAGAGATACACACAGCGGCTGAATTTTAACGGAGGGACTGCTAGCCAGGACAACATTGATAGAGCCATTGCAGCGTATGTGCTAGAAGACATGCAGGCTATTTCTACAGTGGAGTCACCCGATTTCAGGCAGCTGAACACAGTGGACAATGAGTACATAAACATGGAAAGCAAGCTAAAGAAAACACTACAAACTCTGCCTCTGCTCATCATTCATCACTGAAGGTACACACTGTCAGTTCTCTTAAATACTCTTTCATTCTAGACTTCTAGAGTGTTTGATTATCACATCATTCTAAATATATAAATGATAAATGGGTTATACTTGTATAGCGCTTTTCTACCTTCAAGGTACTCAAAGCGCTTTGACAGTATTTCCACATTCACACACACATTCACACACTGATGGCGGGAGCTGCCATGCAAGGCGCTAACCAGCAGCCATCAGGAGCAAGGTTGAAGTGTCTTGCCCAAGGACACAACGGACGTGACTAGGATGGTAGAAGGTGGGGATTGAACCCCAGTAACCAGCAACCCTCCAATTGCTGGCCCGGCCACTTTACCAACTTCGCCACGCTATAGACTATAAAGTTCACAAACATAAAAAGGATCCTAGTGGTCCAGGCCAATCTTTCCTTTTCTCTAAACTAAAACTTGGGAAATGCGTAGAGTGTTCTGGCTTCACTGAAGACATGATTTTATTTCACAATTCCTTGAGAGAAACAAACGCCTGATTAGGCGTGTGTATAGCAGTATGTGTGCTGTATATAGTGACATGACATATAATCATGTCATGTGTGCCTTCCTTGGGTGAAGCCAGGTTTACAGCTATGTTGTGACATGTTATTATGTGGTTTGTTACTTATGTATGTTATGTTGCAGCTATTTAAAATAGTTTTGTCAATTTGTTCTGGCCTGAAATAAATTGGCCCTTTGAAACATATCTTTGTCTTTGTGTGTTGTATGTAGACCACATTGCTTAGCAGAGTTCAGTGATGCAAATGCATGTCAAGTTGATCAACAGATTGTATTATTCTCCAGTGCAATAACAGTACTGAAATGAAGGCTAAAAGGGCATTAATGGGAGCCTTAAATAAAATTCAAAAAAAGAAGTAATTACATTTTTGGTGTAAGTAACTGAGTTACTTTTTAAATAAAGTAACTAGAAACTAGTTACTGGTTTTCAGTAACTAACCCAACACTGATGATTAGTAATACTGCACGTTACAAAAAATATGTATAACATTGTTCATTACAGTTATTAGTCCTGCACGTTACAACAATTATTTATTAATATTGCATATCAAAACACGTATGAACAATTCTGCACATTCCAACAATTAATAATTCTTCACATTCCAACATACCCCAGCTCCTCCTTTGCTTCATTAATGATGCGTTGCAGCTCTTCTTGGCTTAACTCGACCTGTATTAAGATTAAATTCTTTAATAATAAAAATATGCACTGATAGATGAGCAACTTCATAAAATAGCGCTAAAACTGTCATTAAAAACCACACATGGGGTGTTTAACTACTTTGTTGACACATTAGCAGCCGAGCCGCTAGCATTAGCTAGCTACCCTACGCGACTACTTACTTTGTCTGGGGTTTCCTTGGCAGCACCTCGCATCACCCAGCCAACACAAGTAATCTGAGAACTCATGTTTTAATAACTAAATTTGTAAATATAACAAGTGTATTTAAAAAAAAAATCAGCACAAACAGGCAGTAGTGCTACATGTGTTTAAGGGGGTCCTGTGTCGCATTACGACGACGCCACAAATGCGACAACACTTGAGTGCCTGATCAAAAATGCGTAAACGTGACCTCGTAATACCTTTACTGGTGTGTAAAATATTAAATTAGATTATTGGACGTGCTAGATACAATTCAAATAGATTACAGTAGTTTTATAGGCATTGTGAATAATAGAATGGTGCATACAAACTTTATTATTGTCTTACCATGAATTGATTAACGTGGACCCCGACTTAAACAAGTTGAAAAACTTATTGGGGTGTTACCATTTTGTGGTCAATTGTACGGAATATGTACTGTACTGTGTAATCTACTAATAAAAGTTTCAATCAATCAATCAATTCAAATGACAAAAAAGATTTGAAGCATACGTTACGATAAAACTGTTTTAATTTGTCTGTATAAAAGTAGACGGATGCTGTTTATAGTGGTAATAATACAGCAGAGGTGTGATTTCAACATATATATACACACAACATCCAACATGCAGTCAAAGTAATGTGCAGTGCAGTGCACATTCTGCGCCCTGCTCATAAAAAAAGTGCAGTCTGATAAATGAGTAGTTTTAACTGATCATATAAACAAAGACCAGGACGATTAATTGTAGAAAAAAAGAGTCACACAGACAAGAGAAAGTTTGGCTTAGTAGCTGAATGAACATGAACTATGTAGCTGTAAACAGATATAATACACTAGGGTCTAACCTTAAAATATTAGGCACAATATTCTTAGCTTGTCTTTTAAAATCTCAATGTTTGCATTGTGTGCATTAAATAATACTGAAGAATGTCAGCATTTCACCAGTAACTCTGATTCTAACTTCATGATGTATGCTGACTGTAACTTGTGATTGTTCTGACAGCTTCTGCACAGTCAGCAGAACATTGCTGCATATAATCAATGTGTCTCCTTATTGTCCATCTAATTCTGATTCTGTTTGTGTGTTTTCTACAAATCGAAATCAAGCTCAGTGTCCTCCGTTGAAAGCTTCGGCCGCTTCAGGCGTTTGGTGACCAGCTTGAGGTTGGTTTCGTGGAGGATGACCTGGGTCAAGTACTTCTCTCGTTTGATTTGCTCTCTGACAGCGTACGGGATGTCAGGGATGACGTAGGACAGGATAAACTTGGTCAGGTAAACAATGTGCTGTAAAGAAGGACATCCATTAGTGGAACTCGACTCATTAGGAGTGTGTGACTTCCTGTTGGTGTTCCTACCTCCACAACAATGATGAACGCCATTTTGGCAGCGATCACATGCCAGTAGTAGATATTGTGCTCGTACTCCTTAGGGTGCCCTGGGGGGTATCGAAAATCTCGATACCTCAAAAAAAATTACAAAAAATAAATATCAACTATTGTTTATTTTTTTCTTTTAAATGTTATTTCCATTTAGTGTTTTTTTTTTTAATAACTTGAGGCTTTCTTCCAAATGAGATTATTCAGGGTTTGAAACAAAGTTAGAAAAATATATATATAAAAAAAAAAATTTCCTAAAAAAAAATTGCAAACATTTTCAAATGAATTATATTCTATTGTATATGGACCTGATGTTTCTTTACATTAATATTCTACAGAATTTTGATCCTTTTTAGAAAACATTTTCTTTTATTAATTTGTTTATTAAAAAATTAAGATGTATTTTTTAAAATTGCACTGTTTTAATTATTGAATACGTTTTATATGGACTGGAGATATACGAAAATATTTTTTTACGATTTGGGTCAGAGCTTGAAAGTATTTGAAAAGATTTCCTTTTTTTTTTTTTACAAATTAATTTATTCTAGTTATAATTTATTTGTCTTTAATTATTTAAATTCTGTTTAATATGGACATGAAACTTTGAATCTTAAGATCAAAGCTAAAAAACATCAAAAAATGATATCCATTCATCCATCCATTTTCTACCGCTTGTCCCGTTCGGGGTCGCGGGGGTGCTGGAGCCTATCTCAGTTGCATTCGGGCGGAAGGCGCCACCTCATCGCAGGGCCAACACAGATAGACAGACAACATATATCAAGTATCTTAATTTTTTTTACAAATTAATTTATTTCAATCATTATTTCTTTACATTTAATATTTCATTATTTTTAATTATGACTTGTGGCATCTTACATTAATTTTATTTTTAGAATCAATGTTTGTACAATAACATTGTGTATTGTTTTTTATTAAAAAATTACTTAACTAAATCAAGATTAAACACAATTTATGATTATTCAAAAAAAACATTTATTTCATGTTATGTTAAAAAAAACAACAGGTAATTTATTGAGTTTTGAAACTCAAGTGAGTGGGTTAAGATCTTCTCCACTTTGTACCTGCAGGTGGTGATGTTGTATGGCGTGCTTAGCGGCCTGCTGTAGTTGGAAAAATGGCTGACGTTGAAAACGGACAAGGAACTGTGGATGTAGCCCTGCATGGTGTGAGAAGGGTACTCTCCATAGGGATACACGGAGAAGGACCAGTAGTACACCAAGCGTGGGATCATATCCGAGGTAAAGGCGATGATCATGGCCTGCAATTTTATCCAAAATTAATGACATCAGGACTGATTAAGGCACGGTTCAAAACATGACTCACGTTGGTGGCGACGGCCAAAATGGCGACGCCTTGAAGGATGGGCTGCCAGGCACCGATGTCTTGAGCCTTCTCGGGAACGATACGGCGGAACTGCGTGGTGATTTTCCAGGCGTCCACACGGATTTCAAACAGGTTGTTGACGAGCGCCAGGACCGGAGCCAGAGGGAAGGAGGCCACAAAGAGGGTGACGAAGCCAAACTGGATGACTGAACACGGAGGGGAGGAAACGTAAAACACTTTCTTCTCTGCTTCAGAATGTCACAGCACATGCTGGAATCCATTTTTGCCTCAATGATCCTCATCTCCTCAGAGCTAGAAGCACTCATGTACAACTTTATTACCTCACAGATTAGTAGACAAATGGGTCGTAAATCTATTCTGCTACACAAGTTGTACACTGACTACTTCTAAGTAAATTCATTTCTACAGCATTGTCCCTTTTGAATATTTGATAAACATACCTGCTGTAATGTGATGTGAGGGCTGTACTTTAGTGATATGCTGTATTTGTATGTACCGTATTTTTCGGACTATAAGTGGCAGTTTTTGTCATAGTTTGGCCGGGGGTGCGACTTATACTCAGGAGCGACTTATGTGTGAAATTATTAACACATTACCGTAAAATTTTAAATAATATTATTTAGCTCATTCACGTAAGAGACTAGACGTATAAAATTTAATGGGATTTAGCGATTAGGAGTGACAGATTGTTTGGTAAACGTATAGCATGTTCTATATGTTATAGTTATTTGAATGACTCTCACCATAATATGTTACGTTAACATACCAGGCACGTTCTCACTTGGTATTTATGCGTCATATAACGTACACTTATTCAGCCTGTTGTTCACTATTCTTTATTTATTTTAAATTGCCTTTCAAATGTCTATTCTTGGTGTTGGGTTTTATCAAATAAATTTCCCCAAAAAATGCGACTTATACTCCAGTGCGACTTATATGTTTTTTTCCTTCTTTATTATGCATTTTCGGCCGGTGCGACTTATATTCCGGAGCGACTTGTAGTCCGAAAAATACGGTACAGTGTTTAAAAGGTACATTCTTGGATTCCTTCTCTCTGCTTTGAAGGGGTCATATATGATTTTTTTCTACGTTTAAAACACTTCCTTGTTGTCTACACAACATGAAATGGTGGTTCTTTGGTCAAAATGTTGTATGGATTATGTTTTACAGACCGCTTTGAAGCCGCTTTCTGACCGTCTCTTCAGGATCCGCCGTTTTGAGGGCGGTCTTATTTACGAGCCTCCACTTCAACTGTGTCTTCTCAGCCATGTTGTAGTTTTTAGCGCTTCCATATGGAGTCTACTGACAGATATAAATTAGAACTATATGCTACTTTGTATGAGAAATGGCAACATGTGCATGTACAAGCCAGTGTGCCCCACAACAAGATGATAGACAAAAACAATGTCGGACTACAACTGAATAAAAACGTCAGACTTGTGCAATGCTCTTCAGGTAAACCTTTACCATGTATGGAGATATCTGCAGACGTCACATGTTGGAAAATATCACAAGTCAGGTCAAATTCAAAAAAACTCGTTTGGAACAAGCTTGGAAGAAGACATTTGAAATCTAGGGATGTGGGCACCCTTTGAGAAAAAAAGAGGAAAACTAAGAAAAAAAGAAGAAACTTTCTATTGGCACAAAGTGCTGCCACCCAAACACAGGAAGAAAATTTAGAAATTCAAGACTACATTTCCTGCAATTGGGTGCATTTCTACTAAATTTTTTACCTTTAGATTTATTCTCATGTACCAACCTCTTTTGGCTATCTTTTAGACACATGTCCCATGTTATGTACCACATCATTTTTAGTTTCATTAATTGTAAATATTATCATTGATAATATTCTATAACATGCATGCAAAGAACTCAGAAAACATTTCCCATTTGGCAAGTCTATCCTGTAGCCACGCCCCCTCGGGTAATATACTTCCGGTGTCGTGACCTCTGTTTACAATCCGTCATGTCAAAAATATGCCTTCTTGCTGGCTACTAATAAATACTCTATAACAGGGGTGTCAAACTCAAATTCAGAGTGGGCCAACATTTAAAACTGATCAAAGCCGCGGGCCAAGGTTGAACAAATTAACCTTTTAATAGGGACCCAAAAAGTTTTGCATTGAATATTGAACAAGCAAGGCTTATATAACTTTATAGTGACATGCAAAATCGAGTTTCAAATAATAATAATAATATTTAAAAAATATCAATGGCGTATTTTAAATACAATTTAAATAAAAATTGAATGCCTCTTTTCTATTTGCAGCCTCCTGAGGTAAATATCAACATTAACTTTTTCCACAGGCTAATATATTTGAAAGTAAAATAACAATGAATAAACCAACCATTCAGGACTTTAAACTGCTCAGTTTGCAACACACTGATCTAATCTGATGTGCCCAAGCCAGATACCTGGCCTCTTTTCTTGGATGCTAGTTCATTAATGTCGGGGCTCAGGCTTTGAGCTGAGGCAACCTTCATTATCGAACAAAGGTGTTCATTAGTCATTATATCTCGTAGTCCACCCGGACCACAGTCTTGGGGGCGTGCCTTAAAGGCACTGCCTTTAACGTCCTCTACGAGCCGTCGTCACGTCCGCTTTTCATCCATTCTAACAAGGTGCCAGTCACAAGATATGTGCGGGACGCTGCAACAAAATACACCCCCCCCCCCCACACACACACCTTGTAGCGTCCCGGAAGAGTTAGTGCTGCAAAGGGTTCTGTGTATTTATTCTGTTGTGTTTATGTAGGGGACAGCGTGGCGAAGTTGGGAGAGTGGCCGTGCCAGCAATCTGAGGGTTACTGGTTCAATCCCCACCTTCTACCATCCTAGTCACGTCTGTTGTGTCCTTGAGCAAGACACTTCACCCTTGCTCCTGATGGGCCTGGTTAGCGCCGTGCACGGCAGCTCCCGCTATCAGTGTGTGAATGTGTGTGTGTGTGAATGGGTGAATGTGGAAAATAGTGTCAAAGCGCTTTGAGTTCCTTAAAAAGGTAGAAAAGCGCTATACAAGTACAACCCATTTACCATTTACCATGTTGTGTTACAGTGCGGATGTTCTCCCGAAATGTGTTTGTCATTCTTGTTTGGTGTGGGTTCACAGTGTGGCGTATATTTCTAACAGTGTAAGTTGTTTACACGGACACCCTCAGTGTAACCTGTATCGCTGTTGATCAAGTATGCATTGAATTCACTTGTGTGTGCGTGCAGAAGCCGCACATATTATGTGACTGGGCCAGCACTCGTTGGACTGGATGAAAAGCAGATGCGACGATTTTCGGGAGGGGCACTGAAATTTGGGAGTCTCCCGGGAGGGTTGGCAAGTATGAGAATTAGCGGTGAATGCGGTGTTACCGCGGCACCGCCGCTGTATATAATCGGCGGGCCAGCTCTAGTGTTAATTTGATATCGCCTCAAGGGCCAAGTGAAATTACATGGCGGGCCAATTTTGGCCCGCGGCCAGAGTTTGACACCCATGCTCTAGAACTACAACGAATGTTTAACAATGTGTATTTCCGCGTTTTGGCAGAATTGTCACATTCCTGGAAAACAAACCATGGAGGCATGGCGAAGATATTTATAAAACAATCTTGCCTTCCTTCATACTTCCTTCAAACGAATCGTTCGGAATTTTCCCCAGTTGTGACGTTTTTCCCATTGGTGATGGCAGCGGATTTTCCCACATAGGTTACAGGTTTACCCCAAGACCTTTGTGTGAGTCCGCCATGGTACTCCGACGCTGTAGTCAATAAGTTCCTTCTTTTTCTCTATCGTCTTGCTGTGGGGCAGACTATACCATACATTCACATGGATCCTCCGCTATTGCCATTTCTAATACAAAGTAACAGTTCTATCTTGAAGATGGTCTGTAAAACATCATCTATGCAAACTTTTTACCAAAGAACCATAATTACTAAAAGGAAGTATTTTAAATGTAGAAAAAAAATCATCATATGACCCCATTAAATAGCAAATTAATTGTTTGTTATCCTTCCATCCATTTTCTATAATGCTTATCTTAATTAGGGTTATGGGGAAGCTGGAGCCTATTCCAGCTGACTTGGGGCAAGAGGCGGGGAATGCCCTAGACTGGTCGCCAGCCAGTCATTCATACCTATGGACAATTTACAGTGTTCAATTAACCTACAACATATATATTTTTGTAATGTTGGGGGGAAGCCTTAGTACCGGGAAGAACATGCAAACTCTAACCAGAGATGTCCAAACGCAGATTCAAACCCAGATCTCCTGACTGTGTGGCCTACACTAAACTAAAAAGGCCAAGTCATACCAAAGACTATAAAAATGGGACCCGTTACCTCCCTACTTGGCACTCAGCATCAAGGGTTGGAATTGGGGGTTAAATCACCAAAAATGATTCCCGGGCGTGGCCACTGCTGCTGCTCACTGCTCCCCTCACCTCCCAGGGGGTGATCAAGGGTGATGGGTCAAATGCAGAGAATAATTTCGCCACACCTAGTGTGTGTGACAATCATTGGTACTTTAACTTTAACTTTAAATGCTAACCACTAGGCCACTGTGCAGCCCCTTTTTTTTTAAAATATATAATTTACACAACCTTTTCTAGCAAAAAAAAGCTTTGACAAGGAAGTGTTGTGTACAATACTGTCTACTGTATGCCTGTAATTGTTTCTTCATGAGTAAAACTGCGTGGCAAAAAACAGGAATTTTTAGGACTTTTTATGGTTGCGTTTAGGGATGTAACGGTATCAAAATCTCATATTATCACGGTATTAAGGCTCCGGTACGATATTATTGTAGTATTTTTTTTTTTTAAAAAGGCTTAAAAATGTTTTAGTGTGTAAAATAAAGTGTCAAGAATGTTTAGGATAAACACACTTACTGTAATTGAACACAAATATGATGTTCAAATCTTCTAATCATATTTATTACTACATATATGTATTTTTAAGTGCAAATAATTGAGCAGGGACATTCACTGTTTCAAGCAAATATTAAAAAAATAACCTTACAGTTTCATGTCTTTAAAGTGACAATGTAAACATCCAGTGGAACAAGTGTAAAACAATAATGTTCACTTTAGTGTATTTCAACTTTTAATTTCTGAGAAGTACTGTCCTCCACAGTGGACATGTTTATATCAGTCTGGAATATGCTGTTTTTAAGAAAAGTTTTCTAACAATACAACTTTTAATTATGTAAATACCTCAGAAACTGATGTTTGGCTTCGCTGGCTTCAAATATCTTTTCTGGCTGACAGTTTATGAAGTGGCGACTTGTCCAGGGTGTACCCTGCCTTCCCCCTTAGTGCAGATAGACTTCAGCCCCCCACGACATCGAGAGAGACAAGCGGTGGGAAAATGGATTGAGGATTCATCAAGTAGTTTTTCAGTTTACTCATATTTCACGCATGAAACATTATTTGGGGGGTGATTTCGCTCCGTGCAGTGCGATAGGACCGGCTGGCTCTGTGTCGCTTTAGAAACGCTCGGGACAAACATGACGTGCTTTGCTTTGCAGAACGCAGACTTTCTTACCTCTGCCAAAGAGATTATGTTTTTGCCAGACTTTGTCTGTGTGTTAGCAACATAACTCAAATAGTTATGGATGGACTTTGATGAAAATTTTCAGGAAATGTCCAAAAAAACAATTTCTCTCATCTACTACGAACACTTATCTTCCTGTTTACGACGTTTCACGCCCCCACCTTCCCGCCCCGCACTGCACAGAGAATTCTAGGGGAGGTAGTTTATTTTCAGAACCAGGCCAAGGCAAAAGCGCAAGAAAAAAACTACACACCAAGTTTTTGTCTGATAAAGTCACGCGTCACGTCATTATTGTGAAGACTTTGAAACCAAAATACTGCGGTATCTACAATGCCGTTACGCCCCTAGTTGCTTTCATTATTTGCAGACATCTACTGTCTTCTTCTTACCCATTTCCAGATATTCATAGAAGAGTCCCAGATTGGACATGGGTTGCAGTTGGTAGTCTTGCTCCCAACGAGGAATCACTTTCTGTGACGCTGTGCCCCTGCAATAGCGTAAAATCAAGTTTTTCACCCACCTGCACACACACACACACATGCATACACAGGTGAGGCGTAGGTAAGTGAGGATGATTGCTACCTTTTTGTCTTCCTTACGGTAAGAGAACTTCTTGGATGTTGTTCCAGATGGCTTTTCCGCCCATGATGATGGACAGTTGCGTGGTCAGTTCAATCAAACAACCACCAGGATCACACTGGAACAAGAAAAAGAAGAAAGTGAAGCATAATTCATGTGCTCCAAGCGGAGGATCGACCACACTCTACCTCCTCGTTGCGGTATTTTCCCAAGAGGTAAACGGGTTGTCCTGGATAGCCGACCACTTTCCCTTTGGCGAAGGCGATGTAGAAACAAGAAGAGTAATAGTTGACAAACTGAAAAAGGAACATCTTGAGGGTCAGACTGTTCTCGTAGTCCGTCTTGGTCCTTGGCAGCTCTGTTTTCAAATAAAAGCAAAAACATAAAGAACACTTCAACGCCCAAGCATAATACAAATGTTTGTATAACATTTTTTCCTTATATTTGTGGGGTAAATGAATAAAAATGTCAATTATTATCTGAATAAAAATAGTTACATTATGTTTTGCATTATTGTAAAATAAAAATAACATTGAGGATTTAAGAAAGAAATCAAATAAACAGTATCCTGTTCAGTGTCAGCTGGAAATTAAATAGATTGATCATTTTTAACAATGAAACCCTCAAATAATGATATCTATTACAGTACATCATAGAGAAAGCTAATGTAACATGTGCAAAACTCATTTTGGATATTGCTAATATTTCACAGGTGTTCTGTCTTTTTGAGCACATCCAATGAGTAAAGTCAATTGATATTCTCATTATTCCTTCAGCAGCTCACCAAAGTTGGTGATCCAGATGGCCACCCTCTCGTAAAGCATGTTGAGGATCATGATGACCACGAAGCTGATGAGGGAGGCCGTAACCGAGGTGGCCATCTGCGGCGTCACATACTCCTTGAGAGGCTCCAGCTCCTTCAGGTCCTGAGCTCTCAGCCTGGCCGAGAAGGCAAAGAAGGCGGCCAAGCGGTACACGGTGATGGCCACGATGGAGGCCACAATCAGCAAGATCTGACATAGTATAAGAAATATTATTCAATATGTACTAATAGGCTCCAGCACCCCCGCGACCCCGTAAGGGAAAAGCAGTAGAAAATGGATGGATGGATGTACTAATTTTGTTGGACATGTAATGAATGGCATTACCCAGAATAACACGGTCCCTATTCCTATTGACACCCGAACGCATCGTCCGCAGGTTGTGTAAGGCACTTTTTCTTTCACCTGAAAACACAACAGAGCTGGTAAACGCTGAGAGAAGACGCTTTGCCAGCAAGAAATTAAGCAATAAGATTCACCCCCGTGACCGGGTTTTTCCTCTCGTAGATACACTTGGCTTCATATTCAGGTCGGGCTGTCTCCTGCTGCTCCAGGAACTCCACAGTGTCCCACTGGTACTCCAGCTCAGCCTGGTAGCGCTTCCAAAATTCCAGGAATAGTGTTACTGCAGCGAGGAGATGAGCGTAAATAGAAGTACTCGGATATGGAGCTTAAAATAAACCACTGAAGCATGGATGACTTACCCCAGATTGACATGAAAACTGCAAAAACCAGAGTGCCAAAGTTGTCAAATATGCACAGTTTCTACAACAAAAAATACAATTGTGTTTTAGCCTGCTTGTATTGAAATCCCTCTTCAGGTCATGTCAGGAAATAACTTGTTTCAACGTGTAAAGTCTGTGCAATAGGAGATTTTCACAATAGAAAGTGGTTTCATCTGCACGGTAAAAGGTGTCTATATATACATAACCAGCAGAGAGCACTAGCTTACATATCAGTTCAGTCAACATTTCCCAGCAAGGCTATGCTTTGACAAGAAATGATGTTGTGTAACTGCACGTTTTCCAAGTACCGTATTATATATAAGCTCTATTTATCTTCAATAATGGAATAAACTGAATTTAAAGTGTGTTTAATACTGTGAGAAACATATTATAGCATTTGGAGTAGGGGTGTGTGTTACGAAATCTGGTGTCACAAAATCTTGCGAGATTATAAAATGACAATGTTTCACGTTTGGAGAAACGCTGTATCGTGGGCAGAACACAGCCAGAAGTTGTCTTTTTTATAGTCTGATCATGCATATCTGGCTGGGACTGGAACCACACAATTAGTGCTTTGCACACACTACAAACCGAGAGCGAGCAAACGCAGCTAGTGTTGGCGTTCCCCTCAGCCAGACGTGCTCTAAAGGCATGGCAGGGGAGGCGTGTGGCCGCTCTCCTTTCTTTGAGTTCCACAGCCAACAAGCTGAGTGTCTGTCCAAACGGAAGCAGCTAAAATGTCAATCATAGAAACAATGACAGAAAATAATACATGAATCATTTTAAAGACCCCGGAAAGCAGTTTTCAAAAGGCCTATTGTAGGCCCGCGAGTGCCCCCTCTAGGACCACCCAAAAATATCTGTTTCTCAGCTATGGTCGCAGTGGTACTCAGTTGTAATACACTTTTCCACCACTTGTGACAGTAATGACAATATTAAACAAACAGAAGAAGTCTAGAGCTAAAGTCATTAAGAAGTTTTTTAAGCGCAAAATTATGACTAAAGTGGTGAAGCTGTATTTTTATTTACATTTTAATTTTATTGACAGTTTTGTTAAAAACGTATTTATTCTTGATTTAATATAGCACAACATTATTGTACATAAATGTATTTTTTGTCAGTTAGTCCCTTCATACGCAGTGTATTTGGTTAGTACTTATTTTTCTAATCACTGACCTAAGCCTAAAGTTTAAGAGTTAAATAAATAATAGTATTTGTAATTAACACACAGTTTCATATCATTTGACAAGGTTGTAAACTGAAAGTTGGTTAGATGTAGTTATTGAATACAATTAAAATCTTGAGTAACATGACTAATCAGGACTCCTCTTCCTCCTAACCAGGAGATCGCAAAAAGCCGCTGCCTGACCAGGGTTCAGAAAATCTGCAAAGACTCCTCCCACCCGCACCAAGGACTGTTTTCACTGCTGAACTCTAGAAAGAGGTTCCGCAGCCTCCGAAGCAGAACTTCCAGGTTCTGTAACAGCTTCACAGCTGCAATATATTTATCTGTACAGTAACCTATTTATTTATTTATTTATATATGCACCTTATTGCTTTTTTATCCTGCACTGGCATGAGCTAATGAAATGAAATTTCATTCTTATCTGTACTGTAAAGTTCAAATTTGAATGACAATAAAAAGGAAGTCTAAGTCTAAGTCTAATTCAGTGTTAATATTGGAGTGGGTACCGATGTAGTGGAAAAGTTGCGCGCAGTGGTCAAAAAGGTTAAGAACCACTGTTATTAGGTGAACTAAATTGGATGTATGTAAATGACTACTGTAATTTGAATATTGTAATAAGAAATGTAACTTGTTATGATGTGAGCTTTGGGACAGTTGTGATGCTGGTGTCTGCACGTCTAATGTTGCCCACATGTGCTCCTAGGAATGCTAAGGGAGTTTGTGCCTCCGCTCAGACACATAAAAAATTAGGGGGTCCCAGCTCCATCAAAATTTTGAAGACACCTCTTCTACAGTACTCACCTTTGATGCTTCACAGGTGCTGTTTAAACGCCAGTATTTGCACTCCTGGTCGCACTGCGGGCACATGACTATTTGGCCTCCGATTTCCGGGTCACACACCTCTTTGCTACCAACACACAAGCCAGCAGAACCTTGAGTAAAGTTATTGAGCACTTGGTAGAGCCTGATTTACTAAAGGTTTGTGTGTACTAAAACACGTGCAAACTTGATAGCACACGCAAAGCTGATCTACTAAACATGTGCAAAGTGTATTGCGTTTGTTAAATGAGCAGAATTAGGCGTGCATTCTATTTTGTGTCTTTGTTTTCATTCATATGCAGAATATATACTGATTATCAAAATGCCTACAATACTGGGAGGAGATGATGTAAATATATTATACAGCATGCGCAATGGGATTCCCTATAACAACACTCTATTTTGCAAACTCTATTTAGCATTTTATTTAGCACGTCTGAAAAGTACTTGCAAACTGACACACACTCAGTGCTAGCACGGCAAACACAGATGATTGACAGAAAATACTCCGTTATACGTGTGTTTCAACATATTTGCATGGTCTGTCAGAAATAAAAAACATTGCACGTATAGAGGGCTTCAGTTTTTTGGCTAAAGTATCCCACAATGCTTTGCCAGAAGCCATATTGAAAGACAAGTGTCATCGTTCACGATAGCGCTAGACGTAATATTTCCAAACTATTCCGTGGAAAATAACGCTGCACCAGCTGTGATGCAATGGAGAAATACTTTGAGTCATTAGAAAGGAAGTCCCTTTGTCGTCATAAGGAGAAAACAGCTGTAATTGGAGGCAAGGATCCTTACAATATTGACAAGTTGGAGTGGAGCAGCATGGAGCAGAGACCATAACATCCTCTCCACTGTCTCATACCCGCACTTTGTAAACTACTTAAATTCTCAACTCAGCCCATTTTACACTTTGAAGGACTTTCAAAATTATAAGAGTCTATTAAGCTATGGCCGCTTTGTTTGCAGATGGGTTTGTGACCTTTGTGTTTATCTGTATAAACCTAGCGGACATCGCGTTGTCAAGGCGAGAGTCATGCACTCGCAAAAATGATCCAACCCAAGTTTGATACCCCGGAAAATCCCGGCTAACCAATTTAAGGTCATCTTAGCACACCGTGACTGTAAGGCAGTATTGGAAGAATTGTGTTCTCATGTCGCTCCACTTTTGTTTTATGTGGAGGTGACAGTCCGGACAAGAGAAGTGAGCACTATTTTTATCAACACAACTATTCAACCAAGCACACCAAGTTAATGCAAAGCGGGGCTGTCATTTATTTAAAATTAATTTCTACTTACAAAATTGTCTTAATTACCTCAAATTAAATGATCCGAAAAAAACATGAAGTCATTATAGCATGTCACATCTCGGTTGACTGGAGCAATCTATGCTCGCCTTCGCCGTTAACTCATCTTCCCCCCGCTTTCTCCCGCTTCTGTTTGTCCATAAATACGCTTAAGAATGCGATAAAAAATAGTACCGTATTTTTCGGATTATAAATCGCTTCGGAGTATAAATCGCACCGGCCAAAAATGCATAATAAAGAAGGAAAAAAACATATAAGTCATACTTGCCAACCCTCCTGAATTTTCCGGGAGACTCCCGAATTTGTCCCTCCCGGGACAAATATTCTCCCGATTTTCGCCCGATTTCCAGCCGGAGCTGGTGGGGGCGTGGCTTAAAGGCACGTCCCCTCTAGAGTGACGACAGCCTGTTTTCACGTCCGCTTTTCCACGATATAAACAGCGTGCCGGCCCAATCATGTTATAACTAGGGCTGCAACTAACGATTAATTTGATAATCGATTAATCTGTGGATTATTACTTCGATTAATCGATTAATAATCGGATAAAAGAGACAAACTACATTTCTATCCTTTCCAGTATTTTATTGGAAAAAAACCAGCATACTGGCACCATACATATTTTGATTATTGTTTCTCAGCTGTTTGTACATGTTGCGGTTTATAAATAAAGGTTTATTAAAAAAATAAAAATAAATAAAAATTGAAAATTTAAAAAAACAAATGACAAAATAAAATGCCTCTGCGCATGCGCATAGCATAGATCCAACGAATCAATGACTAAATTAATCGCCAACTATTTTTATAATCGATTAGTTGTTAGCCCTAGTTATAACATCTACGGCATTTAGAGAGTGCACAACTGCGCACACAACAAGGAGACGAAGCAGAAGAACGAGGAAGATACAGCCATGGCCGACGACGAGTAAGATGAAGAAATACGCTTGTAAGTTCCAAAACCAATGGAAACAATCATTTCAGTTTATCCAGGACAGTTCGAAGGGGAAGGGGTATGCTGCCTGTAAATTTTGTAGAACAGACTTCCCCATTGAACACAGTGGCCGAACGGATATACACACTCATGAACGGTCAGCGAAGCACAAGGCGGCGGCAGCGCAGCACCGGTCCCAGCCCAGCCCAGTATTATGGGCCACCTCGCTAAATGGAGACCCGATGGTGTAACATATGCCGAGACAAAGATGGATATGCTGATAGCTGGAAGCAACATCCCGTTCTCATTTGCGGATGTCATCAACAAATCCGTGAAGGATATGTTCCCGGATTCAGAGATCGCTCGCCAGTACTCAAATGGCAGAACAAAGGCTACTCAAATAGTGAAAGGTAAGTGTTATTTTTTTTTTTAGTAAGCAGCAAGCACAGTACAGTTAGTAGAACAACTGTATTTTCATTACTGTGTATTTGATAGGTAAATATATATATTAGGGATGTCCGATAATGGCTTTTTGCCGATATCCGATATGCCGATATTGTCCAACTCTTTAATTACCGATACCGTTATCAACCGATACCGATATCAACCGATATATACAGTCGTGGAATTAACACATTATTACGCCTAATTTGGACAACCAGGTATGGTGAAGATAAGGTACTTTTAAAAAAAATGAATCAAATAAAATAAGATAAATAAATTAAAAACATTTTCTTGAATAAAAAAGAAAGTAAAACAATATAAAAACAGTTACATAGAAACTAGCAATTATTGAAAATTTGTAAAATTAACTGTTAAAGGTTAGTATTATTAGTGGACCAGCAGCACGCACAATCATGTGTGCTTACGGACTGTATCCCTTGCAGACTGTATTGATATATATTGATATATAATGTAGGAACCAGAATATTAATAACAGAAAGAAACAACCCTTTTGTGTGAATGAGTGTAAATGGGGGAGGGAGGTTTTTTGGGTTGGTGCACTAATTGTAAGTGTATCTTGTGTTTTTTATGTGGATTTAATAAAAAAAAACCAAAAAAAACAAACAAACCCCGATACTGATAATAAAAAAACAGATACCGATAATTTCCGATATTACATTTTAACGCATTTATCGGCCGATAATATCGGCAGACCGATATTATCGGACATCTCTAAAATATATATAGAGCTAGAATTCACTGAAAGTCAAGTATTTCTTCACTTTCAGTGAATTCTATATATATATATATATATATATATATATATATATATATATATATATATATATATATATATATATATATATATATATATATATATATATATATATATATATATACACACTACCGTTCAAAAGTTTGGGGTCACATTGAAATGTCCTTATTTTTGAAGGAAAAGCACTGTACTTTTCAATGAAGATAACTTTAAACTAGTCTTAACTTTAAAGAAATACACTCTATACATTGCTAATGTGGTAAATGACTATTCTAGCTGCAAATGTCTGGTTTTTGGTGCAATATCTACATAGGTGTATAGAGGCCCATTTCCAGCAACTATCACTCCAGTGTTCTAATGGTACAATGTGTTTGTTCATTGGCTCAGAAGGCTAATTGATGATTAGAAAACCCTTGTGCAATCATGTTCACACATCTGAAAACAGTTAAGCTCGTTACAGAAGCTACAAAACTGACCTTCCTTTGAGCAGATTGAGTTTCTGGAGCATCACATTTGTGGGGTCAATTAAAAGCTCAAAATGGCCAGAAAAAGAGAACTTTCATCTGAAACTCGACAGTCTATTCTTGTTCTTAAAAATGAAGGCTATTCCACAAAATGGTTTGGGTGACCCCAAACTTTTGAACGGTAGTGTATATATATATACACAGTATATATATATATATATATATATATATATATATATATATATATATATATATATATATATATATATATATATGAAATACTTGACTTTTGGTGAATTCTAGCTGTAAATATACTCCTCCCCTCTTAACCACGCCCCCAACCACCCCACCCCCATCTCCCGAATTCGGAGGTCTCAAGGTTGGCAAGTATGATATAAGTCGCACTAGAGTATATGTCGCATTTTTTGGGGAATTTTTTAAAAATAAAATCCAACACCAAGAATAGACATTTGAAAGGCAATTTGAAATACAAACCCCGTTCCCATATGAGTTGGGAAATTGTGTTAGATGTAAATATAAACGGAATACAATGCTTTGCAAATCATTATCAACCCATATTCAGTTGAATATGCTACAAAGACAACATATTTGATGTTCAAACTGATAAACATTTATTTTTTTGCAAATAAACATTAACTTTAGAATTTGATACCAGCAACATGTGACAAAGAAGTTGGGAAAGGTGGCAATAAATACTGATAAAGTTGAGGAATGCTCATCAAACACTTATTTGGAACATCCCACAGGTGAACAGGCAAATTGGGAACAGGTGGGTGCCATGATTGGGTATAAAAGTAGATTCCATGAAATGCTCAGTCATTCACAAACAAGGATGGGGCGAGGGTCACCACTTTGTCAACAAATGCGTGAGCAAATTGTTGAACAGTTTAAGAAAAACCTTTCTCAACCAGCTATTGCAAGGAATTTAGGGATTTCACCATCTACGGTCCGTAATATCATCAAAGGGTTCAGACAATCTGGAGAAATCACTGCACGTAAGCAGCTAAGCCCGTGACCTTCGATCCCTCAGGCTGTATGTACTGCATCAACAAGCGACATCAGTGTGTAAAGGATATCACCACATGGGTTCAGGAACACTTCAGAAACCTACTGACAGCAACTACAGTTGGTCGCTACATCTGTAAGTGCAAGTTAAAACTCTCCTATGCAAGGCGAAAACCGTTTATCAACACCCAGAAAAGCCGTCAGCTTCGCTGGGCCTGAGCTCATCTAAGATGGACTGATACAAAGTGGAAAAGTGTTCTGTGGTCTGACGAGTCCACATTTCAAATTGTTTATGGAAACTGTGGACGTCATGTCCTCCGGACCAAAGCGGAAAAGAACCATCCGGATTGTTATAGGCGCAAAGTTGAAAAGCCAGCATCTGTGATGGTATGGGGGTGTATTAGTGCACAACACATGGGTAACTTACACATCTGTGAAGGCGCCATTAATGCTGAAAGGTACATACAGGTTTTGGAGCAACATATGTTGCCATCCAAGCAACGTTACCATGGATGCCCCTGCTTGTTTCAGCAAGACAATGCCAAGCCACGTGTTACATCAACGTGGCTTCATAGTAAAAGAGTGCGGGTACTAGACAGGCCTGCCTGTAGTCCAGACCTGTCTCCCATTAAAAATGTGTGGTGCATTATGAAGCCTAAAATACCACAACGGAGACCCCCGGACTGTTGAACAACTTAAGCTGTAGATCAAGCAAGAATGGGAAAGAATTCCACCTGAGAAGCTTCAAAAATGTGTCTCCTCAGTTCCCAAACGTTTACTGAGTGTTGTTAAAAGGAAAGGCCATGTAACACAGTGGTGAACATGCCCTTTCCCAACTACTTTGGCATGTGTTGCAGCCATGAAATTCTAAGTTAATTATTATTTGCAAAAAAAAAATAAAGGTTATGAGTTTGAACATCAAATATATTGTCTTTGTAGTGCATTCAATTGAATATGGGTTGAAAAGGATTTGCAAATCATTGTATTCCGTTTATATTTATATCTGACACAATTTCCCAACTCATATGGAAACGGGGTTTGTAAATAAAGAATAGTGAACAACAGGCTGAATAAGTGTACGTTATATGACGCATAAATAACGAACTGAGAACGTGCCTGGTATGTTAACGTAACATATTATGGTAAGAGTCATTCAAATAACTATAATATATAGAACATGCTATACGTTTAGCAAACAATCTGTCACTCCTAATCGCTAAATCCGATTAAATCTCGCTTCTAAACAACTCTGCCAACTCCAAAGGTAGACAATGTGCCGCTTCCTCTTCTATCGGTACGTCGCTTACGTCAGAGTCATCGTCAGTTGCAGTTCCAATTATTCCAGCCTTTCTGAATCCGGACAGGATGGTTTCGGTTGTTATTTGATATTTTATGGTAATGTGTTAATAATTTCACACAAAAGTCGCTCCAGAGTATAAATCGCACCCCCGGCCAAACTATGAAAAAAACTGCGACTTATAATCCGAAAAATACGGTAATACGTCTCCCACTTGGATATGAGACAGTTGACAATCACACACGTTGTCGGCATTATCAGTATCACTAGATGAATGATCAGCAACAACGAGTGTGTTACAAACAAAGCTTTCTAATATGGCCAACAGCAATGCATTGTTGGAAATGTAGAAAAATACAAAGTCCTCTGTCTAGTCAGCAACATACTTATATAATCTTAAAGCTGCATGCTGGGTGACTTAAGAGGCTGATTAAAACAAATTAAATTGACGCGTTTTGGTGTCTGTTGCCGTTTTTCTAATACCGTTAGTTTTTTTTTTTCATAACATAGACTGTAATATCTCCTATATGAAAAAACGTCTTGAAGTATGCATTTTAATGCAACTTGAGCACAGTAAGTGCAGCCTCTCTCCCATGAGCGCACTTTGGGCGCTTAAAAAACAAGGGAAAAAAATTTGATTCCTTTGTAAGTGCACTTGGACTGTGTCTAAAATGCCCATAAAAAGTGGTAAGTGTCTCATGCATGTTTGAAAACATAGCAAAGCGCCACAGGAAGGAACATGATAAAAATGAATGTGCAGTAAATGATCGGGTGCCATTGTGGTGATGCCTCAGTATATATAGAACACGCAAAATACTTTTTTAAATAAGGCGGTCTTCACCACATTTGAATTGTACACGTAGAACACACGCAACAGCCCACTAATAGTACACACAATTTTATAGATTACACACGCTGTTTAGAGCTTGATATTAGGATCTTAGTAAATTAGGCTCTTCGTGTTCCATACCTCCAAGTGCTGGTTTCCTGTGTTTTGTATCCATATATGAAGCAAGCCAGCCCTACAACAGCAGCCAGAGCCAGCATGATGGTGTAGAAGCCCAACCAAGCAAAGTAAATGCCGATCTTCTCACCGTAATACTTCCTGCAACAAATCACCAGAAATTATGTCTATGAGCTTCGTATGACGTGGATGCTTTTGAAAGTCACCTTATGAGATTGAGAGGCTGCATCTTATAGAAGCTTCTAGGATGAGCCCATTCTCTGTATAGCCGGAATCTATCGTTAGGGCAGCCATCTTCTTGGGACTTGACGTTGAACCTGCACTGAATGGACAGAAAAGAGGGGAAAAGGCTGCAGAAAAAGGAACACAAAGATGTCTTCCGTATGACTCACATCATGGAGCGGGTAGGCAGCTTTGTACACGTCGCTGTCCAACAGTTTTCTGATGCCAAACTTCTTTACGCTCCCTCGTATCTCATAGGGGGCTCGGCTCAGTATGTAATACGCCTGAGCGAGCACATTGTGGTCATTTATTGCTCATTTATGCATGTTTGGTGACTTTAGAAGAAAACTACCATCCGGCTCCTCATGGATGAAGAGAAGAAGACGTCCTTGTCCTTTATGTAGAAGTACTCCAGGCGGTCTTTCTCAAAGGGGGCAGTGAAGAACTCGGCCTCCGTGGTGATGACCTTCTTGTCGGGGTAGAAATACTTGGTGATGAAGGACAGACATCGCCATGGCGATCGGTAAGAGGACAGATCGTTGGGCTGAATGGGGAGCTGGATATGCAGCACCTCAGCGTAGGTGCAGAGCGTGTCCCACGGCATGTGCACCTTGACGAAGACCAGGCTGTCGTTCACCACCTGCACCAACATTTTCATACATATTTCTTTCATCTAGTTTTTTATCATTGTAAACACTATGTACCATTCTTAACTCATTTATTTGAATTAAAAACATTGTTTCTAATGTGGCTAACTCATTATGACTGATTTTTCATAGCATTTCATGGAAACAATGTATATATATATATATATATATAAATATTTATATATATATATATTTATGTATATATCCATCCATCCATCCATCCATCCATCTTCAACCGCTTATCCGGAATCGGGTCGCGGGGACAGCAGCTCCAGCAGAAACCCCCAGACTTCCCTCTCCAGAGCAACATTAGCGACTTCCTCCTGGGGAATCCCGAAGCGTTCCCAGGCCAGAGAGATGTAATCCCCCCATCTGGTCCTTGGCCTGCCGCGGGGTCTCCTCCCAGTGGGATGTGCAACGAGGACCTCCCTAGGGCAGGGGTCGGCAACCCGCGGCTCCGGAGCCGCATGCGGCTCCTTGACCACTCTGATGCGGCTCAGCTACATACATGCCGACCCCCCCGATTTTCCCAGGAGACTTATGGATCTCAGTGTCTCTCATAGATTACTCCCAGGGAAAAATAATCCTATTTACACTCTAATTACTATATAAAGGGCGTGCCCTAATTGCACTGCAGTAATTGTCCTCTATAGCATTTGCATACAGCGTGCCAGTCCAGCCACATGTTGCATGTTGTTATCACTTGCACACACAGGAGGCAGCAAAGCATACTTACTCATCAGCCACACAGCTTACACTGACGGTAGCTGTATCAAACAACTTTAACATTGTTACGTTACAAATATGCGCCACACTGTGAACCCACACCAAAAAAGAATGAAAAACACATTTCTGGAGAACATCCCACTGTAACACAACATAAACACAACACAACCATTACCCAGAATCCCATGCAGCCCTAACTCTTCCGGTCTACATTATACACCCCCGCTACCACCAAATCCCCCCACACATCAACCCCCCCCCTCTCCGTGCGTTGGTTGAGGGGAAGAGTTAGGGCTGCATGGGATTCTGGGTATTGGTACCGTCAGTGTAAGATGTGTGGCTGCTGACTTAGTAGCATTGCTGTCACTTACGTGAGCAAGCTAAAGCTGCATTCCAATTGTGGCTGAGCAGATGCACTGATTGGGCAGACTGTAGAGGGCGCCAATTGCAGTGACATCACGCTCTGATATTCGGGAGTCTCCCGGTAAAAATGAGAGGGTTGGCAAGTGTGACGCAAGCGACATTTATGCAAAACTCGCGGGCTGTGCTAACATCAAATTTCCACATTAAAGTGCGTGCCGGTGCGTGTGTCTGAGACCCCTGGTTAACATAGCACAAAGCATGTAAGCTTTGTATGCGGTGTTTTTCATTTTAAATTTTAAAAACATTTTTGTGGCTCCCATTACTTTCTTTAATGTGTGAAACTTGCCAAAATGGCTCTTTGAGTGGTAAAGGTTGCCGACCCCTGCCATAGGTGAGACTAGGAATGTAGATAACTCGGTAGACCGAGAGCTTTGCCTTCTGGCTCAGCTCTCGTTTCGTCACAACAGTGCGGCAGAGAGACTGCAATACTGCCCCAGCTGCTCCGATTCTCCGGCTGATTTCCTTCTCCATCTTTCCCTCACTCGTGAACAAGACCCCGAGATACTTAAACTCCTCCACCTGGGACAGAGTCTCGTCCTCTACCTGGACTGTACAATCCATCGGTTTCCTGCTGAGAACCGTGGCCTCAGATTTGGAGATGCCAAATATAATATTATATATTATATATATATAATTTTTAAAAAAAAATATATATATACAGTATACTACTTACAGATGGTGTTGCCTCCAACTCCATTCCCATTTTCATCAAGCTGGCCTCAAAGTATTCCCGCCGTCTCTGCAAAAAAGAAGAAACCAAAAAAATAACTAAAAAAAGCAGGCTTTGCTACACATCTTGAAATCCAGTGTGAAGCTCAGAAGTGGCAGCTGTTAGTGTGATCATGCTTTTATTCAACTATGGTAGTTTAGCATGATGCTGCTCTTATAATGTGATTGTGATGTTAGCATGTAGCTCATGTAGCTACGTTAATGTGACCTTGTTGTACAGTATGTGATACGGATACAGATGACAACTGAAGCAGTGCATGGTCGGATGACTTGGAGTGGCGTTTAGCACCCGGCATGAGAAATACTGTAAATACAGCGCATGTTAGTCTTGGCCTGGCGAATCGGAATGCAAGGCAGTTAGGTAACAGAGGCGTGTGAAATCCCTTAAGAGGATAATTTTTAGAGTGCATTTGCAGCACTGATAGCGCAAACAAACACCTGCATTATATACTGTATATATAATATGTAAATATTACACGTTATACTTATATTGCTATTACGGTACATTTTTAGTCTACTTTTACCTTTTGTTTTGCCCCTCTTTTTGTGCCCTTGTGTGCATTATCCTTTCCATCCTTTGTAACTAAGCTACAGTGTGGAACAATTTCCCTTGTGGATCATTAAAGTTTGTCTAAGTCTAAGTCTAAGATGATAAAGAGCTTGCAAGAATGACATTTAGACACGATGGCACTACCGTGCTGTGAAAAACAGCAACACAAAATAGACTAAAATACACATGGCCTACATAAAAATAATACAGCAGTAGCTCGGAATACGAGTGCCACAACTTACCAGTTTTTCAAGATACCAATTGCATCTCGGCTAATTGTTAAACTATACTTTATGAGCAAAAATGTATGTTTTGAGCTTACCCACCACCAGTTGGCGTAGTGAATGTCACAGTGAACCCTGTAAGATCCACCCAAAGCATCCAGTCTTACTGGCAAGCATTAGCTTATAGCTAGAGATGCACATAACTTTGTTGTTCCAAGCATGAGACGGAAGAAAGTGAGTATAAAGAACAGTGCTGAGAAGAAGTGGATGATATTAATTGAATTAGAGAAAGAAATCATCATAAAACTGAAGCAGAATGCGATGATAACGCCAGCCAAGGACGCTAAAATAATGTCTAAACGTCGGACATTTATTCACGAAAATATGGAGAAGCTGCTGATGGTGTGTTTGACGGAGAAGCAGCTGTAGAAGTCCACTCTCCAAGCAGCTGTAGAAGTCCACTCTCTAAGGTAAATACTGTACATTATTATTACATTACCTCCATAAAAGTACTGTAGTTGTTTGCCCTATTGCCCTGTTTCTATTGTATTGTTTTTCATACAATATCTATTATCTAAAAGTTACTTTTTCTTTTTAAAAGGCATGTTATATGTTAAAAAGGTGGTGTTTTGGGGGCCAAGCACAGATTAAATTCATTTTAATGGGTAACGTTGTTTTAAAATATGATTTTTTTAAGAAACAAACTCTGACACAGAATGACTTAAATTTGTGTCCTGAGGTACCATTGTATTGTATAAATTAAAGAATGACCCAAAAATCAGAATCCACAAATATTTGAATAAATCTGCTACCTTTAATTGTTTTCTTTTTCAGGATATACATGTGGACTTTGTGCAAAAAATATTTGAACAATATTCTTCCCCCACATGTCTTGGTCAACAAGGAAAATGATTATATAAAATAATTTTTGACAGGGTTGGGAAGGTCAGAGAGAATTTTAGGACTGTGCAAAATCTTCATTGTAAAATGCCAAAGAGGAACATGGTCCAGGTATTGACAATTTTGACTCATGCAAGTTTTCCATATTTTGTAAAGAATATGACTTTTACGCCGAGCGAACAACATAACTGAAACTTTGGGGAACGAAAGTACACACACTAAAGTTTAAACTCAGCAAAATTCCTTTTTTTTAGGATTCAGAACATTTTTATAGGCTCTGTTTTTTTTGGTTCACCCTGTTAATGTAGCAACTTTATATTAAACTCCCTTTGCAAACAGTTCAGGCAAGAGTCAATAGTCGAGGCTTTGTGTGACAAAACACACAAGATGTGTTACTGCAAACTCACTGGACGCTTCATTAGGTTCACAGCAAGATAAACACAATATAAGATGATAATCATTCATTATCATCACTTCTTAAAAGTATTAATCAACCAATAATCTATTATTTTGTATTTTGTCACTGTAGTTTGCAAATAATTATTGTTAATAATGCCAATCATCAAAATGATTTTCAATTTAAGGATGACTATTTTTGTAAAAAGTACAATTAATAATTTCGATGTACTTGTACACACAATAGCAGTCAAAGGTTGGCTGTTCACTGACAAGTTGTGTAAAGACCAATAATAGGAAAATGACCTTGCGGCGTGCAAACGTGTGCCTCTTGTCAAAGTCCTTCTTGTTCTCATCGTCGTAGACCAGGATGAAGTCGATGCGTCGGACGCCGTCATTGAAGAACAACGAATCGGGCTTGTCGTTGAACTCGGCCTGGGAACAAGAGAGCAGCTCGTTCGGTAAGTCAGTGGCTTGGAACTCGTAGTCCTCTTCCTCCATGGGTTCGTACATGTCAGATTACTGTACCCAAGTTGTAATGTAAACGTTACAGATGTCATGCAGGTGATGAGGGAAGAGCCAGCAAACATTGCGACGTCTCCACCTCTCTTGCACTTTCACAATAAAAGCTCATGCAGCTGATTTTATTCTTGTCATGTAAAAATAGTGGTTCTTGTATTGTATCTTACCATGTTGATGTCCAGTGGGGTACACTGTGGGCGTCTACAACTATGCCGTTCCTATTATGCTTGTAAAAACAGACTTTTCTGATACATCTCTTGTATTGCATATGATTAGATTGCACTGGTGTACCTAATAAAATAATCTGAGGCTTTGCTACACATCTTAAAACAAAGCCGGGAGTTGTCAGTCAACTACAGACGTGGGAGCTGTAGGTATGATCATTTTGTGTGTTTTTCAGCAAAGAAGCTAACCCAGCATGATGTTGCTGCCATAATCTGAGTGTTAGCACTTGGCGAATGTTGCTAACTCAATGTTACCTTGTTGTATTTGATGTATGGCGTCTACAACAAGTGTATATATCACGGCTGTCAAAGTTAACGCTTTCACTCATGCAAATAATCACAAAACATTATTGCATTATTCATGTATAAACACAGATTAACCACACAGTGTATTTTCCTTTAAGATAATTGTCCTTTACCCAAATGGTGGATGGTTACTTGAAAGGGATGTTGTATGGTCAATATACATTAGCGCAAAGATGAGTGAGGAGACTCCGACTGTTGTACTCATTAATTTCACTTCAAAATAAAACAGTACTTCAGAAAACTGTCAGCAAGTTTTGAACAAATAAATGAGCTGCATTCAAGTAAAAAGATTTTGAAAAACAATTATTTTATGACATTCTGACAATAAAAGGGTTATGTTTAAATGTATTTCGAAAATGTAAACAGATACAATGTGATACATCGTAGAAAAATGACATATGTTAATTTCTCTTTACATGTTCGAAAAGGAGTAGGAAGAAGCAAAGCTTATTTAATCCTACCCCTTTTCCAATTCATATTAATTACTAACACATTTGTTCACTCCCTGTTCTGATCTTGTAATTGTAACAAAATGTACACCAATGAATACAACAGTTCTCTTAATAGTTAAGCCAGTCATGATTCACATATTGAGATGAATAATTTCATTTTCAAAAAAGTTCAAGACGTTTATCAAGATTCTTCTTCCTTGTACTTTATAAACACTTGTAGTTCGAACATCCTCCTAAATTGGATCATATTAGTACATTGTTTGACATCTTTGCATAATCCATTCCATAATTTAATTCCACATGCTAAAGGTCCTAAGTGTTGTACGTGCATACAAATGTTTTAAATTAGATTTTCCCCTAAGGTTTTATTTTTCCTCTTTTTTTGAGAAGAATTGTTGTACATTCTTGGATAGCAGGTTATAGTTTGCTTTGTGCATAATTTTAGCTGTTTCCAAATGCACCAAATCATTGAGTTTCAGTATTTTGGATTCAATAAATAAAGAGTTTGTATGTTCTCGATAACTTACTTTATGTATTATTCTAACTGACCTTTTTTGTAACATGGTTAGTGGATGAAATCTACTTTTATAATTATTATTAATAGTATTATATAGTATAGTATAGTATTATTTCCCCATATTTCTACACAATCACTCAAATATGGTAACACTATCGAGCATTAAATGTGCAATGATTTTTGGTCTGGAACATATTTTGCTTTATTCATTATATAACTATTCATTGCCACCTGGTGTGTTTTTATGTGATTTCCAGTTCATTTTATCATCTATTATTACACCCAAAGATGTGATTTCTTTCACCCTTTCAATGTGTTCTCTGTCTATTTGTATTTGTGTCTGACTTTCTCTTCTACTGTTACCAAATAGCCTTATTTTAGTTTTACTGATAGTGTAGTTTTATCAAACCATCTCTTTAATTTGTTCATTTATTTTGTTATTATTCGTATGAGCTTCTGTGTGTTCTCTCCTGAACAAAGGGCATTCGTGTCGTCCGCAAATAATACAAAATTTAAGTCCTTTGTAACTTCACAAATGTTGTTTATGTATAGATTGAAATTGCATGTGTGTCAAAATATTGTGGTCTTCTTTTTAAAGTTAATTTAAACTATAGATGCATGTAATTTACTGTGATTAATCAAAATGCAAAAGTGTTTTTAATGGTTTGACAGCCCTTGTATATTAATAAAAAGTGCACTATGTGAACAAACACAGCCCATTAGCAATAAAGTTACAGACACACAAAAGCAAAATGTCTACTACTGTCTAATTTCACGTGTAACATGTATGTCTTATAACTACTTGAACAAATCATCAAGGGTGCATGCTAACATGTTGGACTCACCAGCTGTGCTTTAGCTACTGTTGCTCCTTCTCTAATACTGTGATACGTTGGTAGAAACTCCTCAAAGTAAACTGTAGGAAAGAAACAGTGATGATGAGCTTTCTGCTGCTTTTTATCGGCATGCTGTCATGTACATACAAAGAAAAGAAGTGTGCAGCCAACAGGAACATCTGCCATCTTAAAAAAGGGTACAAAAACGATTTAGTAGCAATGCATGGGGCCTCACCACAGCTCGCTTCCTCCGCAGGACATCCGCTAAAAGCTCAGCAGTATTTGCTTACAATAACAATGACGTGTTTTCTAGCATTGATTGTGGCAAACTGCTTGAATCGGCCTTGTTTATTTGTGCTGAAAATACTCGTATGAATGTATTTTCATACAAAGTAGGACTAGAGCTGGCCGATTATTCAAAAAATAATCAAAACCGACAGAAAACTGCCGTGTGGATTATTTCGACTTTTCCCCCTCGGTAATTCTCTCTCTACTTAGACCCTTAATAACCCCTTAAAATAGACTACTGGTTGTGTAGTTACACCACATGAAGACAGCTGGCGCAAAGCGTGAAACCTGAGCAGTTTGTACTAGTTAATTGTTGGACACAGTTTGATGCAGTAAGGATGAAAAAAGTAGAGGAGCAGTTGAGAGTGGAATAATCGTGCATTTACCAAAATTAAGGTAAAAGGTAAAATTCATTGTGATTTTAAATTCTGTCATAAACAAAATATAAATAAGGTATGACTGTGAATAATTGATGAGCCATCAAAAGCAAAGTGCACTAATGGGTGTGTGCTTGTTGGTGCAATCAATAACATCCTGAGAAAGCTCACAGATTAAAAGCATTCTCTCCCTCAAGAAGTCAGAGATGCATCTGTAACCACAATATTAAGGAGACAAAAATGATATGAAAAAGATTTACCTTTACAAAAACCACTACATATGCATGGCGGCAGACCATCACAAAGTATCCTACAGGACATTTTCTGTATTGATATTCTCATGCAGTTCCAATTAAAGTGATGATTAAAACACAATTAGGAGTTTATTTTCACTCCTTAGTGGGGAAGTGGGTGACCTGCAGTGTTATGAACGAGCTGATTTGCATTCATGCACATAATAAAGACTAGTCAAAAGAAAAGTCAATCAATAATGCAATCGCTTTTCCCACAAGCTTATCGCTGATTGCCAGCAAGTAGGCCAGGGCAGTGGAGCCAACTCGCCCTGTACTGCCAGGCCCACTGGTAAATGGCAAGAGTGAAAAAGTTTGAGCTGTCATGCTAACAACAGGGCAGTGTTAGTTCTTGTGCAAAATGGAAGTACGCGTATGTGTGTGTGTGTATATATATATATATATATATATATATATATATATATATATATATATATATATATATATATATATATATATATATATATATATACACACACACGTATATACATACATATATGTATATTTCCAACACATATCAACATATCAGACATTCACAGGATTAAGCGGTCAACATCTTTATATAAACAAAAATGTAAAAAAGAGTAAAGTAAGAGATAATATATATATATATATATATATATATATATATATATATATATATATATATATATATATATATATATATATATATATATATATATATATATATATATATAAATATATATATATATATATATATATATATATATATATATATATATATATATATATATATATATATATATATATATATATATATATATATATATATATATATGACATGTGGTATAACTTCCTAAATTCTAAATATCAATGATTTTTACTGAATTAGAAACAAACGTATGGAGCAAGGAGGAGACTACCAGTAAGTTTTGGTATTGAAAAAAAAAAAAAAAAAAGAAATACAACAATAAGACAAGTTTTGGCATTGTAACATGTTGAATTAAAAAAAAAAAATACAAACATTGCAAAAACAATATTTTTGGTGGACATATTTTGTATCAATCAAATAATCATCCATCCATCCATCCATTTTCTACCGCTTTTCCCTTTTGGGGTCGCTGAAGCCTATCTCAGCTGCATTCAGGCGGTTGGCGGGGTACACCCTGGATAAGTCGCCACCTCATCGCAGATCAAATAATCAATCAAAGTTTATTTATATAGTCCTGAATCACAAGTGTCTCAAAGGGCTGCACAAGCCACAACGACATGACATCTTGACATCATCATATCATGACATGTTTTTCAATGCCAATCTTTATACAGTATTTTTTTACACTGTTATTGTTTTTTTGTGTGCCACATATTTTCATTTTATAATTTCTGTTTTTCAGATTCCTGTGGGCAAGGCTTAGGGTGGCTTTACACGATCATAAATATATTATAATCAAGAAAAACGATTAATGGGCCGCGCAACGTGCATGCAAATTCCTAAGCTTGTAACGGTGAAACGGATGAGCAAGCGAATGAGTGAGGAAAGACCATGTCTACTAGAAGTTTGGGATTGCACCATGGCTACTACTATATAAAACTAAACCCAACAAAAAAGTAACATCATATGATATCTGTGTATTTGTAACAGTGGACGGAATCACAGAATTGGTCAATAAAACGGAATCCATTAATACATTTATAACATTAATATGCTTTGACTTAAAAGACTTGTTAAAATTGTCCAACTGTGTATAGCACCAATAAATGTGAGGATTTTGGCATTTAATGAGCAAACATTGTATGACATTTTATTTATGACACAAAAAGCACACACTCTACTGTGGTAAAAAAGGGGTAGTAGGTGCAAAACAGAATTTAAAAACAATTAAAACTGAAAAATGTAATTAAATGTTTTCCATATTGCTATAGGTGAAGTCACATCCGTTTTTCTTCTTCGTAGCTTAATTCACACGATGGTCAAGCAGCTTGAGCGTAGCATTAAAATAAGTGAGAGTGAGTGTAGAATTTGAGCAGAAAATGTCATATTGTTGTTCTGTTCTTGGGTGTTTCAGTCGTTCAAATAGAGGGATAGGAAATAGCTTTCATAGAGTCCCAAAATAAGTAGTTCCTAAAGGTAATACGGTCAGGAAAAAACAAAAGTGCTTCGAAAGAAATGGCTTTTAAAAATATCACTTTCATCATCTTGTGCAATACAATCGGACCATGCTCGTGTCTGCAGCAATCACTTTGTAAAATGTGTGTTTGATTATTTGATTTGTTTGAGAAACTTTCTGTGATGAAATCAAGTTTATTCTCAACTATATTAGTAGAGTTTGATAGCAGAATTAAACGTAAAGAAAGGACAAGAGATCACATTGTTTTTTTGTGTTTTTTATGCCTAAATATAACTACGAAGACCTGCCTGTGCAAATAAACTAACATCATGTTAAGTCCTACCAATAAATATTGTTATTGTTGATATAATCCACCGTTTTTCTTTCTCGATTTCTCGAAACCAAAAGCTTAGTGGTTGTGCAGGAAAGACAAGTGCTTTATTCGACATGAATGACCACATTATAGCGTTTTTGGTGATATTTATTAGCATCAAGAACAGATAAATAAATATCCTGTAGACTCAACAGCATATACTGAATCTTGATATATTGCTTGCAACATTGGTGAACAATAGGGACATATACAGCTAAATAATGAGACAAAATATGAACTTCACACTATAAAACAACTGCAGGCATGAATTGTAGGTGAGACTAATATTTGTTGGAGGATATGAACTGCAAACAAACTTATTATTTTTCTCATTAGCATCACGATCACAGCAGCTTGGCACTCGTTATGTCAATCAAATAGGTGACTTAGCGATGCACAAATAAGTCCAACATTGTCTTTCACTGATTAAAGTATCATTTGTGGACCACCCAGATGTATAAACATGATGTGTCTCCAATCTTATTTTTTCTATATACTGTGAGTGTCAAATGAAGTGAGGTTGTAGCGAGCAGTAATGTATTGGTGACGATAAATGGTTTAAATCAATAAAAAAATATTTTTCTTAGGAGTGTATAAATCCACTCCATCCCATTTTAAATATTTTTCATGATCGCTTACATATTTGCCTGTAGGCCTTTCAAAATACACAAATATACACTGCACTGATTCAGGTCAATAAACAGAGTCACAGGGAGGACATGTAAACTCCACACAGAAAGATCCCGTATGTATATATATATATTAGGGCTGCAACAATCGATTATAAAAATAGTTGCCGATTAATTTAGTCATCGATTCGTTGGATCTATGCTATGCGCAGAAGCTTTTAAAAAAAACCCCAAAAAAAAACCTTTTTTTTTTTTTAAATAAACCTTTATTTATAAACTGCAACATGTACAAACAGCTGAGAAACAATAATCAAAATAAGTATGGTGCCAGTATGCTGTTTTTTCCCAATAAAATACTGGAAAGGATAGAAATGTAGTTTGTCTCTTTATCCGATTATTAATCGATTAATCGAAGTTATAATCGACAGATTAATCGATTATCAAATTAATCGTTAGTTGCAGCCCTAATATATATATATATATATATATATATATATATATATATATATATATATATATATATATATATATATATATATATATATATATATATATATATATATATATATATATATTTATTCAGCTACAACAAATAAACAAAAAACTGAAATATTTATATTACCATAAAGGTTTTTTCATGCATATTTAGGAGATGGTGCCGGGTGTACTCAATGCTGTGTCTTATTTGTGCTTGCGTCAGCTGCACAAACAAGTAGCACTTCAAAAACAAGTCTGACTTCATTTTCGTCCACTTTTAAGAATGTACTGTAAACAATGATGGTTGCCAGGCAAAACTACATCAACATCTGGCAACCCATGTGACCTCCCTTAGGGACACCCGTTATTACTGGTATGGAGCCACGCCCCCTTCATCATCAGCGTTACACTACAAATGTCATGGTAAAGAAAACTAGTACGTGCAAATGTATTTCTATGGAACGCTAATAGAGTCATGGAACATGGCAATAAGTTACTTTCCAAGCTGTGTGAGAGCCAATTTCTTCTTTGTGAGTTTCCCAAAGAAAATCAGTGGTCAATGTATAAAAAAGTGAATCTTACCGACTTCTTCTTCTATCATGTCCAAGGCAGCTTCTCCCTCCGGCTCCTCGGCGTCAGACAGACACTCCATCTCCAGGTTGTCGTTGTCCATGCTAGCTTAACTTTACTAAAGCTAATGTTTATCTTCTTGCTTATGGCAGCAGTTTAACGGTGCCGTCCAGCATACATTTCCTATTTATTATATTTCGCAACAATGGCCGGTAGTACCGTACACTTTAAGTGTCAAGTTGAGACTTGAGAAAATTGGTCAAAAAAAAAGGGTGAGGTCCATGAAGGAGGAGGAGGAGGAGCTTGATCAAGCCCGCGCTCCATTTTTTTTTCTTCAGGAAGTCCAAATATGGATATTGTATGACTTTGTCATAGCAAGTTGAAGAAGCAAGATGGCGGAATCTATGAAACCAGTAAAATATCTATGGATGTGAATCATTTAATTTTGGAAATATAATACTGTACATTTGTTTTGGGAGGATATCAGATATTGGCGGTAAAACATATATACACGCGGTAGAAAATGGGAAAAATGGATGGATAGCATGATAGTAATCATTTCTAGCTTGCTATCGTTCAATATTATACCAAATTGAGTCTATTCAATAGTAAATGGCGACATCTGTCGTTGGCATCGACAGAAGGGTTGCCCTTTTTTCCACAATAGTGCGGAAGCATTCTTGCCCGGGCACGCCTTCCTTGTGTTGAATGATGTACAGTGTGGTATTTATGGCATCTAGACTAGATCAGACCATTTCTAAGTCTATGAGCATGAAATTAAAAAACTGATAAACTGAACAGTCCCCTTCTGATCGATGGAATTCCCTGAGAAAACCAGTAAAAACAACTTTGTTTTGGATCAAAAAAGGGCTTTGGACTTTCTGACACGCACCTATTTTGTCACTTTTACTTTGCTTCAAACTTTCCTGTGACAATTATTAATTATATTCCATATACTTGATTTATCTCAGCAGATTGTGTACTCAATATGCTGTATATGTAGAGCATTTTTTAAATGATATTTATACATCAAATATTTATACACATACATAATGTACATAAAAGCATGTCTTTTACTTCAATCTTATTCATACTACAGGTATACTTACCGTCTGTATACCGTATGTGGTTATTGTAACAAAGTCAAGTATCTAGCTATCCATGTACATTAGTACATGTGTTGTCTTTTATATATATTTATAGATCCGCATTACGGCAAACAAATAATTGTGTTGATGAGCCATAATTATACATTAATAGTGTGAGTTGACTTATTCCAATTCCGTGCTCTCTATTGTATAGTTTTATTGCAATATACAATACACAAATGGTATATTTACAAAAACCGGTTTAAAAAATTACAAATTTCAGTTGACTGGCAATTCTTGCTTTGAGCGGGTGAGCAACATCCCAAAGGATTGGAAAAAAACGTTGAGGCACTTCTTCTTTTGGAGCACACCATCATCTGGTCGCCTTGCCATTTTCATGAACATCCATCCTTGAAGAAGAAGAAGAAGTATTAGTCAAGTTTGAGAATGTGAGAATAATATTACTTGTTTTTACCATGTTTTTACTTAATCATGTATTTTATTGCTGTGAAGCACTTTGAGCTGCAATTCTGTATGAAAGGTGCTATACAAATAAAGTTTATTATTATTATTATTATTACAGCAGAGTTTGTGCACGCATCAGCAAGTCTAATGTATTGCTTTTTAATGCCACATAAAATACATTTAATGCCGATGTCCTAACGCATTTATATATATATATATATATATATATATATATATATATATATATATATATATATATATATATATATATATATATATATATATATATATATATATATATATATATATATATATATATATATATATATATATATATATATATAGTCAAAAGCTTACAATTGTCTGTATAGGGACCAAATTTTAAGCAGTTGACAATTATAATCTTGAATAGTTGAAAAGTTTACATTAACTGTTACTCTCTATTGAATTAAAATTGTCTCACAAGACTGTTTAATGTTTATTGAGTGCTAATTTCTATTTAAATTTATTTCATACAGCAGAAGTTGCTTTGTTGGTCACGCCAAAGAAATTTAACAGTGTTAACTGCTGTCCGCCTTAAATGGCTGACTTGTGATTAGCTGATAGAATGTGTGATTTACTTGTATGTTGTGATTGTTAGAATTTTGTGTATCATATTGTTGTTTAAATAAAGCTAGGGGGAAAAAACTGTGATTGGTCAGCTTGTTACAACATAATTTCCGGGGTTCACATAGCCCACTTTCGCGAACGTCGTCTTCTATGGTTTTGAAGCAATGTGCACATTAAAAGTGGCCATTGTTTTAAAATGATTGGTTCCAGCACCAACATTAAAGTGAGTGTCGCTTCCCCTCCTACACACAGGAAACCGAAATCGCGTGGAAGAAAACCGCAAGTGGGTTTTGCTTGCTCATACTGAAACGAAGATTATGAATGACAGACAAGAGGCTTAATCTGTTCATGTAATTCCACTGTCGAATAAACATGCTCAAGTGCTGAGATCAATGCAAGGAGTGAGACCTTTGAAAGCCAGAGGCAAAGAAACAAAGACATAGGAATTTATTGATGATGGCAAAGTTATCAAGTTTGTTTTCATATATCGTTTCATTAATTGACTAATTGATTCAGTCCGGCCAAAAATTGTATGACATTTTTTTATGCCTTTGGACATCGAATTTAATGCTTTTAAATGCCATTTAAGGCCTTAATTATGGCAAATTCTTTCGATTACTTTTAATGGTTCGCGGAAACCCTGTACTTTAGTACTCACCCATTTTCATCTTTGAGGTGCTGGTACAGCTCAAACCTGCTGTTGACTGAGCGTGCTCTTCCCATAAGATCCCGACGCTTCCTGGACTTGGCGGTGATCCGATTGGTCCACATGGCGAGGAGCGAGACGGGACCTATCATGTAACAGAAATAAAATAAGATCAGGTATAATTGAAAAAAAAAACCAATAACACTGGAGAGTAAGCACTACCTATTGCTCCCTCTGCTGGCTGAACATCATCAGTGGTCAGACGAGGCTTCTTGTTGAGGGGCTCAGGAGAGTCTGGTGAATCTTTTATCACTTCTGACTCCTGGTCCTCTTTTTCCTGCAAACTCTTGACCCTATAAACAAAAATATGAGTTAGTCAGCGAACCATCTCGTATGCATGCCCACTTAGGGACCTAACTGGCCTCTCTGAGTCCTTCCAGCTTTTATCCTCTACATCCTTGCTGCCGTTTTTGTCTGTCCGGTCTTCCCTCTCCTCTCTCTTCCTGCCTCTCTTCTTCCTCTCCTCCTCTTCGGGCGGTTTGCTGCGGCAGGCCACGATGCAGTCCAGGACCCTCTGGTGCCTGTCGGTGGCCCCGGCGTGCGTTTTGACCAGAGTCTCCAGCTCGTTCCACATGATTCGATACTGCTCATCTCTACGGAGGACAAAGTTGGATACCATGAAGACAGAAGAAGATCTAAATAAATAAAGTCTAACCAAGCCAACCTCTTGGGTCCTTTGCCTCTGGAACCCACAGTGGAGATGGGAAGAGGGTCATTCTTCCTCTCCATGTCTACCAGGTTGTAAACGGTCTTTTGGCAGGTGAGGACGTCTTCGTCAGTTAGCGTCTCTTTTACAATCAGGTTAGCCAGAGGAACCACCTTGGGAAACAGGACATGATAAGACAGGTGTACAACAGAGAGGTCATGGAGAGAGGAAGGATGTGCTCACGGCCTGCATGTTGAAAATGGTGGTCTGGGAGATGATCATAGGCCAGTAGCGTGTGTACCGCTCCAGCTGAGCCTTGGCGCGCTCTACCGGCAGCTTCCCTGAAGCGTGATGGGAGGACTCGGACACGGGAAACAGGCGGTTCTCCTTCATGAACTCCCCAAAATCCTGGAATCCATTGAAGTCATAAAATGGAACATTTCTGTTGCGTCAATGGAACATACGGTGATGCGGTAGTCAGTCACTCGGCCCCCGCAGCCCTCACTGATGGAGGGCGGGTCCTCCAGCGTGGAGCGGTTGCTGTTGAGCACGTGCAGGAAGATCTCGCCTCCATGGCTGCTGAGCATGTGGCTGATAACCTTTGAACCGGACTTCCTGGGCTGCTCCAGCAGCACAGATCGACCTGAAGGAAGAACAACGTGCAATTTTACGCAGGGGCAAAAATAGAAATAATAAAAGTAAATAAAAAAATAAAAAGTTTTTTTTATGCTTACCGTTGAGGAGAAAGTTGGTCAAACACGACGACGGACGACTGTTGACGTCAGTGGGAGAAATGCGATAAGCTCCTGTGCAGTAATGCAGTTCTGAAAGGGGAAAACAATTAGGCACTTTAAGTTCTGATTGTTAGTATCCCTAGTCTCAACTTACCGATGGTGATGGTTCTCGGCGTGCACCACTTTAGTGTGACCGTTTCTTTTAGTCCGTTTTCACGCGTGCTTGTGCCAGCCATGTGCAAATCTCCTGTGCAACAAAAAAGAATGAGATGTCCTTCTATCATTACAACGCTCACATTTAAACCCAGTACATCAAAATAAATGAAAATTGGAGTAGTCCTTGTACAGCTGGTATTGCAGTATAGACTCTTTGATCCAATGAAAATAACAACACAAGTTAGTACCAAGATAATTGTGTCTGTTAATGGTTTGGGGCTGCATGAGTGCTGCCGGAACTGGCAAAGCCGTGGATTATTGAGGGGAAACTGTGACATTGTGAAGCAGAAACTTGGTTTTCCAACAAGCTCAAGGACACGTCCAAGAAGATGAAGTGCCTTGCTGAGGAAGGTGAAGGTGATAAAGTAGGTCTCCTCCACATCTGAACACAATTGAGCACCTAACAAAAAGGTGGAAGAGGATTCCAGTAACGTGTGCAAGTCTAGTGAACTTCATGTCCAAGAGGATTATGGCAATGCTAAGACAATAATGTTCACACTAATTATTCACACTATTTGACAGGTTCACAATATATTTACACAATGAGGCAGTGTGTGGACTCTTTCAGTGGATAGTAAGGCTCAATTCGAATTCTCCCTCCTGCAACTCCCTTCTTCTACTTGACCCTGCCTTCGCTCTAGCATCTACTGCCATGGCAAAGTATTGCGAATACGCCCCTATGCATACGGACGTTGGTCGAGTCTTGCTACGTCATCAACCCTCGCCGTTTGCCAGGAGTTGGCAAACGGCATTTGTCACAGATAACAAATGTTTGTTTACATTCAAGATGCGGTCACACACGATGTTCAGCTTTGTTTGTGCTCTTCTTATTTTTTCCCCCGCCTGTCTGTATTAAGAAGAAGACCGTTAAGAACAGGGAATTTTATCCTTTTTGACCTCGGGGCCCAAATGTTTCATGACAGAGGAACCCGGGGCCCACTCAAATATTATCACAACATTTTTTTTTTATACATACGATTATGTTGTGCAAAGATAAATAAACTAAATGAATAATGAATATGTTTTTTAACTAAACTGTCAATAAAGTTAAAAGTGCAAATGAAAATACAGCTTCACCACTTTAGTCATATTTTTTGCACTTAATAAACTTCTTAATGACTTTAGCTCCAGACTTCTTCTGTTTGTTTGAGATTGTCATTCCACTGCAAAAAACAGCTGACAAAATATAAGATAAAAAGACTATATTTTAGGAAAAAATGCTAAAAACTCGTGAAATTATATGTCTATGCAGCTAGTTAATGTTATTTGGTAAAATATCCAAGGGCGGAGCAGGAGTATTCACATTGAGCCTACATCTATACTGCTATACTAGCTGTACACTGACTACTCTAAAGTGTATTCATTCCTGTATTATTGTTCCTCGAGAAGCTATCATGAGAGAATGGCGTACATTTTACTAGGGACAACAAATGGGTTCGGAAGTGGGGGTGAATCAATTGGCTTGAGTACAGGGGGCGTGGTTTGAAGGATTCAAGGCATGTTTTTTCTTTTTGTCCTTTTTAAAAAAAAAAATCTGTGTATAACAATTTCAATACTATTTGACTAAAAGCTAAATATATTTAAATGCATGTTTTAGATTATTAGGAACATATGATAAACAATCTATTTATTTTGAGTGCAAAATTAACAACAGAGGAAACAATTGTGGAGTATCCACAAATAATATATATAAATATATATACACATATATATGGACATATACAGTGGGGCAAAAAAGTATTTAGTCAGCCACCCATTGACAATCAATGGGTGGCTGATTAAATACTTTTTTGCCCCACTGTACATACATACATGTATATACTGTGTGTATGTATGTATATATATATACATACATACATATATACATACATATATACACACACATATATATGTACACACATATATATACATTTATAAATTAACATACACATTAACACCAGCAGGTTACACTATGAATGGTTATACATAGTTTATTATTTGTGCACTATTAACTAATAACGCACCAAAATTTTGGCCGGAAAAAGACGTACTTTAATTACCAGGACTGCGCTCCCGAAACCGAATGTTGTGATGACGAAAGCAATACGCACGCGGTTGTCTGGAACGGAGGCAGCGTGTCCCCACTGTGTACGTACTTTAATATATTTGAGATATACCTGCGGAGAGCGATCTTCACAATTTAAGATGCCATTGGCTGCTTTTAATAAGAGAAAGGCTCCCAGCACCGCCAAGCAAGTATGACGTCAGGCTCTCAGCAGCTCGAGTCACTTTTTGTCGTGGACATGGAGCGACAGAATTAAAGAGTCTCTAAACACAAGTACAGTCTCGAATAACACCAGAAATAAATGCTAGATTTGTCGCCAGTCCTTTTTATTAAAAAAGTGTAACTAAAAGGATTGGAAAAATCGCTAAAAAAAATAAAAAATCAACAAAGTACATTGTATGATAAGCAGCAACAATTTAAAAATAGAACAAAACAATATTATGTAAGAAAAAATATATATATTAATGCTATACTTAAAACCAGATTTGTTTTAAATGTATATTCACATTTTGTGTTCTATTTGAAGAATATATGCATACTTGCCAACCGTGAGACCTCCAATATCGGGAGGTGGTGGTGGTGGTGGTGGTGGGGGGGGGGGGCGTGATTGGGGGCGTGGTTATTTACAGCTAGAATTCACCAACTCGAGCATTTCATATATATTTCATATATATTTCATATATATATATATATATATATATATATATATATATATATATATATATATGTATGAAATACTTGACTTTCAGTGAATTCTAGCTATATACATATATATATATTTTTTAAAATTTTATTTACATAGAAGAAAAAAAAAAATACTTGAATTTCAGTGTTCCAGTGGCTATCCATTAGATGGCAGTATTGTCCTGTTTAACTTCTCCGTTCATGATGAGTATATCATTTCGGCCGCCATGTCTGTAATTTCCTCGTTCTTCTGCTTCGTCTCCTTGTTGTGTGCGCAGTTGTGCACTCTATAAAAGCCCTAGATGTTATGACGTCTTTGGGCAGGCAAGCTGTTTATTTTGTGGGAAAGCGGACGTGAGAACAGGCTGTCCCCACTCAGTCTCAGGTCCGCATTGAGCTGGAGGGGGCGTGGCCTCCAGCTTCGGCTGAATACCGGGAGTTTGTCGGGAGAAAATCTCTGCCGGGAGGTTGTCGGGAGAGGCGCTGAATATCGGGATTCTCCCGCTAAAAACGGGAGGGTTGGCAAGTATGAATATATGCATCATAGCAAATCCTGTGATGACATCATATTGCCACAGGTATTTTGGCAATATAGGAGAAACCCTGATGTATGTATGTATGTGTATATACACATACATATACATATATATACACACAATGTATGTATATGTATGTAAGTTTGTTATTAAATTAGATTTAAAGGACATTTCATTTATTAATTATTTTTTTTTACTAGTTTAACAACAATTGGTTTTATTATCCATCATAAAGATCAGTCTCCTGCAAACCCTCGCGACTCGCATTTGACCATTAATCGGTCAGCCCAAGAAAGCCAATGCATGCATGTTACTCACCACTTTTGAAGAACTCCAGGTGAGCGTCCTTGTGATGCAGAAGCTCCACGTCGTAATTGGCAGACGTGTTGGCGTGCTGCTCTTCCTACGCGCCCACAGATGAGACAGAAACACACAGAAAGTGTTCTAAAAAATTGTGAAGCATGCGTTCTACACACACACGCACAAACACTGCTGATTTCATGTTCCAGTAATGGAAGGTTGATTTACACTTGAGGGGGGGATGCTAAACGCTAACTATCTAGAGTTGATGGGCAAGATAACACAGTGGGGCTGGAGGAGGGAACACACTTGGGCAAACAGGATGAAGAAGAGGCAACGTTGGTCATGTTTGGACACAAGTCCTCGCACACTGGAGGCAATTTACCGTCATGACTACTTTGAAATTGTCCGTACGAGACCACAGTTGCCTGCACACTCATGACAGTGAACGACGAGGCGAGAGCCTTTTTGCAAGACACAACATACAGTAACACACACGACACACGGCTTTGGGACTCTGCGCCTTTTGTGTGTGAATTGAGTACTAACCTGGTCGCAAACATTTAATGTGGGCTAGCAAAACAGAAAATACAGCATGAAACCAGCAGCAGGGTTCAGTCAGATTTACAAAGGAGGGGGAAAGGAAAACGATGAAGTGGTTGGAGGTGAGGAAGGGTATCGCGCGTAAAGCAAGCGAAAAGAAAGGAGAAAAAAAAGCCATCAATGAAAAGAGAAATGTAGAAATGAGCGGTGCACTGCATGCAGCTGATGACAAGGAAGGTGAAGATGGTGCTCACCTTCATGGGGATGTTAGTGATGGTGGTGGAGGCCAAGTCAAAGTGCTGCTGGACTAGAATGTTGAGCTTGCTGGCCAAGTGCCTCCCTGCGCGCACGCTGTGGACCTCACTTGTAAGTAGCGACGAGATCTGACGGAAAGGAAGACGGCTTGAATCGAATGAAGACGTAATGACATACAAACGTTCTAGCAAGTACCTCTTTCTTGGGACGGTCGGACACCAGCGTGTCCTCGCCCTGAGGGTGAATGTGAATGAGGACCAGCTCACACTGCTGGATGCCCATCAGCCTGAAGGAGGCAACAAAGTGCAGCTTATGGCATGAACGTTTCCTCATGTTAGGACTGAACTAACCTGTCTGAGCCTGCTGCCAGCTTGTTTTGCTCCAAGATGGTCTCCTGGATGCAGTCTTCCAGCATGCGCACGTGAGTGTCACTGCAAAAATATATTACTACAACACCCGATTGTTGAAAAAAACAATACTTACTTACACTTGAGATTATTTTCCATAATTATAATTAATAACTATATTTATATATAGATATATACACACACATACATAAATATGTATATATATATATATATATATATATATATATATATATATATATATATATATATATATATATATATATATATAACATGTATATATAAATATATACTTTAATTTGTATTATTGTACAGTGCTACACATATACTAAAGCACCTGTTATTAAAAACTAACTATAAAAATGAGGGCTGTCAAAAATAACGAGTTAACTTAACCGCGGATGGAAACATTAAAGGTGTGTCGCTATACATCAGTGATCAGATTAACAATATGTCAGTGCAAAAATGATTGATAGGTATGGACTCACTGACTCAGTTCACTTCAAAATAAAACTACTAAACTGCAAATCATGCATTTAAGTAGAATTTTTTTTAAATGTACCTGTATGACATTCTGACATTAAAAATTAATTTGTTTGAAAATATTGGGCATTTTTTAAAATATAATTTAAATTATCCAACCTAGGAATAACCTGTGAACTAATCACGATTAATCGAAATTCAAGTGTGATGAATCTAATCTAAAACACTTACAAATGTTGCATTTGACAACACTAATAAAAATATAATATTACACCTAAATATTTCAGAAATACTTCAAGAACATAAACCATAAACCAAAAGATGATTCTCCATGTTAGAAGTTGTACTTAAAAAAAAAAAAATTATAATAGTGTTATATTGTTTAACTTGTTATTAAAATGATGTGCTTAAACACATTCATTACATCATGTGTTAGTTAAAACTGTAAAAATAAAAATAACAACTACCGGTACTGTTTAATATTCAAACATGTTTAAAACTAAACCATGTGTAATGGAATGTGTAAATATAAGTCATATCATTAATAAAATATTGACATAAACCTTAAATTGGGCAGAAGTTTGATACGTTATTGTATGTTTGAATTATTCATTATTTTAGAACAGTAATTAGAAGTGTGTAAACAAGTTTTTTGGCTATCACATCACCTTTTGTCTTTTTAACTGATGCTAACATCAACAACTTGAGCCTCACTTCTTTCCTTCCACTGTGCAGATGTCAGGTGATTGCCTTACCTTTTGGCATTAGTCAGACAGATAACTCGACCTCTGTTCACCACCCGTTCCACCGTGTCCATGAGATCAATGCGCTTCTCGTGCTGCAGCTCTGTGATTTTGCACAGCGACTCCACGGCGGCGACCAGACCGTGCAAGATGCTGCAGCACTCAGGGTCCTCGCGTGGGTTAGGAGGCCCGACGGCTGCCAAAGCCGACATTAGCTGTCAAGATCCACAAACCACGTTAAACCCAGATTCCGATCTAACAAAGGTCTTAACTCATTCTCCTTCTATGCCACATCAATATGGAAAGCACTCCAAACAGGTGTAAAAGAAAGTGCATGTCTATCCTCCTTCAAAACCACACTAAAAGAACACATCCAGGCAACTACAACCCTAAACTAACACCCTCCCCCCACCACATCCCACCTCCCCGGATTGTAAATAATCAAATGTATATACTTGTTGTTATGCTTTCTGAGCTCACTATGTTCACTGCTCGCTGTACATATCCTACCAAGTCAGACCTACACTGTTTCAATGTCCATTTCTCAGATAATATAATTGTTGATGACTGAAGTGCTGATATCAACCAAACCCAAGCACCCCCCGCCCCAACCCCCTCCACATCCACCCCCCCCGGATTGTAAATAATTCAATGTATATACACTGATGATTAACTTGTGTGATGACTGTATTATGCTGATAGCATATATTTATACCATGAATTGATTAACGTGGACCCCGACTTAAACAAGTTGAAAAACGTATTGGGGTGTTACCATTTAGTGGTCAATTGTACGGAATATGTACTGTACTGTGCAATCTACTAATAAAAGTTTAAATCAATCAATCAAAGATGTAGAGTAATAGCACATCACTACATGGTCCATTGTATGTATACAATATGCTCTTTAAGGGTAGAAAACAACCTCATGAGTGCTTTGGTTGTCACGCTTCCAGCTATTCAAGATGTGGAATTCTGAGTCGCTCACAATGTAATTTATCTGTAAAGAGAACAAATATGAATACAAGCACACAAGTACTCATGCTATGATGCAGAAGCTAACCAATTTGTCTACTGGGTAAATATCATAGAGGATCCGGCAGTACTCCATGGAGCACTCCACAGCACAGGTCCAGAGCGACTTGGACACTGGAGCCAAAGGGATGACTCCCTGGGCTCGGCTTTTGGTCAGAAGATCACATTCCACCTGCTGACGACTGGACTCAGCCATGTAGGGACAGTGGTCCACCACAAAGACGGTCTTGTGAGACACGGCAAACATCTTCATTTTTAATTCGCCTGCAGGGAGCGATGATCTGTAAGGACAGTGACACAAATGTGAAAAATAAAATACTATAAAGCACACATATGACATTATTGCATGGATGCTAACTCACACTAGAAAATCTTGTCCAAAGCTTCTCGGTCAGGAAATAGTCGCCTCAAACATGGTGATATATTTTACACAGATATATACTGTACAGATGTAATCTGCCTCGCTATAAAACCCACGATTAATTTAGTCACTGTTTGGACATGAGAATGATGACCGACCAAAACCCATAAGCAGGCTACCGTCACACTACATGCTAAAGGAAGGAGACAAGCGGCTAACGCGCTCGTCAACGCTACGCTGGCAGGCTGATTTTGTTTTTTTCTCTATCACTTTTATTGCCAGCTACAAGTGAATACTTAGCGCGATAATACATATGTTCGTTTCATGCCACTTCCCCATGATAGTGTCCAAACAGCCTTGAGTCGGCTTTAGCCTGTACACACACACAATACTCCAGTTAAGATAGCCAGGATTGTTGTTAGCGGAAATATGGGTAACTGTGGTCCGTCACGCATTATCTTTCCCCAAAGTTCCGGTTTAGAGATTCCTAGCGGAAGTGTGCTGCACATTTGTGTTTTGGTTTGTATGACAATTGTTTGAATTGTATTTATTATGTTAATCGCTCGGCCGGCCTGCTCTGGAACATTGGAGCAATGTTGAATTGAATTATATTGGAAGAGCCTCAATGTGTTTGTATATGTATGTTCATTGTTCAATTAAAAAAAAAAACACGGGAAAAAAAGAAAAACATTTGTATCGTACATATATATAGCATTACAAAATAACGAAATAAATATAATTATATGACAAGCATAAAATATACACATTTTCAATACTTGAAATTATTGTCACCTTGGGTGTCCTATGATCAAAATTTTCTTTAACTTCTTCCATCGATCCATTTTCTACCGCTTATTCCCTTCGGGTCATGGGGGGCGCTGGAGCCTATCCCAGCTACAATCGGGCGGAAGGCGGCCGGGGTACACCCTGGACAAGTCGCCACCTCATCACAGGCGGAAGGCGGCCGGGGTACACCCTGGACAAGTCGCCACCTCATCGCAGGGCCAACATATATATATATATATATATATATATATATATATATATATATATATATATATATATATATATATATATATATATATATATATATATATATATATATACATATATATATGTATACATATATATATATATACATACATATATATATACATACATATATATATATACATATATATATATATATATATATATATATACATATATATATATATATATATATACATATATATATATATACATACATATATATATACATATATATATATATATACATATATATATATATATACATATATATATATATATATATATATATATATATATATATATATATATATATATATATATATATATACAAAAAACTAATAAGAGGTCAATTGAACTGCTAAACCCCAAATAAAAACGCAGATAAATAAAATGAATAAAAAGGTGAAAAGCAATGAAATACAAGAGAGCTAAAAATATATATATTTTAAAAGAATGTAAATATTCTCAGCGAAGAGAACTTGTGTTCTGAACTTAAATGTCACACATTAAAGCCTTAAAATGAACTTTGTTTCAAAAACCGCCATATGTCTGACCAACCAGCCCAACAATGCAGCGCACTGATTCTCTTAGATGTCAGAGGTCGCTGTGTCTCCAAGGCAACAGACAGTCCAGCCTGATGATGAATTTCTGCACTAATGTATGTGATATGTGACCTTGCTCATAATGGCTGTGCAGGGTCTCCTGGGGAAGGAAAGGAAGTGAGTCACTGCTTGTTGACCGTGCGCCTACTTTAAAAAAAAAGAGTTAACTTCTGACTGTACTTCTCATAAAAGTAAGCGTTAATTCAAAGTATTCTGTCAAAAAGGCTCTGATTTAGGTGATAAGCCTCATTGCCCAGTGAAGACTTGGAAAGAAGCATCAAACAAAAAGATGTGTCAGCTGTCAGGAAAGAAAAGTAATGATGAGAATTTTCTTAAGTGTTAAAGTGAAGTTAATGCATGAAATGAAGATGACAAAAGCTCTTTAAGTTTCGACTTTTTATTGTTGTGAAAACACAGCTGGTAAGACTGGAAGGCATGTTTGCACAATGTTAAATTCTATTCTAATGAAGTCAAATACTTAAGTATATTTGGTCGACTAATAATGCTGCAAAGTTGACACAGTCACATGCACAACAAATATTGAGTGAATAATGTTTACGTTTACAAATATCTTTTTCATGGTTATCACATTTTGTACAAATAAAATGATTTTACTATTCTGTTCCATAATTGCATCAAAAAAGGAAAAGAAGCGAGAAATATTGTTAAGATTAGGAAGCAATAAGAGGTTTAGTATTCATCGATGCCCTCCTCTTCCTCGTCGTACTTCCTCTTGAGGGAGAGTTTTTTCTGCTTGTTCCTGTGCCTGCGTTTTGCAGCTAAGTCCGGGTCGGCCTCCCTGGCGTGCACCTGCTCGTGGTTCTTCAGGAGGCCCGGGACTGAGAAGCCCTTCCCGCACGTGTCGCAGGTCCAGGGCTTCTTGCACGAATGTGTCCTCTTGTGGACGTTGAGGTGTGACGCCAGCTTGTATGTCTTGCCGCACACGTCGCAGCTGAACGGGCGCTCGTTGGTGTGCAGGCGGATGTGGACCTTCAGGTTCCCCACTTGGGTGAAGCTCTTCTCGCATATGGAGCAGCGGTACGGCCTCTCTCGGGTGTGGATCCTCAGGTGGACCCTCAGGCAGTACTTGCTGGAGAACTTCTTCTGGCACACCGGGCAGGGGATCTTTGCTTTGGGGACGTGGTCCTGCTGGTGCCTCTTCAGGTCGGACAAGTAGACAAAGGTCTTCCCGCACTGAGAGCAAAGGTACTGGCGGTCTCCGATGTGGTAGCCCATGTGTCGCTTCAGCAGGCTGGGCACCAGGAAGCGCTTCCCGCAGCGCTCACACATGTGCGGGCGGTCTCTGGTGTGCCAGCGCTCGTGGTTGGCGAGCTTGAAGGCGGTGGGGAAGCTCTTGTTGCAGTGCTTGCAGGGGAAGGTCATCTGGCTGGTGTGGCACTCCATGTGCCGCTTGAAGTACGTGGACTGCGTGAAGCCCTTGTTGCACACGTCGCAGTAGAACGGCTTCTGGCCACTGTGCGCCAGCATGTGCTTGCTCAGACTCTGCAGCTTGGCGAAGCATTTGCCGCACTGGCCGCATGCGTACGGCCGTGCCGTGCTGTGCGTCTTTAGGTGGTTGTTGAGGAAGGCCTGGGTGCGGAAACTCTTGTTGCACGACGTGCACACGAAGGGCTTCTCCCCCGTGTGAATGCGCTCGTGGTCCACTAGCTTGGACTGGTAGGGGAAGCTCTTGTCACACATGCTGCAGTTGAACCTGTCGGCCGGTGGTTTGATCTGCTTCTTCCTTCTGATGCTGGGTCTGCTGTAGTCGTCGTGGCTCAGCCTGTCGGGGGGGAGCGGCGGAAGAGCCGGGAGCGAGATGGTGTTGGTGGCGATCTTAGACACCCACTGATGCAGGGTGACTCTCTGAGTCTTTTGTCCGTCTTTGGTCACGGTGGTACTTGGGGAGGCTGGGACCTTTTTGATAGGAACCGGAATCACCCTAAAGGGGATGGGCTTCAGGGGGGTTCGATCAGAGGCTTCCGCTAGCGGCGTGGTAGCAGCGGGCGGCTCCTGCGGGGCGCTTTTCTCCTGGACTGGCTGGTCATCAGAGGCCACCGCAGCTTCACTATCTGCTGCTTTATCCACGGGGGCTTCCACGCGATCAGACTCGTCCGGTATGGCGCCTGGGTCGTCGTGGTCGGCGTTTGGCGGGCTCGCGATCGGAAGGATTTCCACGGGCGGCTTCGGAGGCGGCGCTTCGACGGGCTTGGGTCGGAAGGAAAGCGAGGATAACACACAGTCGCCGACTGAAGATGAGATGGTTGCTGCGGAAATGAAGAAGTTTTCTATCATTACCATTGATTAGCCAACTACCCGAATATAAGACGCTTGTTTTTGCCTGATAAAAAATGTGTTTTGTCAAATCGAAGGTGATAAATAAAACAGACTTTACAAGTTAGCAAACAAGCGAAAATGCTCTTTCTAAGATAATGCTAATCAATGACATAAATTGATTTTAATCTTTTTTGTTGTTATTTCATGTTAGAAAAAAAGGTGTGATCTTACATTGGGTCAACATTTCCTACCTTTACCAGAGAGGAGCCCCTTGGACTGCTGGTACAGGAGCAGGCTCTTCAGGCGGGCGCCTTCAGGCATAAAGCCTCCACACGCTTGCAGCACCGCAGGATCTGATGAGATCATGGCGCTCAGCTGGAGGTAGAAAAAAGATGACTGAGAAGTTCCATGGCGTGTCAAGTGACCACAACTACATGTGAGGCGGGTCATGTGACCACTACTACCCGGGAATGGGGTCATGTGGCCAAACCTAACCAGGATGCAGGTGATAGGATCACACCTACCTGGGAGGGGGGTCATGTGACCACACCTACCCGAGAAACGGGTCATGTGACCACACCTACCTATTAGGTGGCTCAATGACCACACCTACATGGGAAGCGGGTCATGAGAACACACCTACCCAGGAGGCGGGTCATGTGAACACACCTACTTGTTAGGCGGCTCATGTGACTACACCTACCTAGGAAGCAGGTCATGTGACCACACCTACCTGGGAGGCGGTTCATGTGACCACACCTACCCAGGAGGCGGGTTATGTGACCACACCTACCCAGGAGGCGGGTCATGTGACCTCAGCTACCAATTAGGTGGCTCATGTGACCACACATACATGTTAGGCAGCTCATGTGACCACACCTACCTGGAAGGTGGGTCATGTGACAACACCTACATGTTAGGTAGCTAATGTGACCACAACTACCTTTGAGGCGGGTCATGTGACCACACCTACCCAAGAGGCTGGTCATGTGACTACACCTACCCGGGAGGCGGCTCATTTGACCACACCTACCCGGGAGGCGGCTCATTTGACCACACCTATCCGGGAGGCGGGTCATGTGACCCACACCTACCTGTTAGGCGGCTAATGTGACCACACCTACCCGGGAAGGGGTTAATGCGACCACACTTACCCGGGAAGGGGCTAAAGCGACCACACCAACCGGGAAGGGGCTAATGCGACCACACCTACCCGGGAGCCGGATCACGTGACCACACTTACCTGGGAGAGGTTGGGAACAGGAAGAAGTTGCTCCAACTTGCAGACCAAGCCGGCGGTAAGCGTCTGCAGCGCCGTGTCGAACTTGGTGCCATATTGAAGTGGGAACACTTCCTGTGTGTGGAGGAACACTGACACGGTTAACATGGATATCATCCATACATTTTCATTCTTTCTGTTCCAAATAGCCACCATGTCAGTGAACTGCCCAATATGCCTACAGACTCATACAAACTAATTCTATGACGATCTGGGAGACTTTTTGTAGCTAAATAAAAAACAGTAAATAAACAATTTTTTATCTTAATTTTATAGTAGCTAATATCTCATTTACATCTAACGCAGGGGTCTCAAACTAAATTTACCTGGGGGCCACTGGATGCAGAAACTGGGTGATGCTGGGCCGCAAGAAAAGATGTCTTCAAAAAATCTAACATGCACTTTTTAATGAATTCACCTTCTTTGAATGGCTGTCCCGCCCTAGCAACATACTTGCCAACCCTCCCGATTTTTCCGGGAGACTCACGAATTTCAGTGCCCCTCCCGACAATCTCCAATTCCCCCGAATTTGTCCCGATTTTTACCCGGACAATAATATTAAGGGCGTGCCGTGATAGCGGGGGTGTATATTGCAGCCCGGAAGAGTTAGGGCTGCGTGGGATTCTGGGTATTTGTTCTGTTGTGTTTATGTTGTGTTACGGTGCGGATGTTCTACCGAAATGTGTTTGTCATTCTTGTTTGGTGTGGGTTCACAATCTTGCGCATATTTGTAACAGTGTTAAACTTGTTTATACGGCCACCCTCAGTGTGACCTGTATGGCTGTTGACCAAGTATGTCTTGCAGTCACTTATGTGTGTGTACAGAAGCCAAATACGACATGTGACTGGGCTGGCACGCTGTTTGTACAGGTTGTAGAGGGCGCTAAGGGCAGTGACATCACGGCACGTCCTTAATATTGTTGTTTGGGTGAAGACATTCGAGAGAATGGTTGCTCTAAAATTCGAGAGTCTCCCGGAAAAAATGGGAGGGTTGGCAAGTATGACGCTGTCAAGCGCCATTCATATAAAACTTGCGGGAAGCACTAACATTAAATTTTCATATTAAGGTGCGGGCCGCAAAATAACGTCTCGCGGGCCGCGTGTCTGAGACCCCTGATCTAACGGCTCAAGACTTAAATTACAAGAAATGATTATGTGAGTTTAAAAGCAAATATTAAAATCATCTATATGTACATTTATTTAATTTATAGAGTCTAATTCTGTATGTTCAATCTGCCAAATCTAATGACTCTTCAAAAAATCCCTTTCAAATAAGAAGTAATTCGAGGAGATTAAAAAAATATTGTCACTAAATATTAATACGATTATAATTTAAAAAAGTATTACCACTGCACAAACTATTCGCTCTAGAAATTATAATACAATAAAACTAATGTTTTTTATGGTAAATGGTAAATGGGTTATACTTGTATAGCGCTTTTCTACCTTCAAGGTACTCAAAGCGCTTTGACACTATTTCCACATTCACCCATTCACACACACATTCACACACTGATGGCGGGAGCTGCCATGCAAGGTGCTAACCATGACCCATCAGGAGCAAGGGTGAAGTGTCTTGCTCAAGGACACAACGGACATGACGAAGTTGGTAGAAGGTGGGGATTGAACCAGGAACCCTCAGGTTGCTGACACGGCTACTCTCCCAACTGCACCACACCGTCCCCATATTAAAATAATTACAGTAAACTTATGCAAAATTGAATACATACTGTGAAGAAATTATATATATTTGTCTATTCCTGCTGCTGTGATAATTGTGATGCTTTACAAGACTTTAGGGTCTCAGGTTTTGCTTTACATTGTATGTTCATTGTTTTTATTTTGTGGATGTGCAAATGAAAAAATAAAAATACATATACATTTTTGTATTACCAAATATGTCACAGAAAAATATATTTTAAAAATAAAGATAATTTTTACACTGAAGTACCAAATACGTCACAACCTGAATTATGGGAGTTTTAAGATTGATAGCAAAAATTATGTGAAAAATATTGAAATAATGTCTAAAGAGACATCCTTTTTATAGTGCTTAATACAATCTACCATGGGTACATATTTGCATAATATTCACATATTTATACCTTAAAGAAGTGTTTCCTCTCTGTGGGGCTTTTCAGCAGATTCTGGACCAGTACCATGAAGTTTGTCTGACATTTTTCCACTTCTGCATCCTTTTGTGACACATCATGGCATTTAAAAAAGACATATTTTCTTTCTTTATGTGGCATTTAATTCAAGTCTTACCCCTGAAGGCGGAGCCAACTGCAGCTTGTTGATTAGAGTCTGAATAGTGCGGGGATCTGGTTGGCCATCCTTTTGGAGCAGATCCAGAATGATCTAGCATGAACATAAATCAGCATTTATCTTATGGTACAGTACAGGGCTTTTCAAAGTGTGTAGCAGCTTGAGAAAAATAAAGAAAAACCTCAAAACCTGCTAAGAGAGTCTCCATGACAACATTTGCTCACCCGGGCCCTCAAACCCAACACCAACTGGGCGGTCTGCTTGAAGCTCATAAGTTCTGGGACGGTCTGTGTCACCACGGTAACAAACTCCTCCACTTTGTGGTACTGCTTGACATCTTTCTGCCGGATGACCTGCCACATGTAGGAGTAGGTCAGCTGAAGGGGGGATACCATCAGTTGGAGGGAGGACAGGGGAAGAGATCCTCCCACACCTGAGGAAATCACAATAGATTTTTCAAATACATACTATGACTGTGGGGAAAATAATTGTCTAGAAGGAAGATTGCAAGTCATTTGGACCATTTTTCCACACAAACACCATGTGCTCATATTTGAAAATAAATCAGTTTTTATTTGTATTATTCTATATTTGAAATACCATAATTATTAGATTTGTCATTGTCGTGTTTGAGTTGACACAAATGTGGTCTTTCTGCTGTTTGTGAAAGGACAAAATAATCCAAAACTCATTCATGCACGTCATAAAAACATGTCCAAAAAAATGTCAGTTGGTTCATGCGATCGCTCCTCCCGCATGCCGGTGAATGATAGCCGGTGTTGGGTAAAAACCAGGGAATTTTTTTTTTTCTATTAAAGGCGGCTTGCCCGTGCAGGATTATACAGAGTACCGTTGCATCCCTACTCTTTACTAGTGCAGTATCTTGTAACAGACATTTTCACCATGTTTGATCAAGGTAATATATGCTAACAACTTCCTTTGTTCATATCTATGATTGTGTTTACTAGAGGTGCAACGGTACAGTTAACCCACGCTACGGTCCATACCTGGTTTTAGGGCCCCCGTTTCGCTTCTTTTTCTGTACAATTTGTGGGGGTTAAGAGAAAATGATTTTCCCCCCAAAAGTTATTTTTTTATTTTGCTGGTCATCACAAACTTCATTCTGCAGTAAGCAAAATATAATTTGTGTACTGAACACTATGATACTTTTATTTCATGTTAACATGTACTAAACATAACTTTAAAATAGTAAAATATTATTTGTATTTGATTACTTGTACAGTGCACCTGGAAAGTACTCACAGCGCTTCGCTTTCCCCACATTTAGTTGTGTTACAGCCTTATTCCAAAATGGAATTAATTCATTTTTGTCCTCAAAATTCTAAAGACAATATCCCACAGTGACAATGTGAAAACAATTGTATTAAAAATAAAAAACAAAAATCACATGTACATAAGTAATCACAGACTTTGCACTTTTGGTAGCAATTACAGCCTCAAGTCTTTGAATACGATGCCACAAACTTGACACGACTATCGTTGGGCAGTTTTGCCCATTTCTCTTTGCAGCACCTTTCATATACAATATGGGATACATGTTTATCAAATACATTTAGTGAGAAAAGATAGTACTTTATTGACGCATATTATTTCCAGGTGTTTGTGAGCCATATAAAATTATGTGACTGGCCAGGTCTGGCCCCTGGGCCTTGTAATGCATACAAACTTTAATATTATCTAATTTTGCAACAAATATTAACATATTTTTGCACACAATTTTTTGTCAAAATGTATATAAAAAAAACTACCAGAGTTGTATATATAAAAAAACTACCAGAGTTGTGTTTACGGTAAGGTTTTGTCGACTGAGCTGCAAGTTTTAACTTTACGGTTATTGTTTTTAATGGTGTATTACTGTAGATGGAAAATCAATACCAAATTTTTTACGGTACAAAACTGAGCTGCCATAATTAAAAAATGATTACTGTTTTTCAATTTACAGTAATATGTTGTAAAAACCACCATACATTATACAGTAAGATTCTGGCGATTAAGCGGACAGTTTTTTTTGTACAAAAAGAGTGGTACTATTTTTCCTTTTACTGTAATATGTTTCTAAAAAAACACAACAGTAAAATTCTGGTGACTACACAGATTTTTTTTTACATGGATATATATACATATTTGTATACATACACACACACACACATATACATATATATATATATATATATATATATATATATATATATATATATATATATATATATATATATATATATATATATGTATATATATATATACACACACATATATACATAAATATATATACATATATGTCTTAATTAGATTATCCTAAAAAAATATATATGTATGTGTGGAAAAAAAATCACAGGACTACTTCATTTCTACAGGCCTGTTTCATGAGGGGTTCCCTCAATCATCAGGATTGCTGGCACGGCCACTCTACCAACTTCGCCACGCCGTCCCCATATATATATATATATATATATATATATATATATATATATATATATATATATATATATATATATATATATAATTACTGCGATGTGGCCACCAATGATCAAGAGTCTATCAGACAGACAGTTTTCGGAACAACTTCTTCCTTCCGGATGTGACGTCACTTATAACGACGCAAACGTAAGTAGGAGATTTTAAGCATCTGAAGCCGGAAGTTCCATTCACTGCTTAAAGTATGCAAAACAGGGCTAGGGCGTGCACGTCTGCGCTTGCGTGCTCAAACGAGACTAGTTTGAGCGCCAAACTGCATCCGTTTGTATACATCTATAAATATTTTTTTCTCGAATGAGATTCGTTGCGTAAGCGATATTAGCAGCAAAGCCACCATGCAGTTGCCGATCAGAACATCCGGGCATCTAGCGTTTAAATTCAATCAAGAAAGCAGCGTCTGCGTGGTCTTGTTGGCTCAGCTATTTCACCGCTAAAATTAGACTTCAAGCAACATTTGTGTTCTACTTTTGCTGTCAGTACATAGCACTGATACTGAAACATAAGGATCCCGCCGCCTCTTAGTCTGTGACAAATGCTCCTGGCGGCAGCTAGTGCTAGCATGCTAGCGTTAGCTTAGCAACTCACCCAGACCCTCGGACCGCCTCTCCATTCTGCACCCACGAGCTTGGTTGTAAACCCACAGTAAATCAAAACCCGATCACGTATTGAGTCTAAGATGTGCCGGTCACTTAGAAATATATCATAAAACTAAAATAAACGTCCTTTTCCCGTCTGTCAAGCCAGGGAGAATAATGGCGACCGTGAGTAGAGTCTTTCCAAAACAAAAGCCCGAGTGTTTCCGGCGGAAACGAGTATGTAAAATAAAAGCAGGAAATGATGCGTTCGGGTTCACTCTGGAATATGGAGTCTCACTGCTAAATAAGTGTAAGGGAAAAACACTGAACAGATATGTATAACCTTTAAAAGCTTGTCTAATTGAGACCATTATGAAAAGTACATTGTTAATTTGTGAGTTATTTTTTCCTAATTCCAACCATCCATTTTCTACCGCTTGTCCCTCTATGACAGGCCTGGGCAATTATTTTGACTCGCGGGCCACATTTAAGGAAAAAAATGTGTCTGGGGGCCGGTATATCTATTTTTACGAATACTAATACAAAACCTCACAATAATGTCTGATTGAATGCTAAAAACGTCATGACAGACCGCCTTAAAAAACGGAATGGAATTTTACATTTTTCTATGAAGGATAAAACACTGAATATTGACAAAATATGAATGTCACACCCCCTTTCGATCGACATATTTTACAATCAAGTGAAACGCAACAAAAATGCAACAAGCAGTGAAATATGAACGCGAAGGGTACAAAATAAACCAACCTACAATCTGATATCTGATACATCACTAAGCTTTAGAACTTTGTTGTGAAAATCTCCTTCCGCGTCTGTGGAAACGCTTCCCGCCCAACACTGCTTGGTGCCTCGTCTGAGTTGCTGAGACGTAGATTATCATAGTAACTGATTAGATGACCATAGTAACTAATATATCATGCAGATTCCAACCATTGAAAGACTTAGTATAGTTGAAAACTTACGGTCATTAGAAAACATCACTGCACATCATAATGGCAGCTACACTTTCCATCTTAAAGATCTAAAAACAATAATTTGGGAATGTCCGGCGGGCCAGAATGAAAAGCTTTACGGGCCGCATGTGGCCCCCGGGCCTTAATTTGCCCAGGTCTGCTCTACGAGGTTGCGGGGGTGCTGGGGCCTACCCCAGCTACATTCGGGCGGAAGGCGGTGTACACCCTGGACAAGTCACCACCTCATCACAGGGCCAACACAGATAGAAAGACAACATTCACACACTAGGGCCAATTTTTGTGTTTCCAATCAACCTTTACCAGGTGCATGTCTTTGGAGGTGGGAGAAAGATGGAGCACCTGGAGGGAACCCATGCAGTCACAGGTAGAACATGCAAACTCCACACAGAAAGACCCCGTGCCTGGGAATTGAACTCAGGACCTTCTCATCGTGAGGCAAATGCACTCATCCTTCTGTCCCTCCTATAAATGAAAAAGGGGATTTCTTCTTAAGATCTTTTAAATACAAAACACAAAATAAATAAGTGCTTAAGCATACGCACATGTCCTAAAAACAATAACACACAAAGAGGTAACGTTACAAGCATAACAGACAAATTAACAAAAAACAACATTCATTAAAAAGATAATACAAGAGCTGTATGCAACACTTTGATGGGTTTATTTTTTTAACCCGCGGTTCACAACCAATTCATTATTTTTATAGCTGTTTTTTAATATTTTGAGCCTGTTGTGTAGCTAAATAAGCCAGGCAAAAATATGAATGTCAGTCAGTCAGTCAAACAACAATCCCTGCACAGTGGCCAGTTTAATAGCGATACATGTTACCAAAAAACTAAATTGCTATTACATTAAAAACACAACCAAAAACCACTTTCATAAAAGCTAGTCTGTGAAGGTTCTCATTCATCCAGGTCATTGTCATCTCAGGGTATTCAATCGATCGCAACTGGACTGCTTGGTTTGTTGACAAACCTTTCATGAAAGCTGTTATAGTTCACATTAAAATGTACAAATTGACACCTTTGTGATCTTTCAATGAAGGTGTTATTGCAAAGCAGTCAATCAGATAGCAAAAACTGTTATTGAAATCTGAATCATTCTCCATAGTTGAGTTGCTGCGGTCTACAGAGATTCCTGCCGCGCTGATTCATGGAGCTGTGCCGACATCAGTTGTGTTTGCGAGTGGCATTTCCTTCGGCCTACGGCCACGTCTTTTATGGCGAGAACAAGCCCCCCTCTTATGCGCCTCGCTGAGCTCATCCCATCCGCCCTGTCTGTATCTCCTCCACGCTCCTGTCTCTGTGACACATCCCGGACAAGAGCACTCACTCTCCGCTCAGTCTCATGACTGAACTGGATTGACTCAGTGAATGAGCCATTAAAAAAAGTCCAGCGCTCTTCACTGAGGTCCAAGAAAGAGAAGAAGAAGAAGCAATAGATGACTGGGGCACAATGGAAGGATTCACAACTCTATCTGTGCCATCTGCTGCTGAGCTTTGATATACAAAGTGGGACTCTTGTTGAACCGCACTTTTTTGGACCAGCTGTTTTTTAGCCAACAACAAGTGCAAGAGTCGCTGGAACGCATCACGTGTTTGTATGGCTTAACAACATACACAATGTGGGAAACCCCCATGCTAAATTCTCTTTAGTATAAATGGGAAGACTGTCTTGCTCCAGAACAGCATTTGTGAGGTGAAAGTTCACCAAACTCATCTAAGCATCCATATATGGACCTTACTTTGAGCATCAGGAGCAGAAAAGTTTCACACAAATCTTGTCCTGTGCAGATTCCTCACTCCTCAGCCACTGGCATGCCCGGGATAGCATCCTCCTCTGGGAGACTGCTGGTGTCCGTTCGAAGCGGGATGGAGACAGACATGCTCGGAATCACGCCACAAGGCGCTGCCAGTTGGATATTTTCAGCATGGCACACTGGTAAATGTCTTGGATATGTTACCTGAAGAGCGAGAAAGCCAGGAAAAAGAAAAATAGTTAGGATAGGAGGAAGCAGACGTCATTAGGCAAGCTAATAGGGCAGCCTCCAAGCACTGCTGAATATTTAATGAGCGCTTTAACAGGAATTTCCTTTCAGGAAGTGCTTACCATGGCGAGAGTACATCAGCATCCGTGCGGTATTGCTGAGATTGTAATAAAGTGTCACCAAGCTTTTATTCATGATATTAGATTTTTTTTAGATTTAAATCAGGTGTGCCAAACTCCTTATTATTGAGGGTCACATTGCAATTATGGCTGCCCTCAGAGGGCCGCGTGTAACAATGAATATAAATGAATATAAATGTATAATAGCCTCTCAGGGCATTTAATCGATCGCAACTGGACTGTTTGGTTTATCTTAGAAGACGTTTCGCCTCTCATCCAAGTAGGCTTCAGCAGTTCATGCTCATAGACTTAGATTGGTCAGATCTAATCTAGGTGCTGGTGCTAAAACCCCAAATATTTATGCTCCAATACCAGGAGGGTGTGCCTGGTCAATGATGGTTTTGCCCTATCGTACTAAGAAAAACCCCTACACTTGATCTGACCAATCTAAGTCTATGAGCATGAACTGATTAAGCCTACTTGGATGAGAGGCGAACGTCTTCTAAGACAAACCAAATAGTGCAGTTGCGATCGATTGAATGCCCTGAGATTACAATGACCTGAACGAATGAGAATATCCATAGACGTAATAGCCTTGTTACACAATTTGCATAGGAAACTCTTTTTGATTACTATCATTTTTACTAACAGATTAATCGATAACTTGCTTTGCTTGTTGCAGGATCAGATAATAAAATTTTCAGTCCAAATTGAAAGAACAAATACATAGTCAGAAAGTGTTTTATTATTTCCAGCCTTTTTTGCAGGACATATAACTGACGTGGCGGGCCACATGAATTAATGCGGCATATTACATTTTAAAAAACGTAGAGGGCTACACAAATTCATGTGGCATAACGCATAAAATGAAGCAGCAAGCCACATTAAATAATGCGACGAGCCACATAAAATGCTTCGGCTGACTACAAAAAATGCTGCGGCATGCCATGTAAAATGAATCGGTGGGTCACAAGAAATAATGCAGCGGACCACATAAGATGACATGGTAGGCCATATTAAATAATATTGCGGGCCAGAGTTTGACGTGTGTGATTTAACTGTATTAATTGTTTTAATTGATTGTATTGTTATATATTTTAATTTCATTAGATTTAAATGTATTAATTGTTTAATTATTTTATTATATATTTTAATTTCATTAGATTTAAATGTATGAATTGTTTTAATTTATTGTATTGTTATATATTTTAATTTAATTAGATTTACATGTATTTATTGTTGACTTTTATTGTATTGTTTTATATATTAATAAATTTTCAAATTTTTAATCCTGGCATTTTGAACTACATTTCAAAAAATATATACTTTTTATATTCAGATTTCATTTTTATTCAATATTTTTTCCAATGTTTTGTAAGCATTTTTAAACTCCTGTATAGAACTGCTGTATGTTATTTCTTTTACACAAATATATTGATATATTTTTAAAATGAGGATGCCTCAGCAGATGTTTTATTTTTTTTCAAAGGCAAATTTGGGGGTGAAACCACATTAATTTGTGGCATGCATTGAATAGCCTTCATGTCTGGATAGACAAAGTCTGAAATGGCTCTTTGCTATCCAAAAATGAGTCAATTTGTATGAAATAAAATTACGCCAGCAAAACATTATTATTTGAGTTTTCAGTCTTCTCATTGTTTACAGGACGATGATATGGTTTGTGTAATATTCATTTGCTGCAAAGATAAAAGGCGGAAAATTTATCACATGACATTACATAACAGCGTCCATCAAGTGTTATTCTACTCACCCGCCACACGACGAACGCCACACAGGCTGTTACTGGAATAAAAAGAAGCAGCAACGGCGTTCTTTTCCACCATTTGTAACCCCGACCTTCCATGTGACCCCCTAAAAGAAGGACACATTATAGGATCATTTAGTTTCACTGGGAGAAACATGATCATTGCCCTGATCTTTAACTATTAAAACCCATCCGCCACCACTTTGTGTACTATTAGAGATACTTTTCATTATGGTCATTTTTTATATGACAAAACATCCATACTGAAATAAAATGTTATTTTCTTTTCCATAGATTTCCATTGACAGATGTGGACACAATTGTATATTTACCTGTTTCTGGGCAGAATTCATAGGGCTCCATCTTAACTGCCCTATTGGCCACTGAAATGACTAGCACATGAAAACCATACCCCCTTGTTGTGTTTGAGAATGCCAAATATTTAAAGGTGCCATATGTAATAATTTCATGTCAAGTCATCATTAAATGGCCCTTATATGTCAAAAGGCATTAATAAATCATGTTCTTTTCGAATACCTTTATAATTGATAACGGTAGTTCAGCCAGGATATGCTCATTTCAAAATTAGATTTACAGCCCCGAAATATTGTTATTGTTTTCATTTTGATGCCACCCCCTCCACCTATTGACCAAATAAAAAGTCAGTGAGTGTGTCACATCCAGGTTGCCAGTTACACATCGCCCTCTTTGTCGAGCTACTGCCACTGGTTAAGTTACTAAACATGTCAGACCTTAGTAAATCTAAAAGGCGTTGTTACGTTTCTCAACTTATTCATGACAAAGCCAAGAACAAAACAAGGATTTGTATCGGGATGCCTTTGAAAGATGGAGACGATTGAAGGCGGAGAAGATTTTTTCATCTGACGCCAAACTTGCTAATTTCCTCCTTAATAGGTAAGTCCGGCATTTATGTTTTCTTATTACTTGTAATAAATGGAAATGGACATTTCGTATGTAAACTATATTGTCCAATACAGTCTATGATCTTGTCTAACAAAGCTAGTATATTCGTGCAACGAATGCTTAGGCGCAAAGCACCATCACACTAGTGTAACTTAGCATGCCAGCCCAGTCAATGACACATCGACATATAGGCTAACGGGGGACATATATGCCTGTTAGCCTGTATGTCGATGTGTCATCCAACTGACAGGGCAAAATATATTTTCGACAAATAAAACCTATGTGGATATGGGTAGTGTCAGTGCCTATTTTATTCACTATATGCTGAGGTAATGCGTTCCAACATTAGCACGGCTAATTGCGGTTTCTGCATCAGGCACATTGGGGTGGTAATTGCTTGGCACAATATAATGCATTACATGTAATGATGTTCTACTTTGTGTATTGACATGGTAGTAGGCTATATGATTTATGCGTAACGTGGTTTTTGAGTAACGTGGGTTGGCTCATAGAATTGCACTCTGCACTGAAAGATGGTGATGTGCGTACATGGAAGAGAATGCAGTGCGTCAGGTTGGATGCAACATGGAGTTTATGCTCAAAAAAATGTGGCGGTAATTTTACTGTTGGCCTTGGCTTGCCATCAAAGTAGGCCTATGCGATATGTAATATTTTATTATATATAATTATTTCGATGGTGGTCTGTGCGGTCAAACTAGACATTTTAGCAGGGTAATGCCAACAATCTGTCCTGACGAAAATATTGCTGCGTAAATTTACAAATACATTTGGCTAATCGACATCAGTAAAATGTGGCATAATTACTTAGTAAACCATCTTGCAAGAAGCATAAACAAGAGAAACCCACAGCGTAGGACTCGTCAATTGCCATTTGAAGTTCCTTGGAGTAGGATTCGGATTTGGCTGCGTATCTGGCAACGTATCTGGCAACCTCAGTCATGGAAAGTGGGAGGGTACTACAGAATTTTGACTGTGATTGCAGTACCAATTCTGGCCACATTACTACATGTGGCACCTTTAAAGATGCAAGTGATTATTCTTTTTTTTTTTACAATAAAAATGAATTACAATTTACATACAATATATTTTGATTTTTACAAAAAACAAATTTTTAAAAATCTTGTTATAGTACATTATGTTATACATCCAGGTGCATTCTCAATTAATTAGAATATGATGCAAAAGTTATTTGATTTGAGTTCAGTTCAAACCAACATACGCTGATTAGAGCATGACACAGTAGTTTACAATATCTAATAATTTAAACTTGTTAATAAAATGTCATATTTAAAATATACATATTACTAAATACAAATACAGGTGAAACTAAAAAAATTGACTATTCTGTAAAGTTAATTCATGTCAGCAATTCAACTTCAAATATGAAACTAATATGTGATATAAAGTCATTACAAACAAAGTGAGATATGTCAAGCACTTATTTGTTATAATGTTAAAGTTTTGGAAAACCCTACACTTTCTGAGATTTTCAATTCAAGGTTTTCATAATCTGTAACTCCGGATCACCAAACCTATATCAAGAGAAGGCTTGACATATCTTGAGTTGCATGTTATGAGGCTATCTCATATATTAAAGTTAAAGTTAAAGTACCACTGATAGTCACACACACGCTAGGTGTGGTGAAATTATCCTCTGCATTTGACCCACCCCCTGGGAGGTGAGGGGAGCAGTGAGGAGCAGCGGAGGCTGCGCTCAGGAATAATTTTTGGTGATTTAACCCCCAATTCCAACCCTTGATGCTGAGTGCCAAGCAGGGAGGTAATGGGTCCCATTTTTATAGTCTTTGATATTAGTTTCACCTTGTAAATCGAATTGCGGGAATAAACAAACCTTTGCACAACATTCTATTATTTTGGTTTCTCCTGTATTTCGACTTAAACATTTAATATTTTATTTTTGACAATGTTTCTAATTTGATAAAAAGCTGAATTTGTGGGATTTATTAGCTGTACGTTGTATGATGATTGTAGCGTAACTGACTATTTTGTTCTCATGAATCTATAGAATATATAAAGTTGACTTTTTTCAAGTGAACTACTGAACTAAATCAACTTTAAAAGAAATTCTGATTTACTGAGATGCACCTGTTTTTAATATTAGGGATGTTCCCATTCAGGTTTTATGCTGCTGATTCCGATATCCATTAGTGAAATCGTCACATGTACACACAACGTCCATTTTTCAAAATGTTTATGCTGGGTACTATTGACAGTGTAACAATATCAACACAATAGTTAAGGGAGCTCCTTAATGTCTTTTATTTTGTACAATTGTTTGATCAAAAAAGTCAATAGTACACAATAACTAAACAAATACAAAAACCAATATCGACTACTCTTTTAAATCCTTTGTATTTTGCACTCAAAATCCTCCCGTGTCCAGGAATTATTACTTGAATTTGTAAACAATAACAAAACTCACCAAAAAAAAATGTGTAAATAAAAAAGGTAGATATAATCTATCTATATGTGACCAATCTAAGTCCATGAGCATGAATTGATGTAGCCTACTAGGATGAAAGGCCAAACGTCTTCTAAGATAAGCCGAACAGTCCACTTGCGACCGATTGAATGCCCTGAGAATACAATGACCTGGATGAATGAGAACATCCATACACATACAGTAGTTTTATAATCACTGTAGTATAAGAAAATGTGTAGCTCAGATCATATGTTTTTACTTTGTGTTACTTATCAGTTTGGAGCGCATACTTCCGATCATGTGCATTGTGAGGCGAAGAATATCAATATATCAATGACTTGTGCCTGCCAGGATGCTGTCATTCTGAGGAGAAGAAACGATTGTGTGGTAAAATCGTGTTTCAGGCAGGGCTTATTGTCCATCAAATATGTACCATGAATTGATTTACGTGGACCCCGACTTAAACAAGTTGAAAAACTTATTGGGGTGTTACCATTTAGTGGTCAATTGTACGGAATATGTACTGTACTGTGCAATCTACTAATAAAAGTTTCAATCAATCAATCAAACATCACACACCCCCTCCTGTGAAAACAAACTAAGAGGCTAATGCTAATGCTAGCCAGGACAACATATCTCATCTGCTTGTGTTGTTGTGGATGACATCATGCCAGGAATTGTAGCGTCTTAAACATCGTCTCTGGTAAGTTACTGATAACTTGACAGCTTCTAATATTTAATAACATTCTAATACTAATACTAAAAGTGTTAAGTGTTACTGAGTGTACGCCTCGTCTCACTCTAAAACATACAGTAGCAGCCGTCCAGTGCCCTGAAGAACAGCAGCAGTGATGTGCGAATCAATACTGAAATATCAATACCGCCAATACCAGATATTTAGGTTGTAATATCGATTCTCAAATCAAAATATCGATACTTTTGATACTTTGGTTATTTGAGATAATGTGTATCATTAACAGGAACACAGTGTAAAAAAGTAACTAAACTGAGTTGTGAATGAGGCAATGTGTCGATGTTGGGTGCTTTTGTTAAGTGTTGTTTACTTGTTCAGTATTTTCACATGATCCTGTTCATGTAACTGAATTGTGAATTCCTTTTTATTTTAATAATTGTTCTTATTAATTAATTTATGTTAATACTTTTATTATTTTACTTATTTACTTTTTTTTATGGTTTGAAACACCATTTTCGTGTACTTTGTATGATTTTGTCTTCTGATTTTTTGTTGTATTAGCTTGGCTATATTTTTATTCATGCCACTACCTCAATATATTTAAAATAAATAAATAACAATTTTCCTATATTATTTATGCTATGAGATATGCCACTATTTGAAATAATAATAACTTTTATAATTTTGGCAGACACTAGGTCCAGGGTGTACCCCGCCTTCCGCCCGATTGTAGCTGAGATAGGCTCCAGCGCCCCCCACGACCCCGAAGGGAATAAGCGGTAGAAAATGGAGGGATGGATGGATGGATAGGTGTAGTTGCACAAAGTATCGGTATCGGATTGATATCGCCGATACCAGCCTGAATTTTACTTAGTATCAAATTGGAAAGAAAATCAGTGGTATCGTACAACACTAAACAGCGGCACACTTTCAGCATTTACAATAAAAGCACTGTGCGCAACATCTGGTCTGACCACGCTAACAAAATAAAGGTTTAAAAAAAAGTAGCTTACAGTACATATGCACTCATTGCTACATTTGTTTGATGCTTTGACTTATAGGGATCCTATTATGCAAAACCAACTTTTCTTACCTGTTGGCACCTGTCTTGTGTATTTGGGATCTCAATACGTGAAATGTGAAATCAAACCATGGAGGCATGGCAGAGATGTTTATAAAACAATCTTGCCTTCTTCCAAACTTGTTTGAAATTAGAGACTTTAGTGATGTATTTTGGTTTAGTTACGTCAGCGGATATCTCCATATGTAGTAGACGTTTACCCCAAGAGCTTAATGCAAGTCCTACATTTTTATTCAGTTGCAGTCCAAAGTTGTAGTCAACAAGTTCCTTCTTTTTCTCTATTTTCTTGTTGTGGGGCAGACTAGCATGCACATGCATCCTCCGCTATGGCCGTTTGTAATACGAAGTAGTGTATAGTTCAAACGTATATATGTCAGTAGACTCCATATAGGAGCACTAAAACTACAACATGGCTGACAGGGAGAAAATGCAGTCGAAGTTGAGGAACGTAAATATGACCGCCCACAAAACGGCGCGTCCTAAAGAGACTGTCAGAAAGCATCTTGCAAACGGTCTGTAAAACATAATCTGTGCAAAATGTTGACCATAGAATCATCATTACATGTTGTGTTTTAAATGTAGAAATAAATCATAAAATGACCTTTTTAAAATACTGGTCAATATTGTACAAAGATGTATTGCACCAATAAATGTAAGGATTTTTGTATTTAATTACATTGTACATTATTGTTTTGATTTAAACAAAGAAAATGTTTGTGCTGATGAAGCTTGTACTTCATTTTATGTTGACATTATATAATTTTCTTCTAAAGAGAGTATACTTACATTTTATGTTAATGGTCAAACATTTAGGAGCTATTTTAAGGTATTATTTTGTAAGAACCACAGCTGATAAATGGTAATGGTGGATTATTTGCGTGTACATATGATGTTCTGGGTGTTAAAAAAGAACAATACCACTGAGTACAATTAAACAATGTACACCGAACTCAACCGGAAACCGTGTCACAAAACCGCGATAAGATCTGAACTGTGGATTTTCCACTCCTAATACCGATCACATACTGATACTATCCTTGGTATCGATATATGGATGGATCCGCCCTCCACTTGTGTGTACTCCTTGCCCTCTGCACACTAACACTTTTTGTTATAATATCTTCTCTTTAACTATTATTAATCTACTTAGTTAGTGATGCCACCTCAATAGAAGCTTTTAAGTCCCACCTTAAAACTTATCTATGTACTCCATATTTTAAATAGACTGTGTTCTAGACCAGTTGACCTGCCGCTTCTCTGTCTTGCCCACCTCTCCTGTATGGAGGGGTTACCAGGTGGCCACGGCTAAACCCTGGAGAAGAATCAGTGTGGAGCAGGTGCTAGCTATTCCAAGTCGTAATCCGGGGTGGACCACTCTTCGAATCATCAATCGGGGACGTCTCTGCCTTTCCGACTTACCTACATGCAAGAAGATCCCTCTATGACCCTCTGCTAACCTTCCAATGGACAGGACTCTCACATTATCATGCATAATTCAATAACGGTACCCATTTGGCATCCATTGCGGTTTACTTAACACTTATTTCTCCTGCTGTTTCAATCTAACTAAACGGTGAGTTTAGCGATTAGCATGTCTTCTTGTCTGCTCCTGGTTGCTCTTACTCGGTGTGTATCATGTTTATCCTTGTTCTTAACTGATACTTGTAAGAAATTTAGTTTATTTGCCGCAATGAAAGTGATAATAAATAATTTACGGGAGCGGCTCCACACTGTGTAAGGGCATAAACAGTTAGCTGATAGCCGTCTCTTATCAGTTGAGGGACAAAAAAAATAAAAAATAATATTAGCCAGAAGGATGTAATTTTTTATGATTTGCATGAAAGGCATTAATCACATACTTTTTCAAGGAAATAGGTGCATAGCACCTCTAATATAAATACAATATATTGGTAAACATAAATATACGCAACTATTGTTGAATTTACGTGGCAAAAAGTAGGTTAGGTCAGTGTTTTTCAACCACTGTGGTGTGCCGTGGGAGATAATGTAATTTCACCTAATTGGGTTAAAAATATTTTTTGCAAACTGTAATTATAATCTGCAAATAATGTGCCATTGTTGAGTGTCTGTACTGTCTGGAGCTCGGCAGAGTAACTGTAATAGTCTTTCATATCAGTAGGTGGCAGCAGGTAGCTAATTGCTTTGTAGATGTCGGGAACACGGTTTGTCATGATCACAATATGCAGACGACAGCGGGAGGCAGCATGCAGGTGAAAACGTATCTAATGCTTAAACTAAAAATAAACAAAAGGTGAGTGCCCCTTAGGAAAGACACTGAAGCTTAGGTATGGCTATGCAGAACGGAACTAAAACTGAACTGGCTACAAAGTAAACAAAAACAGAATGCTGGACGACAGCAAAGACTTACAGCGTGTGGAGCAGAGAAAGCATTCACAAAGTACATCCGAACATGACATGACAATCAGCAATGTCCCCACAAAGAAGGATAATTAAAGAGTCTTGATTGCCAAAACAAAGCAGGTGCGGGGAATAAAGCTCAAAGGAAGACATGAAACTGCTAAGGGAAAACACCAACAAAACAGAAAAAGCCACCAAAATAGCAGCGCAAGACAGGAACTAAAACACTACACACAGGAAAACACCAAAAAACTCAAAATAAGTCACGGTGTGATGTGACAGGTCGTGACAATAGACCTACTTTGAGACAAGTATAGTGAGGCATTATCTGTAATGGTTTAAAGTCATATCCAACAATTGCAAGAACGACTTTTTACTGTCAATATCAGCTACTGAGTTTAATTTTTTAATGTTTTCTGCTGGTGGTGTGCCTCCGCATTTTTTCAATGGAAAAAATGTGCCTTGGCTCAAAAAAGGTTGACCAACACTGGGTTAGGTGACACATTTTCTTTATGTCAATATAATGATATTGAGTGAGGAATGCTTGCAATTGTGTTACAAATGTACTTTGAAAAGAAAAGAAAGAATGATGAAGAAATAAAGGTGTTGATTGTAGAGATCGACCGTTATGTTTTTTTCTACAAATTATTAGTAGTCAAGCAGGCCGATAACTATAATTTGGAGCCAAAAGTAATTTGCAGTAAAAGTGATTTAAACATGAATAGTATACGCCAACAGCTGGACAAGGTTTTAACTTCTTTTTTTAACATTATATTTTAGGAAACGTTGGGCCAGTAGTGACATAATGTTTATTGCAGCACTAATGTTGTGGTTAATTTAGCATCAAACAACATCAGGGAATTTCACAAACACCTTTATTACATGTGTCTAAGAGGAGCATCAACATTTGCATTTCAAAATATGGGTAATATCCTATATTATATATATTTACACAAAGTTGGGATATTTGACAGGGATATCTTTTCTGTCATTTTAATGTCCACCTATGTATGTTGCGTTGTTATTTGACTGAATAACTGAATGATAATGAGCCCGCAGGACGTAGGCTTGGTGGTTACAGTAGCGAAACAAACAAAACAAAACCAGTAAGACGCCGGGAAAGAAAGACAAAAACTGGATCTCCAGGCAAAATAGGGAAGTTTTAAAAGCAAAGCAGAAGAGATATATCGTGTACAAACGACCAACACTGCACGAGAAAGAGAAAGTGAGTGGGGCGGGAGTTTGTAGCTGTGTAAGAGCTGCAGTGGAAAAAGAGGCAACTCTTCACAAACAGGGCAAACAGGTTGGTGCTTGAGCAGTGTTTATTACTATCTACTTGACTAATTATCTATTTTTAGTATCATTTAAAAAAATACTAAATACCGGTATCATATGTGTATATATTGTATGCAATACTGATACGATAGAAAGAGGCCGATATTCGCCCCGGCCGATAATTGGTCGATCCCTAGTTGATTGATCCACATGAAATGAGCAGGTAAAGAAGCATGCATCATGCATGTTGTACCTGGTGTTTGCTGAGTATTGAGACATGTCGGCGGCTTGCAGGAGAAGCTGGATGTTTCCTCACGTGCAGCATGGAGGAGATCCTCAATGTAGCGGAAATAAAGCCCACTTTTCAACCTCTCTTCCTGGTAGTGACACTGGAAGACTTGCATTGACGTTTCCTGTACGACGGGATGAGAAAATGCAGAAATATTCAATGAACCTTCTCAGGGCATTCAATCGATCGCAAGTGGACTGTTTGGTATGTCTTAGAAAACGTTTTGCCTCTTGTCCAAGTAGGCTTCACCAGTTCAAGCTCATAAACTTAGGTTGGTCAGATGCAGTCTAGAAGAGTGATTCTCAAACTGTGGTAAGTGGGCTTCATCTAGTAGTATGCCAAAGAATCACATAATTAAACATTAAAACACAATGTTACTGTTCAAACTGTGTGTAATGTTACAGTGGCCAAAAATATGAAATATACATGTAAAATAAAACCTCCGCCTTGTTTTTAATGAATATTTAGGCCTACTACGCTACTGTGTTTTAATATTGGTTAATTATGTTGGTATTTGGAGAACCACATGTTTTCTGAGGTGGTAATTGGTGAACAAAGTTTGAAAACCACTGATGTGGAACATCCATAGACAATATTATGAGCAGTGTTGGGTTAGTTACTGAAAACCAGTAACTAGTTACAGTTACTAGTTACTTTATTTCAAAAGTAACTCAGTTATTAACTCAGTTACTTACACCAAAAAGGAATGCGTTACTGTGAAAAGTAACTATTTAGTTACTTATTTTTTTCTTTTTTTTTTTTTTAAAGCTCTCATTAATGCCCTTTAAGCCTTCATTTCAGTACTGTTATTGCACTGGAGAATAATACAATGTGTTGATCAACTTGACATGCATTTGCATCACTGAACTCTGCTAAGCAATGTGGTCTACATACAACACACAAAGACAAAGATATGTTTCAAAGGGCCAATTTATTTCAGGCCAGAACAAATTGACAAACTATTTTAAATACCTGCAATATAACATACATACATAAGTAACAAACAGCATAATAACAGCATAGCTGTAAACCAAGGAAGGCACACACTACATACCCAAAGCCTAACCAGGCGTTTTTTTCTGAAGGAATTCTGAAACAAAATCATGTCTGAAGCCCAGAACACTCTACACATTTCCCCAGTTTTAGTTTAGAGATAAGGAAAGATTGGCCTGGTGCACTAGGATCCCTCTTTATGTTTGTGAACTTTATAGTCTATACATTTAGAGTGATGTGATAATCAAACACTCTAGAAGTCTAGAATGAAAGAGTATATAAGATAATTGACAGAGTGTGTGTACCTTCAGTGCTGAATGATGAGCAGAGGCAGAGTTAATCCTTAAGTGGTGGTGGTGGAGGTGAAGTGGCATCGGAGTCTGTGTCTCTCTTTACTAGCTTCGTCTGTTTCAGCAGATTTGAATTGCTGTTTTGGGCAGTAGATGGGATCTTTGATCCAAGACACAACTTACATTTAACTAAAATGTTCTTTTCTTTGTGCTCGACAAAAGAAAAGTAGTGAGAATATCTCCATATTCGACAAACTCGACGCAGCTCCGCCATGATGAGACACGCCCCCCCCTCCCCACCCTCCCCACACCCACACCCAGACACACACAGAGTGCGCGTCTCTCTTCTCCGGCTTGTGACACAAGAAAAATCAGAAGGACGACACTGCAGCGCTCCAATAAAACACACTCAGATTTTCTGTTTCTAACCGATATTACATAAAAATAACGTAAAATAACGCAGTAACGCATCATGTAGTAACGGTAACTGAGTTACTGAATATAAAAAATAACATGTTAGATTACTAGTTACCGCCGAAACTAGTCCCAACACTGATTATAAGCTGTTAAATGAGGAACTGATTGTTGGCTCACCAGTTCCTCGTGGTCAAAGGTGAAGCGCAGGCTCTTGACCATTGCGATGAAGACGAGGATGTTGTCTTTGTTGGAGGAGATGGCGCCAAACATCTCAGCCAAGTTGCGAAGGCTTTGCTCCAAGGGGTAGACGTTCAACACCACCCAGCATGCACCAGCCTGAGAAGACATGAACGCCATTGAGCCTCGTTTTCTTCCTGTTTAACTCTGTGTCCTGCGGATTTACCACTTCTCTGGGAATGTACTGGACCGCGATCTCATAATCCAAGGGGATGTTTTGCTTCTGCAACAGAAATAGTCACAAGTCAGCACACAGATCACAAGTCACGTGGGAGAAAACCAGCGTCTCACCAGCAGTGACAGCTTGCTCACATCGTCAGTTATCGGCGTTCCAAATTTCTCAGCGCATAGACTTAAACTTGTCAACAAGTGGCTCAAAAAGAGGACACAAGGTGCCTTGAAGATCTGTGGAAAAAGTGACAATGGAATCTTTGCACATGCAAAAGGTCTGATCAGCGCTGTCACAGCATGTGTTTCTCGTGCTGAATTCAAATGCAATAAGAACGTCAATATTGTCTCACAAGCTCATCTGCCTTTGTCAACACATGCACAGTGAAAACCTGACATCCTGCAACACGTATGTCCTATTTAGCACTGCTTACAATAAATCATACATGATATACATTAAAAGTCAAGGTATTGTCAAATATATCATAAGAAGGCTTACTTTCTTCCTCATATGGAGCCCAAAAGAGAGGTTGCCCGAATCTGCTGCATGAAGGTGAGTCTTTGCAGTCCAAAAGCTGAAGATAACTGTGAGCCGCTGCATGTGTGTGTGCGTGTGTGTGTGTGTGTGTGTGTGTGTGTAAGGTCCAAACAGTGCAACTTGAAGCTGGGCCGTCTGTCTGCCTCCCTCCAAGCAGACTGCCGAAGCCTTTTTGACGAGCATGGAGAGAGGCCGCCTACAGCCTGAGTCACTGTGTCACACGCTGACCACGTCTGAGACTTTTTGCATCAACTCCCACAGATCAATGGCTTCGTCACTGCAGTGTGGGCGCCAGCTCTACAATGAGGGGTGTGTCCTACTGGGTTATCCCCGAGAGATATGTCTTTGGATGTAAATGAATGCAAGTTGGAGGACGACTTAATTGCCTTTCATATTTAACCAGGCTCCATCTGAGAGATCATAGATTCTTAACGACGCCCATGTAGATTCCCATCCAATTAACAGCAGGCACAAAGGAAAGGTCAGGAAATGATTATTGTATCTATAATTCTGCATCCATAAAAGATAATAATGCATTGTTAATTGTAATAATGCATCAGTATTTTGAAAATTTTAAATCTCTGATGTAGCTAAACTATCACTTTTTTAAATTAACTAAACTATTTGTCCTGGTGTTTTATTTACTGTTAATCAGTTCGATTCATTCAACTAATCTTTGCCATTTTTATTGTTATTGGTATTGTAAAAAGTGTGTTGTATTTTTTCTTAAATCCTCTAAATGAAGTAAGGCGAGCACGTTGGGGGAAAAAAAATAAATTATTGTTTTATATTATGTGTGACGAGAAACTCCTTCAACAATACCATAAATAAATAAATACAATTATCATTATTATTTTTAAACTTTAAATCCTCAAATTCAGTATGATTTAGTGTGTAATATCACAACATTTCAATTGAATGAATACAAGTTAATTATATAAAGTATTAAATACTATTATGTCACAAAATGGAAATTAAATAAAAACAATCCAAATTTAAAACAACATTTGATATTATAATTATTATAATTATAGTTTTAATCACTGAATTCCGTATCATTTTTGTGTGGTATAACATATTCAAATAAAATAAATACAAGTAAAATAGGAATTGTGATTTTTTAAATATTAATTCAGAATGATATGTTGTGTAACAGCACAACATTTTAATCAAATAAATACAAGTTGATTACATAAAATACTGAATACTATTATTGTGTTTTGTGTGATTTAAAAAATTAAAATGTAATTAATGAAATTCAAATTTAAAAAAACTGTGACATTACTATAACTAGTTTTAATCATCAAATTCAGTGTGATATGACATATTCAAATTAAATAAATAAAAGTTAAATAAATACAATCTGAATTATCATTGTTGTTTTAATATTAATTCAGTATGATATGTTGTGTAATATATCACATTTTAATCAAATAAAGAAAAGTTAAGAAAAAAATACTATTATTGTTTTATTCTTTGAATTTAGTATATATTGTGTGATGTCACAAAATGTAAATTAAATGAATACAACATTTAATTTAAAAAACATACATACATACATTTTCTACCGCTTGTCCCTTTCGGGGTCGCTGGAGCCTATCTCGGCTGCATTCGGGCGGAAGGCGTCGTACACCCTGGACAAGTTGCCACCTCATCGCAGGGCCAACACAGATAGACAGACAACATTCACACACTAGGGCCAATTTAGTGTTGCCAATCAACCTATCCCCAGGTATATGTCTTTGGAAAAACAAATAAAAATAATAAGAATTATAGTTTATCCTTGCTGATTCTGATTCTGAATTGATTGTTTTGTGTGAAATCCCAAATTTAAGTAAAATAAATAAAATATTAAGAATTATTATTATTTTAATCGTGGGATTCAGTATGATTTTTGTGTGGTATCACAACATTTCAATGAAATAAATAAAGTACATTTAAAAAACGGTTTAATTATTATTATTATTATTATTGTTTTAATCCTTAAATTCAGTATGATATATTGTGTAGTATCACACAATATAAATTACATAAATAAAATATAAATTATTATAGTTTTAAACTATAAATTCGGTAAATCTAATGTGGTATCACAAATTTGAATCAAATAAATAAAATAATAATTATTATTCCTGTTTTAATCCTTGATTTAATTTTCATATATTTTGTGGTTTCACAAAAGGAAAATTAATTAAAAAAAAAAAAAAATTCTGTACACCTTCAAAAATTGCATCTAAATTCTGAGGCTAAAAGCCAAAAGAAATGAGTTGAGGACTGACAACATATCATAGCAGTGGCCTCAGTAACCAAGCAAGTATGCCCCCTAGTGGCTGTGAACAGCATAGGACAGAAATTTGGAGTCAACAATCAAGTCAAATATACAAATGGTGTCATGATTTAGTAAAGAGAGGAGCTTTAACGATGCCTTTTAAACGTCATGATTTGTTTGTCTGCACTGGACTTTGTTGTTGGGCGTGTCGCCTTGTCTGTTTTTGGCCATGAACAAAGGCCCTCAGGCATGTCTGACACCGTGCTGTGTTGACAGGCCCGCCTTCTCTGAGCTCACATGCTTTTCATGGAGCGCTTGGCTCCCAAAAAAAGACAGTGCATCATGAGGGCCGCACTTTTGCTACGTACCCCTCTGATCCCCCCTCTTAAGGCTGGGGCGGCAGCTGAGGGAGATTAGAGAGGACGAGGACGGCGGTGGACAACAACACCAGCAGCCTGGAGAAATCTGCTTCAATCTGGAGTCACTTTTGGGATCTCAAGCAACCTTTTATTGGATGTGCACGGTTTTTGAGCTCAGGTACCGCTTGATGAACAGTGTCTAGGCTTCTTAACGCCTCTCGTCTTCACTAATTTGGCCATGAGTTGCTTCGGGTACCGCCGAGAGCTGAGCAAGTACGAAGATGTGGACGAGGACGAGCTTTTGGCCTCGCTCAGCCCAGAAGAGCTGGCTGAGCTGGAGAAAGAGCTTGCGGACATTGACCCCGATGCCAACGTGCCCATAGGACTCCGACAGAGGGACCAGACGGACAAGACCCCGACTGGCACCTTTAGTCGAGAGGCCCTCATGAAATACTGGGAGAACGAGACACGGAAAATCCTAGAAAATGAGATCGGTGGAGAAATTCCTAAAGGGGTTGGTAGCAAATTTTTTTTATTGATATTCATTTGTTGGCTTCATTTTTAAAATGTGTGTTGAGACAGGAGGAAGAGGATGAGAGTGTAACAGACAGAAACAGCGCGTCGGAGGACGAAAAAGACGACGAAAGTGAGAAAGAGCAGAAAAAGCTAATGCAGGAAGAAGAGGAGGAAGAAGAAGAGGACGAGAGCGAGGAGGACGAGGAAGAAGAGGAGGTCGTCACCGAGGAGGACGACGAAGAAGAGGAGCAAGCAGCCGCAGACGTGGAGCCTCCCACGCTGCTCAAACCACAGAGGGTGGAGCCTGTGAGACTAACTCCTCCCCCTCCACCTGCGGACCCCAACAGCAATCCCACCGTTGTCGACGAGGCCCTGCAGCGAGTGCTTAGCGACGACCCTGAACTCACAGAGGTCAACTTGAATAACATTGACGACATCTCGCAGGTACATGAAAACATCCAATAGCAGGTTTTTTTTTTAGATATTTCAATGCCTCTGTTAGCAAGGATGCTCGTGTCACAAAATGTTAAAGTTAAAGTTAAAGTACCAATGATTGTCACACACACACTAGGTGTGGTGAAATTTGTCCTCTGCATTTGACCCATCCCCTTGATCACCCCCTGGGAGGTGAGGGGAGCAGTGGGCAGCAGCGTAGCCGCGCCCGGGAATCATTTTTTGGTGATTTAACCCCCAATTCCAACCCTTGATGCTGAGTGCCAAGCAGGGAGGTAATGGGTCCCATTTTTATAGTCTTTGGTATGACCCGGTCGGGGTTTGAACTCACAACCTACCGATCTCAGGGCGGACACTCTAACCACTAGGCCAATGAGTAGGTGGCCTAGTGACAAACCTCATTCAACTTGCCTCTTGTTTTGAAGTACGTCAAATGTAAAAAAGTAATGCTAATTAAAAATGGGTCTTACTGTTTGAATAGAGCTCCGTAGGTTGTGTCAACAGATGGACAACGTGGCTGTAAAGGCGGTTCGACACCATGGAGTCTTAAAAAATGTCAAAAACAAACAAAATCAATGATGTTAAAAACAATAGTGGTGCTAAAACGCGTCCTAATGTGGTTAGGGTTAGGGTTCGATTAGTACGTACACTGTGATGCACCGCAATGATTGACAGTAAGCTTGGATGCAGGTGGAGAGAAGAGTTGGCCTCCAAACGACAATATGATTCACAACTTCAAGCAAGCAAAATAAATAAAAAAACATTACAACAAGAGGAGCCTTGTGCTTCACTCAAAGATGGCTTAGTTGTTGAAATAAAACTTCCGCTATGAGAATAGGAACAATTATTGCACCTTCTTTTCTGGCATTCCCTGCTGGCGCATTAGCTCACGTTCATGCTGGGACATATGAAGTAAGCTTGCTCAGTGGCCTAGTGGTTAAAGTGTCCGCCCTGAGATCGGTAGGTCGTGAGTTCACAGCCCGGCCGAGTCATACCAAAGACTATAAAAATGGGACCCATTACCTCCCTGCTTGGCACTCAGCACCAAGGGTTGGAATTGGGGGTTAAAACACCAGAAATCATTCCCAGGCGCGGCCGCCGCTGCTGCTCACTGCTCTCAGGGGGTGAGGGTGATGGGTCAAATGCAGAGGATAATCTCACCACACCTAGTGTGTGTGTGTGACTATCAGTGCTTCTCATTTATTTTCTGTCATTACCCTCCTAAGGGACAGCAATTCCCCCCCCAAATTGAATCACTGTTAAGAACTTGATAATATTTAGTTATTTGTCTGGACAACTCCTTTTCGCTTTTATTGCTTCTTCATCTCTGCGTCCCTGTTAACTCTGCTGGGTATGAGCAATAATTACACATGTGTTCCTGTGTATTTAATATCTCTACTGGGTATGAGTAGTAATTACACATGTGTTCCTGTGTACTTGCTACTTCTACTGAGTGTGAGTATTAACTACACATGTTTTCCTGTCTATGTACTACTTCAACTGTTTATGAGTAGTAATTTCACATGTGTTGCTGTATACTTATTACGTCTACTTGAAATTAGTAATTATTACACTTGTGCTCCTGTGTACTTACTATATCTACTGGGTATCAAAACTTAATTTATGAAGCGCTTTTCATACATCAAAGAAATGCAACATAAAGCGCTTTACAGACTTCAAAACAATACTCTGATGACCCACATCCACCAATCCATCAATCATGCACGCACACGCACACGCACACGCACGCACGCACGCACGCACGCACGCACGCACGCACACACACACACACACACACACACACACACACACACACACACACACACACACACACACACACACACACACACACTCACACACGCACACACACACACGCACACACACACATGCACAAATGAATGCATGGCTAAGTACAGAGGAGCCAGGTGAAGAAACACTATCACTGGAGCCATTTGCACCAGGGGATTACCAGGCCACGGCCACCAGGACGCTGACACAAAGCCCCCCCCCCCTACAGCCATGGTCGATAATCCGTGATGCAAAGGGCTCCCTCTGAGGAACGCTGGAAGGTAAAAATAATAAAACATATAAAATAGTAAGAATCACAGGCAGCAGGGTGGAAGAGGGGTTAGTGCATCTGCCTCACAATACAAAGGCCCTGAGCAGTCCTGGGTTCAATCCCGGGCTCGGGATCTTTCTGTGTGGAGTTTGCATGTTCTCCCCGTGACTGCGTGGGTTCCCTCCGGGTACTCCGGCTTCCTCCCACCTCCAAAGACATGCACCTGGGGATAAGTTGATTGGCAACACTAAATTTGCCCTAGTGTGTGAATGTGAGTGTGAATGTTGTCTGTCTATCTGTGTTGGCCCTGCGATGAGGTGGCGACTTGTCCAGGGTGTACCCCGCCTTCCGCCCGAATGCAGCTGAGATAGGCTCCAGCGACCCCCCGCGACCCCAAAAGGGACAAGCGGTAGGAAATGGATGGAAATGGATGGACGGACAAGTAGAAATAAAGGATAAAATACAAGTAAAACATATTGTGAAGATAAAAATATATATACAGTAAATATATAACAATAATAAAAATAGAACTAAATAAAATATAGCATAACTAAAAAGATAACAAGTATGAGTAGGAAGTACACATATGTTCTTGTATATTTAATACCTCTACTGGGTATGAGTAATATTTACACCCTTTCCTGTGTACTTGCTACTTCTACTGGGTATGAGTAGTAAGTACACACGTGTTCCTGGGTACTTGCTACTTTTACTGGGTATGAGTAGTAAGTACACATGTGTTCCTGTGTTTTTACTGCATCAACTAGGTATGAGTAGTAACTACACATGTGTTCCTGTGTAGTTAACACTACGGGTTACCCACATATGCGGTCCTCTCCAAGGTTTCTCATAGTCATTCACATTGACGTCCCACTGGGGTGAGTTTTCCTTGCCCGTATGTGGGATCTGTACCGAGGATGTCGTTGTGGCTTGTACAGCCCTTTGAGACACTTGTGATTTAGGGCTATATAAATAAACATTGATTGATTGATATGAGTCGTAAGTACACATATTTTCCTGTGTACTTACTACCCCTACTAGGTAGCAGTAATAAGTACACATCTGTTCCTGTGTACTTACTACATATACTGGGTGAAAGTAGTAAGTACACATGTGTTCCTGTGTACTTACTACGAGTACCTGGTAGAGGTAGTAAGTAGGCATGTGTCTATGTGTACTTACTACCCCCACTGAGTAGAACAGAGAACCAGATGATTAGATTGAGCAATGCTGCCAAAGGCTTGTGTATTGTTCTAACATGAATACTATAGTATAGATACAAATAATGAAAATCTTCCCAGACGCACTTTTTGAGAAAACACTGAACTAAATCCTAAATTATTTGTTTTACTCTTTTAATTTTGGTCAACTGTACATAAAATAAATGATTAAACAGTTTGTTTCCCTAGTATTGATATTATACCAAAACATGCATCTAAACCCTTCAAGCCACGCCCCCCGTAGTCAAGCCAATGTTGTCCCCCCACATCTGAAATGAAAATGTCCTGACTGCTACAGTGGTGCTCGTATAATAAAAGACTATAATGCTACCTTAAGTTTTTGTTAGTGATCTGTTCCAAAAGGTCAGATGCAGACCGAATCAGATGAAAACTGAAGCACTTTTTTTTTTTTTTTACCAATAATAAAAAGCCAGGTAATTTCCCAGACACTCAAAAATAAAAAGCCAAAACACAATTATTTGAGAATAATGATAGTTTTACATGCAGAAAACAATGTGAAATGAATGAATGAAGGCTTTGTGTGGCCCGAAGCAAGATTTTGTTTGTGGCCCCAATTTGGTCTTTAATTAATACACTCAAAGTTCGATATAACGCTGTCAATTGTAATGCAACGTTCTATAATGCGATGGTGCCATGCCTTTTTTTTCCAGCAGTCAATGGCCTTGTTTTTTACCAAATTATTGCATATTTACAAACTTACACAGTAAATCTGTATTAAAGTCTCTAAAAAGAAGGAATTAAAAAATAAAAACATAAATAAAAATAACAAAATATGACGTGGGGCCACTATCCACCCAGGCACTTAAGGCAGCCGAGCTACGCCCATAACTTTTTCGAAAAAAAAAAAAAGGTTAAAATGAAAAAGTATTATTAAATAATCGCTATATAATAGGAATTTTACGGACCCCAATGACCGCGTTATGAGAAACTTTGAGTGCATTACTTATATATTATTATTTTTAGACTCCCACCCTAAAACTAACCACATATACAAATCTAAATATTAACTTTGATAATGTGAAAGTGTTCGGCCGAACCACTAAATATTCTTATGCTTTGAGGTCTTCTAGCTTGAAATCCAAATAAGACATGTAATTTTAATTGACCATGTGCTTTTCCAAAAAATAATATTTGTAACAGAATGAAAGTGTTTATGCTGTGTTAAGAATTGTGCATGTTGGTCGTCATGGCAGACCAAGACAGCTGCAATGTTTCACCTAAGAATAGTAGAAAAGCAGCAAAAGTGTGTTGGCATGACGACACATGAAGATAAACACAAGGGTTAGCGGCAATCTGATTGGATGAGCAGTTAGAGCTATTAGCCAGGAAGTATAGGCATAATGAAGAAGAACTTGTTAACGGTACTGTCGTTGTCTTCCAAAGGACACTCTTATCAGATTCGCGGAGGCCCTGAGGTCCAACACTCACGTGCGACTCTTCAGCCTCGCCAACACCCGAGCGGACGACCCGGTGGCTCTGGCCATTGCCAAGATGCTGCGAGAGAACTCGTCCGTCGTCAGCCTCAACATCGAGTCCAACTACGTGAGCGGGAAGGGCGTGATGGCGCTGGTTCAAGCGCTGCCGGCAAACAACACCCTGACGGAGCTGCGATTCCACAACCAGAGGCACATGTGTGGAGGACAGGTTTGTGAGAAGGTTGACCTCCAGTATTCACATGTGACTACATGGCTTGCCTGACTTCAGGTAGAGATGGAAATGGTGAAAATACTGCGGGAAAACCACACCTTGATCAAACTGGGCTACCAGTTTAACCTGCCAGGACCCAGGATGAGCATGACAGGCATTCTTACCAGGAACCAGGACCGCCAAAGGCAGAAACGAATGCAGGAGCAGAGACAGCAACCGGAAGGAGCCATCAACCCTCGCACCAGCGCACTGGTACATCACACATGGAATGAATGCTACTGAACATTAGCTTTATTTCCATTTGTGTTTGCAGAGAGGAACACCCTGCAGCTCACCAAGATCCTCACCTTGGTCCTCACCCAAAATGGCTAAGAAGCAAACCCCACCCGCACCACCTCCACCTCCACCACCGCCACCCCCACCACCGCCCCCTCCCCCCCGCCAGGAAAAGAAGAAGCCCACCAGGACGATCGCAGAGGTGATCAAATGCCATGAAGCGGGCAGTAGGAAGACCAAGAGCAAAGGGAAGAAGGGCAAGAAGGGCAAAGCGGGAAAAGACGAGACCACCTCCATCCTCAAGGAGCTGAAGAACGCGCTCAGACCTGTGTCGGTGGAGAGGCGCGGGGGGGAGGAGGGCAGCAGGCCATCCACGCCCATGAGGTCGGCCCACGACCAGCTGATGGACTCCATACGGAACAGCAGCATCCGCGGCCTGAGGAAGGTAAGGAAAACATTCATGAGGTTATTTTGTTGTTGTTGCTAGGCAGAACTTGCAGGGTTTGTTCGTTTTGTTGCATAAAGAAAGGACAGGGAGAGTTGGCAGGAACAAGGAAATTATTTACAAAACACTATTACCGTATTTTTCGGACTATAAGTCGCGTTTTTTTTCATAGTTTGGCCGGGGGTGCGACGTATACTCAGGAGCGACTAAGTGTGAAATTATTAACACATTACCGTAAAATCTCAAATAATATTATTTAGCTCATTCACTTAAGAGACTAGACGTATAAGATTTCATGGGATTTAGCGATTAGGAGTGACAGATTGTTTGGTAAACGTATAGCATGTTCTATATATTATAGTTATTTAAATGACTCTTACCATAATATGTTACATTAACATACCAGGCACGTTCTCAGTTGGTTATTTATGCGTCATATAACGTACACTTATTCAGCCTGTTGTTCACTATTCTTTATTTATTTTAAATTGCCTTTCAAATGTCTATTCTTGGTGTTGGGTTTTATCAAATAAATTTCCCCAAAAAATGCGACTTATACTCCAGTGCGACTTATATATGTTTTTTTCCTTCTTTATTATGCATTTTCGGCAGGTGCGACTTATACTCCGGTGCGACTTATACTCCGAAAAATACGGTACACAATAAATGCTCAATCTAAAATCTGCATACTTTGTATTAAATATAAAATAGGGAAGTACTTGTTTTGCTGGTTAGGCCACCACGAGAATAGAAATAGCCAGTAGAAATACTTAATGCTGTTTCCTCTGCAACCAAAAGGCATAGGGATCCTCTGCCACACATAGCAGAGAAAGGACAGGGAGGGCCGACAGTAATGATAATTATGTTTTTTATTTTTACACATTAATTTCGCAATAGAATCAGTACTCTGTGTTAAATATAAAATATGTAGCCAATTAAAAAAAAAACAATTTCTGGTTATGGCACCAGTACTTGGCAGTACAGGCAGAAGTTGTATAGTGCTGAGTTGTGCAGCACAAAAAAAAATGTTGACTGTGCAGTTTCCTTGGCAACCTGCCTCAGGGTGCACAAAGCAGAGAAAGGACAGAGAGAGTCGGCAGGAAGACGGAAAAGACTCAAAACAATTTACAATACACATTTGTCCATACTGGCTTTATCCATACATTAAATGAATGGCTAACTCAAGCAATGAACGGAGTTAAGTGTGTGTTACATTGCCACAGTGGAAAATGGAGCCGGTGCTAGCTGCCAAATTCCACTGCCACTTATTGTCGCTATGAATAGCAGTGTCCAGCAGAGCTTTGATAACGGCTGACACCAACACTCATCTCCTTCTTTAACAGGTGGAACTACCTTCACATCTACTATAATACAGAAGAGGAAATAATTAATGTTGCCATAGTTACTGGGAGTGGAGAGGAAGACCAACGTGGCCAAAAACAAAACAAATGTTGGAATTACTGCAATGTAATTTTTTTTTTTTTAAATTTTCCATTGTTTTAGATTTGTTTACTGGTTATTCTTTCCATGTTTTTCTCATAAATTTGTAAATATGCCATGCTTTTTGTCTAAATATGAACTTTTTTGTGAGCGTTTTTTTGTCAATATGTTTAAAGGTTGTATTTTTTTTTCTTTTATCGAGATCATTAAGATCGTATTTTTCAACAGACACGAGTCAGTTAATTCATGCGTGTTCTATTCGGGTAGCAAGTGACAGCCCAGAATAACTAAATGCAGATATGTGATCGACATCACTGGCAGCAGGAAGTGAGCACTCACTTTGTTTTGTGATATGATGGGGAAGATGAAGGGCTTATAGAAAGAAACAGATGGGATGCTCAGACATGACAGATGCAAGACTAAAAAGAAGCTGTGAACATGCACCAGATATGTCTAAAATTCCAATTATCAATGTCAATTTCTTCCTTTTACTTAAAAAGCGAGTAAAACCAGTAATGTGCTACTTAGTAGGATATAACACAGAGACGGAATGCGATGAGGATAACACTTCCTGCAGCAATTTGTCATGGTCTGTCCAAGTGTCAATAAGGGGAACCCCTTCAATGACTCCTGCTATAAACCCTCACTTCCTGCTTCCTTGTAAATGTGGCCCCTCATGTAAAATGCAAAGAAGTCCAAGCCCAGTCCCTCGAGATACAATTAAACTGTTAATGGTGCAAGATGTGCAATATCTGCATGGTGATGACGAAGTGGAATGGGCTAATGCATGCATTCGTACTAATCATGATGATGTTTTTCAAAGACATGTATGTTGTTGTAATGGAAAGTGACATACCTGCTGTAATCCCTCTTAGACGGTCCACAGTTCAGGGTCATTACAGCTAAAAATAAAATGGTCACACTTTGATGCATCTGTTGTTGTTCGGGTATACGGCAAGCTCATAAAACACCAAAATATGCCGATAACTAAAACAAAAAAAGCCAAATGAGCTCATCAGAGCGCAATTTTGGTCATTTTAAAGTGATAATTTACTAAAATGTCTGAGCTATAAAGAATACAATAGTGCAGTGGTTCCCAAACTGTTTTCACCAAGTACCCCCTCAGAAAAGACTTGGCTCTCAAAGTACCACTATGACGACCGACATTAAAATACAGTACCGTAGTAGGCCTAGACATTTATTAAAAACAAGGCAGAGGTTTCATTTAACAAGTATATCTTATATTTTTGGCCACTGTAACATTACACAGATTGTGAACAGTAACACTGTGTTTGAATACTTAATTGATTCTTTGGCGTACCACTAGATCAGTGGTTCTTAACCTTGTTGGAGGTACCGAACCCCACCAGATTCATAGTGAAAAATAAAATTGTGTTTTTTTTCAAATTCAAGACAAAGTTATATGTTTTTGGTGACACTTTAGTATGGTGAACATATTCTAAGTAACAAAGACTTAATTTAGAGTTTTTTTGGACACTAGGGGAACATATTCTAAGTAACAAAGACTTAATTTAGAGTTATTTGGTTAGGGTTAGGGTTAGAGGGTTAGGGCCAGGGTTAGAGGGTTAAGGTTATAATAAGGCAATGCCGAATAAGGCATTAATAAGTACTTAAAAATGACTAGTTAAGAGCCAATATGCTACTAATTTGCATGTTAATAAGCAACTAATTAATGGTGAATATGTTCCCCATACTAAAGTGTTACCATGTTTTATTACTGGTGCACAAAATGAACCGTGCATGAACATCACCTTGTTCAAAGAACTAAAGCAACACAGTGCATAAACTCACAACAAATTACACACCTGCAAATCAGTCTGACTTCTGCTGTTGCCGTATCCGTAATACGCAGATAGGGAGAAGTTTTTATTCACACGATGAGTCGGGTGTGTCTTGACCTCCGCCGAACCCCTGAGCCCGACTCACCGAACCCCTAGGGTTCGATCGAACCCAAGTTAAGAACCACTGCACTAGATGAAGCCAGCGTACTTGAATTAGTGCAAATGTTGGTGATGCGCGATACCACCGATTTTCTTTTTTGTGCAAATATACCTGATGTGTGTGGTAAAATTAAAAAAGCAGTGTATTTCCTGTGAAATCATCTTCAAACGATATAGAGTCACAGGGCAAAACAAATAATGGCGTTATTTTGCACTGAATGCAACTCTGTATGTAGTGTCTTCTAATAGCCTACATTAAAATGACATACATTTGCTGTTTTATAACACTGACTGATTCATTTTAAATGCCGGTAATTTTCTTGCGTACACATTACAGACTTACCTGGGCGGAAGAAAAAGTAGTTCCCACCCATCGCGTTTCATTTAGATGAGCTCTCAAAGTTTTAGTAGCTAGAGTGTGTTCCTAGTAATGATATACATTGATTGATTGATTGAAACTTTTATTAGTAGATTGCACAGTACAGTACATATTCCGTACAATTGACCACTAAATGGTAACACCCGAATACGTTTTTCAACTTGTTTAAGTCGGGGTCCACGTAATCAATTCATGGTACAAATATATACTATCATCATAATTTAGTCATCACACAAGTTAATCATCAGAGTATATACATTGAATTATTTACATTATTTACAATCCGGGGGGTGGGATGAGGAGGGTTTGGTTGATATCAGCACGTCAGTCATCAACAATTGCATCATCAGAGAAATGGGCATTGAAACAGTGTAGGTCTGACTAGGTAGGATATGTACAGCGAGCAGAGAACATAGTGAGTTCAGATAGCATAAGAACAAGAATATACATTAGAAATACATTAGATTTTTTACATTTGGTTATTTACAATCCGGGGAGGTGGGATGTGGGGAGGGAGGGTGTTAGTCAAGGGTTGAAGTTGCCTGGAGGTGTTCTTTTAGTGCGGTTTTGAAGGAGGATAGAGATGCACTTTCTTTTACACCTGTTGGGAGTGCATTCCAAATTAATGTGACATGATCTCAATTAACTGAAGCAATGATTTTCCAACTGTGGTACGAGTACCGCTAGTGGTCAACTGGCTCCATCGAGTGCGGCGCCAAAAAAAATCACTAGATTAAGTACAGTGTTTTATTTTCCAATGTTCGAACACAGTGTTACTGTTCAGATTGTGTGTAATGTTAGTGACTAAAAATATTAGATATACTTGTTAAATCAATCAATCAATCAATCAATTTATATAGCCCTAAATCACGAGTGTCTCAAAGGGCTGCACAAGCCACAACGACATCAGATCTCACATCAGGGCAAGGAAAAACTCAACCCAATGGGATACAATGAGAAACCTTGGAAGGGACCACAGATGTACCATGAATTGATTAACGTTGAAAAACGTATTCGGGTGTTACCATTTAGTGGTCAATTGTACGGAATATGTACTGTACTGTGCAATCTACTAATAAAAGTCTCAATCAATCAATCAATGTGGGGACCCCAACTGTCCCCCTGGGCGACCGGTGCAATGGACGTTGAGTGGTTGTAGTTAATAGTGTGAGAGTCCAGTCCATAGTGGGGCCACCAGGGGATCATCTTGAGTGGAGACAAGTCAGCAGCGCAGAGACGTCATCAACTGATGCACAGATGAGTGGTCCACCCCGGGTCCCGACTCATCTGTGGTCACCTAATAACCTCCCCACGCAGGAGAGGGGGGCAGAGCAGAAAAGAAACGGCAGATCAACTGGTCTAAAAGGGGGGTCTATTTAAAGGCTAGCGTATACAAATGAGTACAAAAAATAAATAAATGAATAAAACCTTTGTCTTGTTTTTAATTCATACTACTAGATCTTGCCAACCCTCCCGTTTTTAGCGGGAGAATCCCGATATTCAGCGCCTCTCCCGACAACCTCCCGACAGAGATTTTCTCCCGACAAACTCCCGGTATTCAGCCGGAGCTGGAGGCCACGCCCCAACAAAAAAAAAGTCTGCCGCAGCTGTGATTGGACCTGACCAGCCTCCGGGTACAAGTACTGGAGTACCAATTGCTTGCCAGGGAAGATCTTCCCCAGGAAGCAAGGATTGACCGGTTTTGGGCCATGCTAGGGAGAGATGGAAGATTCCACACTCTCGTGCATTTGATGAAAGCACTTTTGTGCGTGCCACACAGCAATGCATCATCAGAGAGGGTGTTCAGCATGGTTAGAAAAATAGTGACAGAGAATAGAAAGAGGATGGACAATTCAACCCTTAACAAAGCATTGTACTTTCAAGTACAACAATGAGTAGATGAGTGTTGTGTGTGTGTATGTGTAAATAAATGAACACTAAAATTCAAGTATTTATTTTATTCATATAATAAAATCAATATATATATATATATATATATATATATATATATATATATATATATATATATATATATATATATATATATATATATATATGTAACGGTGTAGAAACAGACGTTCATTATGCTTGATTAAATTATGAATGAAGTGTTGCAACAGCGCTTGTTGCTGGCGAGAAGTGGTATGTACTTTACCTGCGGGAAGTGCTCAGAACTGTGACGCCTTCCTATTGATAATCCCGTGACCCAAGTGGACTCACAGTCTCACAATTTGCACTGTTTTGCAGGACACTGTAATAAAAGAAATTCATAATCCACCTGGTGCCAGTGATATGTTGAAGCGACAGCAGTATGGAGCTGCATTTTGCCACATACAGTTGTGGACCGTCACATATATATATATATAATATATATATATATATATATATATATATATATATATATATATATATATATATATATATATATATATATATATATATATATATATGTATATATATATATATGTATATATATATATATATATATGTATATATATATAGCTAGAATTCACTGAAAGTCAAGTATTTATATATATATATATATGAAATACTTGAGTTGGTGAATTCTAGCTGTAAATATACTCTCCTCTTAACCACGCCCCCAACCACGCCCCCCCCCGACCACGCCCCCCCCCACCTCCCGATATTGGAGGTCTCAAAGTTGGCAATATGATAGATAGATAGATAGTACTTTATTGATTCCTTCAGGAGAGTTCCCTCAGTTATAAATAAATAATGATAAATGGGTTATACTTGTATAGCGCTTTTCTACCTTCAAGGTACTCAAAGCGCTTTGACAGTATTTCCACATTCATCCATTCACACACACATTCACACACTGATGGCGGGAGCTGCCATGCAAGGCGCTAACCAGCAGCCATCAGAGGCAAAGGGTGAAGTGTCTTGCCCAAGGACACAACGGACGTGACTAGGATGGTAGAAGGTGGGGATTGAACCCCAGTAACCAGCAACCCTCCGATTGCTGGCACGGCCACTCTACCAACTTCGCCACGCCGTCCCTCCCTACTACGCTACTGTATTTTAAATGTTGGTCATTGGGTGGTACTTTGAAAGCAAAGGGATTTCTGAGGTGCTACTCCACCACTGAACTAAAGTAGCGATATTTTGATTTGAGAATCAATATGAGGGTATAAAGATCTGGTATCTGATATTCAAGTATCTGTACATCCCTATAACTCCAGCACCAAAACGGCAGCCCCTGTTCATAGCATTTGCATTCAAGACTCTATTGTAAGTATAAAAAGCCTTTTAAGACTAAAAGGAGGCAGATTACAAGTGAGAATTTCCAAAAATACCTGTGAATTATGAAGGCTACTGTAGGACCAAAATGTTAGCATTAGCTATCATTCATACCAGTACTAACAAGACTCAACATACATTCAATGCTGTTCTGGAAATGAACGGTCAACAAAGTATGTAAGGCTAATTAGGGTCATATAACAAGTGTGAATCACTACAATACATTTATAACTTGAAGATAGTACATTGTACGTAGCAACAAAATGGCTGCTCTAGTTCAATCGTTAGCATTAGCCATCATACATAACTGTAATAACAAAACTCAATATACAATCAGTATTTAGCTTCTTTTAAAGTGTCTATTTGCTACATTTGCACATATATCTAGAAGGTGCTAACTTTCAAAAATGTTATATCCTGCCCTTTAACGGATTTTAGGACGAGAGCGATTACGTAACGTACTTACCATGAATTGATTAACGTGGACCCCGACTTAAACAAGTTGAAAAACTTATTCGGCTGTTACCAGTTAGTGGTCTATTGTACGGAATATGTACTGAACTGTGCAATCTAGTAATACAAGTTTCAATCAATCAATCAATCAAAACTCATGTAACACATGCACATGCATTAGCTTTGAGTGTTAGCTAATAACACCGATTTGGATAGTTAGCATTAGCTGTCATTGAATGTATATTCTATCATAACAACAACATGACTGCAAATTGTTAGTTGCTTCGATTGTTTTTTGTGTACTGTACTTCCAGCGTGCGTGTACGTGTTGACGAGACAGGGTGAGTGACCATGTAAACACCAATCATTTTATTCGGGCCGGTAAAAATGTTGCTTATACAAATTTATTATTTCTGAAAAATCAACATAAAAAACAAGATACACTTACAATTAGTGCACCAACCCAAAAAAACCTCCCTCCCCCATTTACACTCATTCACACAAAAGGATTGTTTCTTTCTGTTATTAATATTCTGGTTCCTACATTATATATCAATATATAACAATACAGTCTGCAAGGAACACAGTCCGTAAGCACACATGATTGTGCGTGCTGCTGGTCCACTAATAGTACGGTACTAACCTTTAACAGTTATTTTTACTCATTTTCATTAATTACTAGTTTCTATGTAACTGTTTTTATATTGTTTTACTTTCTTTTTTATTCAAGAAAATGTTTTTAAATTTATCTTATTTTATTAATTTTTTAAAAAAGGACCTTATCTTCACCATACCTGGTTGTCCAAATTAGGCATAATAATGTGTTAATTCCACGACTGTATGTATCGGTAACGGTTGATATCGGTATCGGTAAATAAGAGTTGGACAATATCGCAATATCGGCAAAAAAGCCATTATCGGACATCCCTAGTAGCCAATGTTATATTTTTTGCTTAGAAAACTCTTAAGTGTCAGCAAGTTGCAAACAGCCCCTTTAAGTAATCAAGGCCCTGCGATGAGGTGGCGACTTGTCCAGGGTTACCCTGCCTTCCGCCCTAGCAGCTGGGATAGGCTCCAGTACCCACGAAAGGGACAAGTGGTAGAAAAATGGATGTATGTATGCAACTTAAATATGTACAAAACAAAATACATGTTTCAGTTTTAGTCCAGTAACTCAGGAGGTGTACAACTAAAAATGTCTTTATTCCTCAAATTTTACATCAATGACCCGATTCCAACAAATATTTTCAATACTTGATATTGTAAAGTAAAAAAAAAGATAAAACAAACCCTGCAGTGACTCCACTTGAATGTAGTGTTATTTGCTAAACAATAAAGGTTTTCTGTCCAAGTGCCTCAAGAGTTTCAATGGTATACTGTATATCGTTACTCTGTCAAAAACGTCACTTATTAATATAACATTGTCAGTTTATTTAAAGAAAGTAAGTGTGAACCATCAATATACCACCGCAAAACTCCTCTTTCTCATCTCTTAAAGCATACATAGGAGACCGACCTGAAAATGCAGCAAGTCTTTCTGTGCAAAAACAAGAAAAATAGAACAATCTGGGGCAAATTTACACAGGACATCAGATGAGGCTAAATATTCTCTTACTTTTTCAAAGAAAATATGAGTGCTAAACTAGGATCTTTAGATTTGTCAAAAATAAACCACAATTAGGGTATGAAAATAGCTTTTTCTTTTTTTCCCCCCCGCTCCACGGAGGCCTCTAATAACAAAAATGTTAGCTTGACGTCAAAACTGCACGCTATAGTTGGGACGATGAGAGAGACAGGATGCAGGGAATGTGTGGTGAGAGACGAGCCACTGATGGAGGACAGTACAAAACGGATAAGATTAAATGAGGTATTGCACAGATTAATACAAAAAGAAGAAGCATAAAGGCAACAAAAATATACAGCAAATTGATAGAACATTTACATTTTTGTAATTTCAAATTAAAGATTTAAGTGTCATAATTATCTAAAAACATGACTAGTCCTCCCACTCGTCCTCGTCTTCAAAGTCCTCATCGTCTTCATCGTCCTCGTCCTCGTCTGTGAAAAAGAAGTGCATCAGAATCCTGTGGAGTTGTGCTGATTTCCCAGAGTCCATTACCTGATGAGTGAATGGCCTTGCTCCTCTTCTGCATCACCTCCATCAGAGCGCCCACAATGCCGGCCGAGGGAGCCATGGAAGACGGAGGCGAGTCATTATCGTCCCTCTGAAGAGAAGGAAGGTTAGAGGCCATTTTGCAGTTTGGTGAAGTGAAAAACTCACAGCTTTAAGTTGGATTCCTTGTCGGATTTGGCCCAGGAGCGCGTCTCGTCCAACGTTGGAGACGGGCCGCTCTTTCTGCTCCATCTTCTTCAGCTGGGTGCCTTCCCGGATCTGACTCAGCAAGGCCGACTTTCCCCCGCTGTCGCCTCCGTTAGCCTCCATGGACATGCCAGGTGGAGGTGGTCCAGGAGGTGGCGGCGGAGGAGGCGGCGGTGCTCCGGTGCCGAATGGAATGGACGTCGTCATGGGAGGTGGTGGGGGAGGTGGCGTTAGGGTGGAGGAGTGGGCTGGTGGCGGGGGCGGCGGCAGGAAGCCCCGGCTTGGCGGAGGTGGCGGGGGAGAGATCATGCCCGGCCGAGACGGAGGCGGCGGCGGCGGCGCCGAGAAGGGGGCTCTGGAGGGCGGAGGGGGCGGTGGAGCGCCTCTGCCGCGGGCGGGCGGCGGGGGCGGAGGGGCCGAGGTGTGGTGTGGAGGCGGGGGCGGCGGTCCACCTCTGGATGGAGGGGGTGGGGGAGCTGAGGATAAAAAAAGTCCCATTAACCGACATTATGAAGGCAAAATGTACAAACCCCGTTTCCATGAGTTGGGAAATTGTGTTAGATGTAAATATAAACGGAATAGAATGATTTGCAAATAATTTTCAACCCATATTCAGTTGAATATGCTACAAAGACAACATATTTGATGTTCAAAGTGATAAAAAAAAATGTTGTGCAAATAATCATTAACTTTAGAATTTGATGCCAGCAACATGTGACAAAGAAGTTGGGAAAGGTGGCAATAAATACTGATAAAGTTGAGGAATGCTCATCAAACACTTATTTGGAACATCCCACAAGTGAACAGGCAAATTGGGAACAGGTGGGTGCCATGATTGGGTATAAAAGTAGATTCCATGAAATGCTCAGTCATTCACAAACAAGGATGGGGCGAGGGTCACCACTTTGTCAACAAATGCGTGAGCAAATTGTTGAACGGTTTAAGAAAAACCTTTCTCAACCAGCTATTGCAAGGAATTTAGGGATTTCACCATCTAGGGTCCGTAATATTATCAAAGGGTTCAGAGAATCTGGAGAAATCACTGCACGTAAGCAGCTAAGCCCGTGACCTTCGATCCCTCAGGCTGTACTGCATCAACAAGCGACATCAGTGTGTAAAGGATATCACCACATGGGCTCAGGAACACTTCAGAAACCCACTGTCAGTAACTACAGTTGGTCGCTACATCTGTAAGTGCAAGTTAAAACTCTCCTATGCAAGGCGAAAACCGTTTATCAACAACACCCAGAAACGCCGTCGGCTTCGCTGGGCCTGAGCTCATCTAAGATGGACTAATACAAAGTGGAAAAGTGTTCTGTGGTCTGACGAGTCCACATTTCAAATTGTTTTTGGAAACTGTGGACGTCGTGTCCTCCGGACCAAAGAGGAAAAGAACCATCTGGATTGTTATAGGCGCAAAGTTGAAAAGCCAGCATCTGTGATGGTATGGGGGTGTATTAGTACCCAAGACATGGGTAACTTACACATCTGTGAAGGCGCCATTAATGCTGAAAGGTACATACAGGTTTTGGAGCAACATACAGTATGTTGCCATCCAAGCAACGTTACCATGGACGCCCCTGCTTATTTCAGCAAGACAATGCCAAGCCACGTGTTACATCAACGTGGCTTCATAGTAAAAGAGTGCGGGTACTAGACTGGCCTGCCTGTAGTCCAGACCTGTCTCCCATTAAAAATGTGTGGCGCATTATGAAGCCTAAAATACCACAACGGAGACCCCCGGACTGTTGAACAACTTAAGCTGTACATCAAGCAAGAATGGGAAAGAATTCCACCTGAGAAGCTTAAAAAGTGTGTCTTCTCAGTTCCCAAACGTTTACTGAGTGTTGTTAAAAGGAAAGGCCATGTAACACAGTGGTGAACATGCCCTTTCCCAACTACTTTGGCACGTGTTGCAGCCATGAAATTCCAAGTTAATTATTTGCACAAAAAAAAAAAAAGTTTCTGAGTTTGAACATCAAATATCTTGTCTTTGTAGTGCATTCAATTGAATATGGGTTGAAAAGGATTTGCAAATCCTTATATTCCGTTTATATTTACATCTAACACAATTTCCCAACTCATATGGAGACAGGGTTTGTAAGTAAAAAAAATGTTTTTTATCAGTACTAAAGTAAATAAGATCTGTTTCTCTCTACTCCCTTTTAGACATGTTGAATTGTGCAAATGTAATCATGTGACGTTCCTTCATGGAACTTGTTTGTCAGAAACAAATAAACCATACCAGTACTATTATTATCACGCACTAACTTTTAGGGGTGTGACATTTGCTGGCAGAGAAACAGCAGCTGACACCGAGATGAAGCACACCAAACACCCACAAAAACTCCCAGCTTGGGTGACTAACGAACTGGAACAATTTGTAAACTGCAGGTAAAGTACAGTGCATTTCCCACCTGTGCTACAATCTAATTGGCATGTGCGCACACTTGGGAATAAAACCACCAACATTTCCATTTTAAGTTTGCGCTAACTACACAAGTCATCCAAGATAAAGTGGCCGGTGAACTTTACCTTGTCTCCTTAGCTCATTTTTTACAGCTTCCACCCCTCCTTTCTTCTCGATGAAGTCATAGATAACCTTGGAGGTTTCTTTGTCTTTAAGTTGCGCCTCGGAGATGCCGCACATGTCAAAGAGGTTCTTCAGTTCGGGGTCCAAGTTATTTAACTGTCAGCAGAAATCCAAGCATCACAGTATTATGATGAGATTATGTGACATTGGTGGCTTGTTTATAAACAGAGCGATGATGCCCCTTAGTGGTGATGGGTGGCATTGGAAGCTATTGCAAGCGGTTGAAACTGGATGGATGGATGATTATGTTTTGCTCCCTTTTTTCTCTTTCTCTTATAATCCATTTATTTATGTAGAGTATTGTTACATTTGAGTTGATGGTAATGGTGACAGAGGTAAATCTTATTATTCTTTATTAATATTATTTTAATCACAATGTAATAACGATCATTGTCATTACTGCAACCTCTAAAGGCCTTAGTGGCCACATTCGTGGACAGCACCTTTTAGCTCTTATTTCAAAAATTGTGTACACTACTGAATTGGGGTCTTATGCCGACATATGGACACTTATACTGCTATCTGGTGGTGTCAGAAGAGTCTAACATACAATGGAATTTGGAAAAAAAAGTGTAAAAATAAAAGTTAGCATGTCACTACACATGAAGTACACGTTTGTGTACTTATGGACTAAGTACATCATATCAAAAGATGATTTTTAGTTTTTATTCTGATTAGGGTCCAATAAGCCCAAATAGCAAAGAGAAATAAAAAAAGCATGTAAACAAACAGTTTGGGCCTTAAGAGGTTAATTAGTATTAAAAATTAAAATAAAAAATGTACTTCACTAATTTGTTTATGGTGTTTTTCATACTATACTATATATTGTATCTGCTGACGACTTGTCCAGGGTGTACCCTGCCTCCCGCCTTGGAACGTGCTTTATCAGTATCATGCTTCAAAAAGCTGTGCACTACAAAACGGGCTCGTTGTGGCCATTTATCCTGACTTCTTCATTTTGATTAAAAAAAAAAGCTAGTTTTTGAGATAGCTAAAAAAAAAATCTTTGTTTTCTTGTTCATATACTTTTCAGTTTTCTTTTAGCCAGACATGTATACAATATACACATTGTTTTATTTATTTTATTTTTCAGTATTAAATGGTTCAAGTCAGTTAAAACATGTTTATAGTTATAAGTATTTTTTTATTTTGGGCAAGTTGATGCACTTTATATATTTTCTGTTCCAGGCTAAACATTGTCCATAAAGTTATTCTTTGTTGTAAGTTGATATATATATTTTCCTTTTTTCTTGTTTTGTTTTCTTTAATGTTAAAAGGAATACAAGGTAATGCAGAGGTGCATATTGTAAATATACGCATGAGCGTATATTTCAAGTGCATAAGGTCAACTTCTAACATTGACATAAAAAGTAATAATTCAACGTTAAGGTTTAGTCCACATCCTGCATGTACAAATTTCTATGTAGATGTATACTGTCAGGCTTTTATTTATTGATATACCAATTTTTTCTTTCCTTTATCTTTAATATCGTTTTTTTTCCCATTTCTTTTAATATGACTTCCTGCCATCCTTCAGTCCCACCTGGGTTTTGCAGGATTTTATTTTGATTGTTGTGCCTTTAGCAACGTGTTAAGTGTTTTATGTCACTCAAATGACTAAAGTGTGGAAATATTAAGAAACGCATTTATTCTTTATCATTACTGTAAATTATTTGATATTTTATTCAATGAACATTTATCCTTGCACTTGTACCTTCATTTTTCTCCATTTCCAGTTGGTGACGCAGGTATTCTTTTGTCGGCTTCAGCCAGAAAGAAGCAAGGAAAGAAAAATGTTCCTGCTTTATTAGGGATGTCCGATAATGGCTTTTTGCCGATATCCGATATTCCGATATTGTCCAACTCTTTAATTACCGATACCGATATCAACCGATACCGATATCAACCGATATATGCAGTTGTGGAATTAACACATTATTATGCCTAATTTGGACAACCATGTATGGTGAAGATAAGGTACTTTTAAAAAATAAAAATAAAATAAGATAACTAAATTAAAAACATTTTATGAATAAAAAAGAAAGTAAAACAATATAAAAACAGCTACATAGAAACTAGTAATGAATGAAAATGAGTAAAATTAACTGTTAAAGGTTAGTACTATTAGTGGACCAGCAGCACGCACAATCATGTGTTCTTACAGACTGTATCCCTTGCAGACTGTATTGATATATATTGTAGGAACCAGAATATTGATAACAGAAAGAAATGGGGGGAGGGAGGTTTTTTGGGTTGGTGCACTAATTGTAAGTGTATCTTGTGTTTTTTATGTTGATTTAATAAAACAACAACAAAAAAAACACCAAAAAAACGATACAGATAATAAAAAAAACGATACAGATAATTTCCGATATTACATTTTAACGCATTTATCGGCCGATAATATCGGCAGGCCGATATTATCGGCAGGCCGATATTATCGGACATCCCTATGCTTTATAATTTCTGTGTCCTTTACAAGACCAGATCTTTGTCCATCCTCACTTCTACTGGCATTTTCACACATGTGACTGTAGTACAACGGTGATTTTTTTACTGTCTCGCCTTTATTTTGAAGGCTACTGGCTTCCGAATAACAGCTACACGAAGTGTTACGGCAATGTTTGACCTGAAGGGTTGCTGCTAATTAAACAGATGCCAGCTACTTTAGCAGTTGGCGTGTGCGTGTGAGTGCTGCACACAAATACTGTGTAAACTGGCGTCATCACCACATCGGAGGCTCTGATTATTTTCTCTCACTATTAGAAAACTGTAACATGTTAAAGATAAGAAGTGAAAAAAACGATCAGCAATCGATGTTACATTAAATAAACTGCTTCCTCCTACTCCTTTTTAGACATGTTGAACTATGCAAATGTGGCGTATCAATGTAACTTAAGACTAAATTCACCATTAACCTAAACAATTTCTTAATATATGCTCATTTTGGACTAAAAGACAAGAAACAATTTGAATGACATCACCCACTGAGCTTTTTCAATCAAATCTGAATCTTTCTCGTGCTTGTCCTCGATAATCTCATACTCGCCGGGCAGTGCAATCACAGAGGATGCAATGTTGGAACAGGCCCAAGGATTACGCAGAACACAGGTCCTCCTCCCACCCCCCAAAAAAATCTTCTTGTATAACCGCCCTTACGATGACTCTGTGGTTTTGCAGTGAAGATTAATTTGTGAGCCGAGGGTTAACTTCAGAGAAGTGTGAGTCTGATTGACACGGAAATCTTGATTTCATTCCAAATGAATACTTTGTTTCACTTACGTCAAAGCCTGTGTTTGGATCCCAGCCCACGTGTCCAATGTGTCTGTGACAGAGCAGAAAAATTTGTAAGCTGGTGATGTGTTCACTTACAATGCTGGAACTCACTGAAAGTTGCTGGGTGTGCCGATGTCTGCCTTGGTCAGCCTCTTCTTTTTGCCTCTGACTTTCTTCTCCCGCTTGGGGAAGGTGGAGTGCATTAAGTTGTTCACCTGGGTGTTACTATGGAAACGCTGAATGTTGCTGATCTCTGGGTTTTTGATGTCCACAGTGGCCATGGGCAGCGAGGGACCTGTGGGAGGAATCATTACAAATTAAATCTAAAGGACATGCTGTTTACTTTAACGTACAGTGGTACCTCACTTTTCCTTCAAGTATTTTGCTTTGGTTTTCATATACTGTCTTGGATATCGTACAGAAACAAACATTGACTGTCTTTTTTACCACGGAATCAAGTAACCAAACATTGTGATTCAGTCTGTGCTTTTTTTTTCTTCTTTTTTTTTAAATTAAGTGCTACTGCAAAAACAATGCACCATGAGACCAAGAAGGAAATAAACACTACTGAATTCAAGAAATAACTCAACAAAGTACAAAAGGGGCTTCAATAAAGGTAAATCTGATGGCAAATGTTCTTTAATCAATTATTTTCTGCATGTAAAACTATGATTATTCTCCACAAAATGTGTTTTGTAACATTTTTGGGTGCCAGATGAATTGGATTTGTATTATTTCTTATGGTAAAAATTGCTTTGTTTTCGTAGGATTCAAGCTTTGTTGGATCTTTTGTAACAGATTACAAAGGAGAACTGAAGTAGCACTGTAACTAATTTAGGGAAGCCAAAAACAAGTGAGAAATAGCCTATCAGTGCACGTGTGGTAAACATATTTGATGTAAAAGTTGTACCGTGTTTTCCGGACTATAAGTCACTACTTTTTTCCCAATCTTGAACCATGCTCCTACACCTAAATTATGGAATGGATTAAGCAAAGAAAATCAAACAATGTACTAAAATGATTTACTTTGGGAAATTTTTCAAACTCAAATGTTTACAAAGTACAAAGAATAAGACTTTTGGTAAACATATTGAACCTAACTAAAATAGAAGAACATCTTATTCATCTCATAAAGGATGAATAAATACATCAATTACTTTTCTGTTTTGTTTGATCAGTCGTTAAACTGCTATGTTACAAGCACCGTTTGAAAACAATTAAGGTATGTAAATAAACATTTACAAAATAATTCTATGTAAATATCTAATTTCACAACGTACCAGTATATATCTGCGGCTTATAGTCCGATGCGGCTAATATATGAACAAATCATTTTTCTACTTTTAGCCCGGAAGAATACGGTAAATCAGCAACAAGTGGATTCCTGTAGCGATCCCAAAGGTGGCACATACCTTTCACACTCTCGTTACAAGGACTTTTAATTGTTTTGCTGGGTAAAGGCGAAGCGGATCGACTGCGTCTCCTCCCCACCTTGTCCCAAATCCCCCCGCCATCTCTATCCCGACATCGGCTGCCTTCCAGCAGCATATCGCCGATAAAACTGCGAGCTCGCACTTGGGAGTAAACCGAGAGTCGACGGGCAGCGGATGCGTCGCTCTGGGAGAGATTGGAGTAGAGTTCATCTTGAGGGAGAACCAGGCAGTGCAAGGACGACAAGCAGCTCGCCGGGCCTAAGCCTCCTCCTCCAGTTGAAGCTCCGCCGCCGCCTTCGCATGTCAGGTCTTCGGAGGGAGCGGAGAGGAAAGTGGTGCAGAACATCATCGCAGCCGGAGAACGCTCACTCAACACACAAATGAGGAATGGCTTCAGGTGGAGAAAGAATCCACATGCTTCTGTCTTCTCTGTCCAGGAGACCCTACCCAAGCAGGTCCACGTAGGAATGAAGACAAAGTGTGGTGGACTTGGATTTAGCCCTTAAGACCCTCCTCAGACATCTGGATAAGAGTGGATGCTGTCTGAGCTGAGAAGGGGCACTCCCTGCCGCGTCTGTCCTTATAAAACACACTTTTCCCCTTTCCACAGCCAAAATCATGACGCTTGGATTGTCTCCATGCTCCCATTTCTCCACCCACTTCCACTGGTTAGCTCCTCCTTTTTCTCCATCAAACCACACACACACTGGCACTTTAATCCTGTCATATTATTGCAGGATTTAGCTTTGGATTTTATGTAAACTCCATGCATGCCTAATCCAAGATTAAACCTTTGCTCATGAAAACAGTTACAAAAACTCTAAATTAATTTGTCAAGTTAAGGGACAGGAAATAGTGCACAACATACCATTTGGAGGCTCGCGTCTCTTCTCTGTGAACACAGACAAACCAAATGGTTACAACTTCAGCTTGGCGAGAAAGTGCGAGAGAGCGCCAGAAGGCAGAGGAAGAAAGCCTCTGTGAAAAGTTACATCCATTAGAATGTGTGGGAAGAGTCCAGGTGAAGAGAAGCGAAATATTCTGGGCTATTAGGCAATGAAAAGAATGTTGTGAGTTCTCCAAAGGGGACAGAAGAGAAGATCCCAAAGCAGAGAGTTTTAAACGAGAGATCCAAGAAGAACATTTGTGCATTTCAGATAGTGTATTATGTGACTACTGAGCCTATAGTGCCCCCTTTAGGACACTGGGCATTTTACAACTGCTTTTACCCGCTGAATCATTGCAGACTGACAATGGTGATGAATGCATCCAACAATAAACAAATTGTGCAAAAACCAAACTAATTTTTCCACAAGAAAAAATGTAAATCCAACTAATCTGTTCCAGACACACATAAATATTAACAAATTTGATATAGAAAAATAATCGTTTTTTATTCAGAAAACAATGCATAGAACATATGACGAATTAACTCAATTTGAACTGGAACTTTTGGAATTTTGTCTATCATTCACAATCCTTAAGTAAGACAAGACCACGTGTCTTTTTTAATGCATTCTAGTTTGTAATATACGGCAAGTACGAGGTGGCTAACAATAAAACTAATGACAGTACTCTATTGCACCTACAAAGCCCTTTAAAACTTCCAAAAACCGCCAGCAATACTCCATTTACATGTCGTCACCTGCATATTAACCAAGTATTGGTGATATTGTTTTTACAAGTGTTAACACCGAATAACTACTTTTTGCGGGGCCGTGATCACAGAGAGTTCGCTATCTTATGCAGCTATTGACATATTGAGCGGTGAGCTGCTGCATCGCCCCGGAGTTGGTGAAAGTTCTTTTTAGAAATCATGCCTCTCCCTTGTATAATTGTATAGTAGGAGGCTGTGGGCATACACCGAGTAGTTGTTCAAATTTGACATTTAACTTAGACCTGGAGATGGCAAGAAAGACATGAAAAGATGCTTGCTTGCTTCCATCTTTTTTTTTTTTTAACCTGCGTGAGGATTATGATATTTTTTTTTTCTAAACGGTAAAATATAAAAATCCCATCAATCTGCATACTAATGAGAGCAGTATTAAGTTATTATTGTAGCAAAATTATTTACAAACGTGTATCTCAATCTGTGCGTGTGTAATCCAATTCACGTGCATGTTAAACCAGTCAGAAACAACATACAGCTAAAGTACGTGAAAGAGAGACGCCAAGACCCGTCTTACGTTGTTTCTGATTGGTTTAAATTGCGTAGTGTTTTCCGGATTTGGTTGGTTATTTCGATCAATCAATCAGAGTAACTCAAACAACGGTTTAATATTATGAAAATAATTGGAGTAGTAAATGAAGAATATAAGCATGACAAATGTCAAGTGTGCCGTGTTGCATGTGAAAGAGTTAAATTTGCCTGTCTGTCCCGCTCAAAGTGTGAAGCTTGGCATCTCTGAGCAAGTGTTAAGAGTGTGGCCTATCGTTGTTGACTTCAACGCAGAATAACTTGATCAGTGGCTGCAAGGCGCTGATTAGCGGTGAGTATAACACAAAGACCAGGGGGAGTTACAGACGTACAACCCTTGTTACACGTTCAAATCGCTGTACAGACAGCTCGAAATAACCAAAAAACAATAATAACCAATAAGCCACTGTGCCTTTTTAACCAACCACAGAAGACACTCACAATCTAAACCAATTAGAATCAACGTAAGGCGGGTCTTGGCGTCTGTCTTTCACGCACCTCAGCTGTAAGTTGTTTCTGATTGGTTTAAACTGTGTGGTGTCTTCCGTGGTTTGTTAAATGTAGGCACACCTCAGATACACACACGCAGATTGTGTTACACGCACGCAATTCTGAATGCGCGCGCACAAGTTGTATTACACGCTTACGAATCTGGATGCGCACGCTCAAATCTTACATGGCATAAGTGTGGCAAAAGTCATGTGTAAGTAGACAGCCTATCGAGGGTTCTTTCTGATTAGGGACAGACAGGCAACTTAAAGACACACGCAGTGTTTCCCACACATTCATTTATTTGTGGCGGCCCGCCACGAAAGAATTACGTCCGCCACAAATAAAAAAATAAAATAAAATAAAATAAAAATAATAAACCATTTTTTTTTTTTTTGTGTCCTCACCAGCTTTTTAGGCAAATCATATAGTTGATGTAGATGCCCATATCGGCTGTTCAGATTTACTTTACAAAAGAGAAGTGTAGGATACTTCTCTTGTTGCCTTATTTGTATTTGACTTTATTAAATGTATTTATATTAGAAACACAACATGTGTATATAACAAAGGGTGCAAAGTCTGCAGGCAGCAGGAAACACATGGTTAAGTGTAGGGAGTAAAACTGATGGCAGTCTAAAGTTCAAGATTTTTGGAGCTCTTTGTTCAGTGGATCAGATGTTTGATGAAGCTCTGTGTCTTTTTACCACCACTACTGTTTTCTGTTTATTTGTTACTGACTGTGGCAGGACACCCTCTGCCTCTGTTTCACTTTATGTTGCTGGTAAATAATATGGTTGTAGTAGTAGGCTAAAGTTAAATTATTTAGTATGCACTAATTAAAGGGGCATAGCTTTGAGACATTTTAGTTTTTATATTTTATAAGATATATTTTTTGCAAGAACCACAATTAATAAATATATTTCAGTGAATAACTTATTGTTCAAATCTGTATATAAATATGTACATAAAGTGTTGTAATTATATTGTAAAATGGATGGACATTTAAAACAAAACTGTTATTATTAATTAGTAAGTATACATTTTTTGAGCCTTTTTAGAAAAAATCAAATCATTGTAGTAAATTATGCAAATTACTCGATGATGTCATGGTGGCCACGCCCATAGCCACGCCCCCGCCGCCACAGGTATCTTGGCAGTTTATGGGAAACACTGCACACGTACACGGATCTGATTACACACACTCTGATGTACAGACACACAAATTAGTACACACACGCACACAAATTGGATTACAAGCGCACAGATTAAGATACACATTTGCAAATAATTTTTCTATAATAATACTTCCATAGAGGTTTTATTATGTTCGTAGTTTGTATTTCTTGTTCAGCACTTCGCAATACTAGTACTTGCTGGATCTGCTTATCACTCGATCAGCTTTTAAAACTTGTAGCTCATCCTACGTATATTCAAGTTTAAAAATATAAGGTTCTGGATCATCATTTGTTCCAATGTAGTAATCGTCTCTCATGAAGTCTGCCATGGTTAGTGGTAGTTGTTATTGTTGAAGGAAATAAACGCTGTAATGCATCTGTGAAATTAATCTGCATCTGTATGCCTAAAATAAGCAAAATACACCAATATTAAATGTTATTATGAATGTGCCTGTTACTACATTACATATATACTTACAGTGTGTTTATAAAATGGTGATGAAGGTTTTTGGATGTTTGTTTGGAGCGCATTATAGGCGGAATAGCGCGAAAGACATTACCTCCATTGTTAGCTCACTTTTGCTAGTGTTTATTTACTGTACTAGTTAGAATGCATAAAAAAAGAAAATATATGTGTTTTTCGAGCAGCTTATCGAGCAGTTCGGTGTGCAGCCGTTACTTTCCCGTGCCTTGACCAACTGTTTTGACTTGGAACACTCGAGAAGAACGTGGCAGGCTTTATTCCGCCACAGAGGTTATGTTTTCACAACGGTTTGTTTGTCTGTTTGTTAGCAGCATAACTTAAAAAGTTATGAACAGAATTGAAGAAAAAAAACAATTCCTCTATCTAATACGAAGTGAAACACACTTTACTTCCTGCTTTCTCTTTCACTCCACACCCCCACATTGCGGACTCCCGTACAAAGGATTCTGGGAGTTGTAGTTTATATTCAGACCCGCCAAAGTAAAAGATCCAGAAAAAAACTACACACCAAGTTTTGGTATGTTAACATCACACATCACGGCAATATGAAGCAGATTTTGAAACCGTAATACTGCGGTATCTACAACACCGTTACACCTCTATTTGATATTGTTAAACTGCTGATAGCACTCACCATAAATATATTATATCCTTACAGTTAATACATGTGATCGGTATCAGCCGAACTCACTCATGGATGATAAATCTCTAATCTAAACAAAAAAAAGGCACACAAATGAGTCCGAGCTTTACTTCCTGTCACTCTCACACACTGGCGACCTGGCAATAGGCTGGAAAATAAGTATAAGAAACAAAAAACAATGAAAGTGTCAACTATATATGGCTTGTATAAATGCATTTTCATGAAAGAAATAAAAAGAAAAGATGATGATGATGATCTCAAGGTTGTTGGCACACAAAAGAGGAAGTTATGATAATCTTAAGATAATGGCGATCAATAGAGCAAAGTCAACAAAGAACTGCCAAGCAGCTGATAAAAATCCAACAGGCATTCATTTAGGTTTATTCTCACTCTGATTTTGTTTATAAAAAAAGCCTTAAAAAAGCTTGTTGTAAACAGGGTCACTACTTTTCCATGCTCTACTGTAAATTTGTCTGATTTCTCAAATAGTTATTTTTTGGTATTTTCACACCTAAATGTGAAGTCCCAGTGTCCACGCACACACTCTAATGCGACCATCGGTCATACGCCGTGTGCCTTCTGTACACTTGGGGGCGCTTATTTTATTTTTAGCGTGCATTAATGTACTGCTTTCACGGTTGACCTATGACGTCACACCAGGCATCTTCGGCTCCTTAAAAGTAATCAGCCTAGCTCTGTTGTACCTGATGTATGATGTATGCTGTAATATCGGCACAGATTCCAAATATTTGCCTTTAATGGCTATGCTGATGTTGAATAGCAAGAATCAATCAAGAAATGATCGTAGATTGCGCCACGAACATGACGCTACTACCAATGAGGCCTCAGAGCGGAGGTAGGTCTGAAGCAAAGAAAGACTGGCAAGATAAAGATTTTTCTAAGAAATTTACGGACAGCGAATTATGGAAACAAAACTTAAGAATGTCTCGGACTTCATTCATAATGCTCTGTGGATTGATGGAAGGAGTTTTAAAAGGGAACTGGAATTTTGCGTATCGTTCACAATCATTATGAAAGAAAGACATGACGACAATTTTTTTTTAAATAAATTCTAAATATTAAATACATTCGATCAAAAGTCCGCTTACAATGCTCTACAATAAACTTCCAAGGAGCAAGGAAGCGAGGAAACAGACCACTCGATGATTTAAACATGGGGAGACACAGAAGTGATTACGGCGCCGCTATAAATATATAATTTGTCTGTATTAGTGCTTATAATAAAAATATCACCAATACTTGGTTAATATTCAAGTCACGAAATGTAAATGGAGTATTGTTAGCGCTTTTTGAATGGTTATTTATTGGAATTTATGGGAGAAATTGATGAGCTCCCATTGGCTCCGCTATAAGCGGACTTTTATTTACGTTTCTTTAATATTTAGAATGCATTAAAAAAAAAATCCATCCGTCGCCATGTCTTGTTTAATGATTGTGAACGATGGGCAAAATTCCAAAAAAGTGCAGTTACGCTTTAAATCCGGAGGCCGATACTGTTCCAGATGAAGGTGGCTATTGTTCTGGACTAGCTTGCCAGTTGAGTGGAACTAAGAGTTATGTGTACGTTTTATTTGCCTTGTAATATACCTGCTTCTCTTCCATCTCAATCGTATCGTACGGGAGTCCAAATTAAGCAGACAATCTCCATTTCCTTAGCTATCTTCTTAAATAAATGTTACTTTTTTTTTTCTCCTATCGATGCACTTCAAAATGTTCTGTTCTTTTTATTTGTGAGGCAAATAAACAGTCTCCTTTTCATTACAATTGTTGCTGTCTGCTTCCGAGTTGTATCCCGCGCGTTGAGACTGGTGCATGCCCGATACGAAGGGTCCTTTCTGGCCGCACACACCCTTCTTCTTTCTTCTTTCGTGTATCGTCTTCATATGTCCATCTTCGTGTCGTGTAGCCACTCCCTCGTCTCAGGTCCCACTTGGAAGAGGCCCTCCTCTGAAGGTGGTCTATGCCGGGGACAGGTGGTGATGATGTGGTCGGCAGTCTGCTCAGGCTCCCCGCACTCACACGCTGCACTGTTAGGCCCCACTTCTTCATGGACGCTTTGAAGCAACCAACCCCTGTGCGAAGGCGGTTCAGGAGGGTCCATTGCCGGCGAGGTAGATCTTCTCCCTCCACGCCACCTCCAGGATCATGGATGTAATGGTGTAGGCGTGTCTGTCCTGCTGACTCCCACTCCTGCTTCCATTCCGCTGCCAGCCAGGCTTTGGTTGTCAGATCCTCCGGGATGGAAATAAGCATCTCTTGTGCGGCCTGATTGTATGGGTGGCGGGACTTGAGTCTGCTTGGAGGTGTTGCCATGGTGGTGGTTTCATGGAGGATGTGCCAGCTGTGTTCCTGGGCTTTCCTTGCCAGGGCGAGGGTAGCGGCCTCTCGCCGTAGGCCGGCTGGCGCTATCCCTGCTAGGACTGGCAGGTAGAACACGGGGGTGGGTTTCAGGCAGCCACTTATGATCCGGAGGGCATTGTTGATGGCCGTATCGACCTTCTTGGCATGTGGGCTTCTACACCAGGTTGGGGCACAGTACTCAGCTGCAGAGAATACGAGGGCTTGTGTGGAGATACGTAGTACCTTGGCCGAGGCCCCCCAGGTTGTACCAGCTAGGCGCCGGATTAGTGAGACCCTTGCTGTTACTTTAGCCCTCACTTCATCCAAATGTTGTTTGTAGGACAGTGTCCTGTCCAAGCGTACGCCCAGGTACTTTGGGGCCTGCTGGAACTCCAAGGGTTTGTTGTCCACTAAGATCTCCAGCTCCCTTCTTGCTTCCCTGTTGCAGAGGTGGAATGCTGCTGATATAGTCTTTCCCTTACTGAGCTGCAGTCGCCAGCTTCGAAGGTAGGCAGCCAGGACGTCCATGTCCTGATTGAGAACCTCTTCAACCGCCTTCCATGTGGGCCGGTGTAGCATGATGGCTAGGTCATCCGCGTATCCATACCTTCTAGATGTCGTCACCGGTAGGTCAAAGATGTAGATGTTGAAGAGCATCGGTGAGAGGACAGACCCTTGTGGGACCCCGTTTCTCAGCCTCCTGAGCCTGCACACACCCACTCTATGGAGTTTAATCGCATAACCCAGGTGTGTTAGTCTGACTTTTCAAAAAAAGAACACAATCGGATTAAGGTGTTTCAATGGGTTACAGGATGCTTATTTAGAGCTGAACTATTTGAGAAATCTGACTAATTTATTGCATGGACACGTACTGAGAGTCGTCCTATATTTGGGACAATATGGTAGGTCAGGGGTGGCCAACTTTATCTCTATGCGGCCCTTAGTGAAAAAATTAAGAACAGGGGACACATTTTGTGCATTAAAATATGCAAAAAATAATCTAATGTAGGTCAGTATATGCTAAGCTATAAGAACACAATATTTTAGCTACTATTGGGGACAAAACAAAATAGTTTGCTATCTAATTAATTCATTTTATTTGTACTATTTATGCACTATTTTGAAGGGAAAAAAACCCAGGCCACACTTGGCACACCCTAACAGCAGATGCAATGTACTAGTGGCAACATGATTATAAAACAACGCATGAAGAAGAAATGCAAAGGTAGAGTGGGTGAGGCGGCAGGAGGAAGTCGGTACCAGATTTTCTTTGTCTTTTGCCCACAAGTTCCAGAATGTGGCCTCGGAAACGCTTGGCCTCCTCCTCGCTAGCAAAGTTCAAGCCCACTTGTGTCGTCTGTGGGAAAAGAGCACAGGAATGAATATGAAAACAAAGGCACGACATCAATCCTTGTAGTATAGTAAAAACCAAAACAGAGTTACTTTAAATGCACTCATTAAAGGCCTACTGAAATGATTTTTTTTTATTTAAACGGGGATAGCAGATCTATTCTATGTGTCATACTTGATCATTTCGCGATATTGCCATATTTTTGCTGAAAGGATTTAGTATAGAACAACGACGATAAAGATTGCAACTTTTGGTATCTGATAAAAAAAAGGCTTGCCCCTACCGGAAGTAGCGTGACGTAGTCAGTTGAACATATACGCAAAGTTCCCTATTGTTTACAATGATGGCCGCATGAAGTGAGAGATATTCGGACCGAGAAAGCGACAATTTCCCCATTAATTTGAGCGAGGATGAAAGATTTGTGGATGAGTAAAGTGCAAGTGAAGGACTAGTGGGGAGTTGAAGCTATTCAGATAGGGAAGATGCTGTGAGAGCCGGGGGTGACCTGATATTCAGCTGGGAATGACTACAACAGTAAATAAACACAAGACATATATATACTCTATTAGCCACAACACAACCAGGCTTATATTTAATATGCCACAAATTAATCCTGCATAAAAACACCTGCGTGTTTGTTACGCTAGCTCCTAGCTCCTCTGCTAGCTCCTAGCTCCATAGAACACGCCAATACAATTCAAACACCTGATCAACACACACAATCACTCAGCCCAAAAGACCGTTCACCTAACCCAAGGTTCATAAAGCTTATATATTTTTAAAAAGTTACGTACGTGACGCGCACATACGGTCAAGCTGTCAAATGTTTAGCAGCCAAGGCTGCATACTCACGGTACCTGATATTCAGCTGGGAATGACTACAACAGTAAATAAACACAAGACATATATATACTCTATTAGCCACAACACAACCAGGCTTATATTTAATATGCCACAAATTAATCCTGCATAAAAACACCTGCGTGTTTGTTATGCTAGCTCCTAGCTCCTATGCTAGCTCCTAGCTCCATAGAACACGCCAATACAATTCAAACACCTGATCAACACACACAATCACTCAGCCCAAAAGACCGTTCACCTAACCCAAGGTTCATAAAGCTTATATATTTTAAAAAAGTTACGTACATACGCAAAAAAAAGTTGCGCATACGGTCAAGCGATCAAATGTTTAGAAGCCAAAGCTGCATACTCACAGTAGCACGTCTGCGTCTCTGTCATCCAAATCAAAGTAATCCTGGTAAGAGTCTGTGTTGTCCCAGTTCTCTACAGGCGTCTGGGTATCGAAGTCAAAAGTCCTCCTGGTTAGAGTCTCTGTTATCCGAGTTCTTCCATCTTGACTGCATCTTTCGGGAATGTAAACAAAGAAGCGCCGGCTGTGTACTGTTGTTGCTGACTACGTTCGAAAAATACGTCCATTTCGCACCGACAACTTTCTTCTTAGCTTGCTCAGCTTCCTTCTCCATAATGCAATGAACATGATTGCAACAGATTCACGAACACATATGTCCAGAATACTGTGGAATTATGAAATGAAAACAGAGCTTTTTCGTATTGGCTTCAATGTGGAAGGCATACCCGTGTTCGCCGGGCCACGTCACGTGCATACGTCATCCTCAGAGGCGTTTCGAACCGGAAGTTTAGCTGCAAATTTAAAATGTCACTTTATAAGTTAACCCGGCCGTATTGGCATGTGTTATAATGTTAAGATTTCATCATTGATATATAAACTATCAGACTGCGTGGTCGGTAGTAGTGGGTTTCAGTAGGCCTTTAAAGTAAAGTTAAAGTACCAATGATTGTCACACACACACTAGATGTGGTGAAATTTGTCCTCTGCATCTGGGAGGCGAGGGGAGCAGTGGGCAGCAGCGGTGGTCACGCCCGGAATCATTTTTGGTGAAAAAACCCCCAATTCCAACCCTTGATACTGAGTGCCAAGCAGGGAGGTAATGCGTCCCATTTTTATAGTCTTTGGTATGACTTGGCCGGGGTTTGAACTCACAACCTACCGATCTCAGGGCGGACACTCTAACCACTAGGCCACTGAGTGTCTTGATAAAGACATAAGACATGCTTAATACATTCCTGCAGCTGATGCTGTGAGGCAAGTTGGTAATTTTACAGTACTTAAACAGTGTAATAGCTCATCTCAAACTATCTTTTGTTAGACATTCAAAACTGGTTTCCATTATGAACAAGGAGGGCGTATTTTTGTTCTAATTACTTTATGATGAAGGTAAACTGCTTGCAATCGTCCTATAAATAGACAACACCACTTAGCAACGTGGTGAGCTATGTAAGGTGTAAACTTACATCCCCAGCAAACGTGATAAAGTATGTCCTGGGGAGGTTGATGCCAAAATTGGTGTAAAGCTCCTGTTCAAACAGCATCTTGCCGTCCTGTGAAGAAAAAAACACTCCATGTCAGCTTGGAGTACACAGTACCTAACCAAAGTCAGTACTCTCCTCACATTTGACACGTTTAAAAACCCCTGCTCGTCACCTGTTTTTGTGTATATAGGATCCCTGTAACTCCTGAAAATGTAAATTCAAACCATGGAGGCGTGGCGGAGATAATAAAAAAAAAAAACGTTTGCCTCTTTCCAAACAAGCCATTTGGAATTTTGAGACTTAATGGACATATTTTGACTTAGTTACATCAGCCTATATGATATATGTGTTTACCCGAAGAGCTTTCTGCGAGTCCGCCATTTTTATTATTTACATATTCAAAATTGTAGTCAATAAAGTTCCTTCTTTTTCTGTATCATGTTGTTGTGGGGCAGACTGGCTTGTACATGCACATGCATCCTCTGCTGTAGCCATTTCTAATACAAAGTAGCACATAGTTCTACCTTATATGTGTCAGTAGACTTGCTGTGGAAGCGTTAAAAACTACAACATGGCTAACTGGGTGGAGATGCAATCAAAGGGGGCGTGGTCTGAAGGAGTACTTCGGCATTTGAATAAGACTGCTCACACTTGGGGCGGCGTGGCTCAAGGGTTCCAGGTTTGATTCCTGTTTCCGTTGTGTCCTTGTGCAAGACACTTTTTCCACCTGATCCCAGCAGGTGGCTTAAAGATGCACATAATAGGTTTCACTCTGTAAAGCGCTTTGAGTCAGTCGAGAAAAAGCGTTATATAAATATAATTCGATGTGGACGTGATTTTTATCATGCTTGCTGCAGCTCGCCTCTTTCGTCAGGGACATCCAGGGACAGAAGTAAAGTCTCTAAACATGAGCACATTCTATAAAAACACCAGAAGATGATGCTAGATTTGTTGCTATTTGTTTTTAATTCAAAAAAGTAATTAAAAGTCTGTAAACACTTGAAAAAATCTCAACATAGTACATTGTACAAAAATGAAAACATGGCAAAACGATTAAAAATTATGTTAATACTAATTAATAACAGATTTGTTTTAAATGTATGTGTACATTTTTTTTTTAGCTTTTTTAAAGAAAATCATATCATCATAGCAAATTATGCAAATAACTCAATTACATCATGGTGACCACACCCATAACCACGCACGCCCCCCACTGCCACAGGTATCTTGGCAGTTTAGGGGAAACTGTGATTACAGTTTTAAAATAAAATGATAGAAAAACTGTGATTGATAACTGCTCTTTGATAAACGCATGGACTGACAGGAGCTCATGAGCTTAAATGCTAACATGAATACAAGAGACATCAATGTCTTTTCCCATTAAGAATCAAATGTGCACATTGAACCTACAAGCTGTGCTTTTGTAGACAGAGTGATCATTTTAAAATACCAGGGCGAGGTGTTTGTAAGGTGCGTTCAAGGACCGCAGAACAGATTACGACTCCACAATGCCTGCCAGAAACACTAGCAGTGTAGTGTAAAAGACACAAAACATGCAAAGATTTTGAGTTTTTAAACTGTGTGTCTATTTATTTTAGTTATTTAAACACAACTTGGTCATAAGATAATGTTCACTTCAATGTTTTTCAACTTTTAACTTCCTGACAAGCAGCTGACATTTTCGAGAATACTGGTTCTAAGGAGGTTAACTGACATTTTAACGTGTATTGCTGTAAAACCTTACAAATGGATATTTGGACTCAGTGGCTTCTTGGTTTCAAGGATATTTTCCGGGTGCCGGTCTATCAAGTGGCCTATAACATGCAGCACGGCGAGTTGCATGTTATGTAATTCAATCAAGTTAACAACGCGAGACAGTTGGTTGGACATGAAGACGATGGAAAAAACATCTCTGGCAAAAATTCAAACTGTGTAAATATCTTGACAAATAGGACACTTATTATATTTAACTAAAGAAGAGCAGGAAGCAGCTCACACTTCCTCATACTTTCCGTAACATTGAGGGTGAAGCTTGCTTCTCTTGCTTGCTGCTTAAAAAAGTTCTCAACTATAAGCGCTGTGAAGGTGCCGAGAAATGGTTTTATTTTCATTAATGTAATATTACAGAGTTACTCACAAGGAAGTCTTATATTAAACTAGATAACTATAAGAGCTGACAATCAGAGTTGATGACACAATAGTTAAAGACAGTGTCCTGTGAGCAGGGCACGTAGGTCCAAATCCAGTGTAAGGCATGTTGTATATTTTTAATTAACATTTTTAATTGATTGAACGGCATGTTGTGATGGAAATGAAAAGCCTTTATTTCTCCCCTTTTCCTGGAAAAAATTCCCATATGGTAAAATGTAAATGTTCAAAGGTACGGTCCATACTTCTGATTTTAGGGACAGCATGGCTCAGATGGTAGAGTGGTTGTGCCAACACCTTGCTCCCAGTGCAGCTCACACTGGTGTATGAATGTTTGATGGTGGTCGGAGGGGCCGTGTTATTGTGAAGATGGAAGTGTGAGTGTGTGAGAGAATGTGCCTTGAAGCCAGTGTGTTGACGGAAGACGTGACGGTTGTCAATTCAGAACGTGCCTCTCGATTGCTTCGTTATGTTCTGTCTTTTCTGCTGGACTTCATCTAATTACAAAACCTCGGTTACACAAACAAGCTTCTTTACCTTTTCGGTTGACAGCGCTGATCTCTTTTTTGTACAAACTACCGCTACTTTGTACCACATTAGTTGCAGCACTTGGTATTTACAGATGTTAATGTCCTACGTGCGGTGGCTGTGCATTTAGAAAAGGCATTGTTTAATTTATCTGTGGTAAACGCAAATAAACTCAACCAGCATAGTTTGTTGTCCTTTGTTTGCTGTCCATGTAGCAGTCCTGCTCACGACGCCATCCTCATGTTCATGTTTTGCTTTAAGAAGCTATTTTAAACTTGATTCATGCCGATGATAAAGTTTGTAGCTGCAATTTTAACTATTTACCTCAGTTTTATGTAAAGGTCCGTCTAAGTTTGTTTTGTTTGTTTATATATGTATGTATATATACATATAAGTGTATATACATATATAAACAAATAAATATATGCATACTTAGATATGTACATACATACAATATTTATTTATATATTCATATTTCTATTACACATTTTGAAAATCAGATTAATCACACTTTTGAATGTAGATTAACCATGATTAATTAGGTTATCACAGCCCACTATATTTGTACACAAAGCAATTTTACAGTCAGAATGTCATACATGAACATTTAAATGTCTTACTTGAATGCACAACATTTACTTGCTCAAAACATATTTTTTTAAATACGATCGGGTTTTATTTTGAAGTGAAATTTGTCACCAAGCACAACAGTCAAGAGTCTCCTCACTCATCTGTGCTTCAGTTTAATCAATAATTATACCTACTCGACATCAAATGTAGCCGATCACCCTGGATGGAGGGGCCCAACATCTGCGGTGACTTCTTAAGGTTTCCTTACTTTCCCTCAACTGTGGACTTTTGAGTTTCTCCTTGCCCGGTCAGGGGATGTCATTTGAGTTTGTGAAGCCCTTTTAGACACTTGTGATTAAGAGTTATATAAATAAATGTTGATTGATTTGTGATTAAGGGCTATATAAATAAATGTTGATTAATATTTGTAACCTGCTTCTAGGCTACATTCTTTTCTTTTTTTCAACGCCTGAACTTATTATTTTTTATATATTTAAATATTGATGATTTAGGAAAATAAGGCATCAGAAAAATATTTTAATATTTTCCCTAAAAGGCTAATGATTTGATAGATTACTGCTTTACTAATAGAATGAATAGTTGCAGTAGAAAGGCCAAAAACAACAGATACATAAGATCCTTTGTTCCCTCGGCTGTTGATTTGATAAATGAGCTTCTTAAACAAGCTTAGCTGCTATATAGTCACTTTAGTGGGAAATGACGTGTGTTGATTAGTTTTTATTGTATTACAAATGCTTTTAGTTTTTAGCTCAATGCCTTCATGATGGTTTGTATGTTGTATGTATTTTATGTATTTGTACCTTGTTTTACTGTTGTACCTTGTTTTTACTGTTGTACCTCGTTTTCACTGTTGTACCTTGTTTTTACTGTTGTACCTCGTTTTTACTGTTGAACCATGTTTTTAATGATTACTACTGCAAACCAAATTGCCCCTCGGGAACAATAAAGATTTTCTAAGTCTAAGTCCAAGCCCTAGAGAGGGGTTCACTCACTTTTGTACAAGCGCTAGCAAAATGTGCCTACCTTGATGTCATAGACTCGGATGAAGTAGGCCCGCTGGGGGTTGTCCTTGATCAGAGAGGCCACACCGAAGCATCTCTTGTTCCAGGTGGCGTTCCTTTCTGATGTGAGTACCTGGACCACTGCTGAGGACAAACTCTAGGATGAGAGAGATAGAGAGAGACACACACACACAGGGTTAAGCCTCAAGGTCTTCATGACAAGAATGCAACAGGAAGTAAGCAGAGCGGGGAGCTGGGGCACAACTTAATAGTCAATGGATAAGATATACTTTATTAATCCCAAAATGTGGAAATGATGTGGTAGCGAAGCAGATTTGACATAAAGTAACTAAAGTAAAAAGCTAATAAAAAAACAAACAATGAAAAATAAAAAACGACTAATAACACCAATATAAGTAAATAAATGACAAAAAAAAAATCTATCTATCCAAACACCCACTGAGTGAAAGTTTTTCACATCAAGAAAAAAGCAGATCACAGTAATCACATACGTGCGTTGTAAGGTCTTTTGGCTGTGGGGAGAACAGACCTGTGCTAGTTCTCCTCGCTGCACTTGGAATGTAAAAGTCTAATGCTGAAGGAGCTACTCTGGGCCTCCACAGTGTCGTGCATGGGGTTAGAGGGATTAAACATTATGGACGTCACTTTAGTCAACATCATTCTTGTCTTCAGATCTACTTCATTTGTGACCATTTTAGCACTTTTTAACATCTAATATTCTTTAAGGGGGAACTGCACTTTTTAAAATGTTGCCTATCATTTACAATCCTTATGCAAGACAAGAACACATGTTTTTATTTTTTTATGCATTCTAATTTGAATAAATACAGCAAGTACCAGGTGGCTAACAATGCAGCTAGTAAGAGTACCGTATTTTTCGGACTATAAGTCGCAGTTTTTTTCATAGTTTGACTTATACTCAGGAGCAACTTATGTGTGAAATTATTAACACATTACCGTAAAATATCAAATAATTCACGTAAGAGACTAGACGTACAGTATAAGATTTCATGGGATTTAGCGATTAGGAGTGACAGATTGTTTGGTAAACGTATAGCACGTTCTGTATGTTAGTTATTTGAATGACTCTTACCTTAATATGGTACGTTAAAGGCCTACTGAAATGAATTTTTTTTAATTAAAACGGGGATAGCAGATCCATTCTATGTGTCATACTTGATCATTTCACGATAGTGCCATATTTTTGCTGAAAGGATTTAGTAGAGAACATCGACGATAAAGTTCGCAACTTTTGGTCGCTGATAAAAGCCTTGCCTGTACCGGAAGTAGCGTGACGTCAAAGGTTGAAAGGCTCCTCACATTTCCCCATTGTTTTCAATGCAGCGAGAGCGATTTGGACCGAGAAAGCGACGATTACCCCATTAATTTGAGCGAGGATGAAAGATTTGTGGATGAGGAACGTGAGAGTGATGGACTAGAGTGCAGTGCAGCACGCATCTTTTTTCGCTCTGACCGTAACTTAGGTACAAGCTGGCTCATTGGATTCCACACTCTCCTTTTTCTATTGTGGATCACGGATTTGTATTTTAAACCACCTCGGAAACTATATCCTCTTGAAAATGAGAGTCGAGAACGCGAAATGGACATTCACAGTGACTTTTATCTCCACGACAATACATCGGCGAAACACTTAAGCTACGGAGCTAACGTGATAGCATCGGGCTTAACTGCATATAGAAACAAAAGAAATAAGCCCCTGACTGGAAGGATAGACAGAAAATCAACAATACTATTAAACCATGGACCTGTAACTACACGGTTAATGATTTCCAGCCTGGCGAAGGTTAACAATGCTGTTGCTAACGACGCCATTGAAGCTAACTTAGCAACGGGACCTCACAGAGCTATGCTAAAAATATTAGCTATCCACCTACGCCAGCCAGCCCTCATCTGCTCATCAACACCCGTGCTCACCTGCGTTCCAGCGATCGACGGTGCGACGAAGGACTTCACCCGATCACCGATGCGGTCAACGGCTAGCGTCGGATAGCGCGTCTGCTATCCACCTCAAAGTCCTCCTGTTTGTGTTGCTGCAGCCAGCCGCTAATACACCGATCCCACCTACAACTTTCTTCTTTGCAGTCTTCATTGTTCATTAACCACAATTATTCACCAACACAGATGTCCAGAATACTGTGGAATTTTGAGATGACAACAGAGCTTTTTGTATTGGATTCAATGGCGTCCGAATACTTCCGTTTCAACGTTTGACGTCACGCGCATACGTCATCATACATAGACGTTTTCAACCGGAAGTTTAGCGGGAAATTTAAAATTGCACTTTATAAGTTAACCCGGCCGTATTGGCATGTGTTGCAATGTTAAGATTTCATCATTGATATATAAACTATCAGACTGCGTGGTCGGTAGTAGTGGGTTTCAGTAGGCCTTTAACATACCAGGCACGTTCTCAGTTGGTTATTTATGCGTCATATAACGTACACTTATTCAGCCTGTTGTTCACTATTCCTTATTTATTTTAAATTGCCTTTCAAATGTCTATTCTTGGTGTTGGGTTTTATCAAATAAATTTCCCCCAAAAATGCGACTTATATAGTTTTTTTTCCTTCTTTATTATGCATTTTCGGCCGGTGCGACTTATACTCCGGAGCAACTTATACTCCGAAAAATACGGTACTCTATTGCGTCCAAAACGCCTTCTAAAAGACATCCAAAAAACGTCAGCAATACTGCATTTACATCTTGTGACCTGAATATCAATGCTAAGAACAGGAAGCTTCTTTAAAGGCATTAAAAGGTTTCATAAAAGCGATATGGCCTACCCCTGCATAACCTGTAAAATCCTTCCTGCTTCTTTAGTTAAGACAGTAACTTGTACCATGGTAGACTCCATGTTGTTTTTACAGATTGCTGCAGGGCTTTCCTCGCCATGTGGGGTCGAGCAATTAAGACACAGATGAAAGCATCAGCGAGAAAACACATGCTGAGCTACACGCATGCATACACTCAAAGCATTTTAATTTGTCTTATATTCAAACACAGCCAACAGATATCAGGTGTGGAGATGTTTTTTTTATAATTTAACATTGGACTTAAAAAAAATATGGCAAAATTCAACAGTGAACCCGTACAAGAAACAGAAATATAAATATGACAGGGGGAGACAGGACAGGAGGCAGGTTGGGTCGCCATGTGAGTGGCGCCCCGTATTTTTCATCAGGTGTGGCTTCATCTTGTGACTGAGACGTGAACTTAGAAGTAGTTAAACACGGTTCCTGTTCTTTGTTCAAACATTGACAAAAGGTGATGCTCATAATATTATTTTCAAAGAAAACTATAACAAAGCAGCTGCATGGCATCATAGTGCATGTGACTGCACAGTCCACTGAGTGCACACTTATAATATCCTGTGTCCTGTGCAGTAGACATTTCAATTTTGCATAACAGGGCTATTTTTCCCCCAAATGTGTACCTCCGACAACAGAAATAGACCAAAACCTGGGCCTGTGCCAATATTCGATAAGTCAATTGACCGGACAATAAATGAAAATGAAGTTGGTAAGTTTGCCAGCCTCGATAATCGCTATGTGTATGTGCTGTTACAGGTTACAAGAGTGGTCACTCTTGCATACGTTTCAGCAGCTGCAAGCGTTTGTACTACAAATAAACGGGAGTAATGATAACCGCTGTAAAACTCCCAATGGTTAATATTACTATTTTAAATTGAAAATGATTGAAAAACCGTGATGATAACCACACGTTGATAAATTATGGAGACTAACTAGCGTTAGAGTGTTAGCTAGCTTAAATGCTAACATGTAAACAAAAGACAATGTAATTCCCCATTAGAACATGTCGTTCTCCAATCTAAACTTGTCTAAACACATTACTGTGTAAACAACTGAGCTACCGTATTCACATTAAACATAAAGGCTGTGCTGTTTTTGCACAAAGTTATCTATATAAACTCTAGAGTGTCAAGTTGAAACAAACTCGTACAGGAAGTAAACTCACGTGACATCACTTAAACCTCAAGTGAAACAACTGATCACCTGATTTACATTTAATAAAACATTTTTAAAAACGTTTACAGTATTTTTCGGACAACAAGGCGCACTTAAAATCCTTTCATTTTCTCAAAAGTGCACCTGATAACCCAGTGCGCCTAATGTAATGGTTAATTCTGGTTGTGCTTACCGACCTCGAAGCAATTTTATTTGGTACATGGTGTAATGATAAGTGTGGCTAGTAGATGGCAGTCACACATAATAGATTTGTGTGGATTGCAAGTTGCCCCCTTCAAGCCCAAAACTTTAATGTTTAATTGAGAAAATAGAACATTACACGCAGACATTGTTGGGTTAGTTACTGAAAACCAGTAACTAGTTACAATTACTAGTTACTTTATTTCAAAAGTAACTCAGCTACTAACTCAGTTACTTACACCAAAAAGTAATGCGTTACTGTGAAAAGTAACTATTTAGTTACTTCTTTTCCCCCCCTTTTTTTTAAGGCTCCCATTAATGCCCTTTTAGCCTTCATTTCAGTACTGTTATTGCACTGGAGAATAATACAATCTGTTGATCAACTTGACATGCATTTGCATCATTGAACTCTGCTAAGCAATGTGGTCTACATACAACACACAAAGACAAAGATATGTTTCAAAGGGCCAATTTATTTCAGGCCAGAAAAAATTGACAAAACTATTTTAAATAGCTGCAACATAATGGCACTTTAACTCTAACTCTAAGTAGATAGGATCTTTGATCCAAGACACAACTTACATTTAACTAAAATGTTATTTTCTTTGTGCTCGACAAAAGAAAAGTATTGAGCATGTCTCCATGTTAAAAAAACTCGACTTCTGGCTTCGCCATGATGTCTTGTTAGTTGTTATGAGAGTAGCGTATGTGTGTGTGTGGCCCTTTAAGATATGACAGCATGAGAAGTGAGTGACGTCAGTGAGTGAGTGGGCGAGAGAGGTGAGGGACCGGCAACAGTGAGTGCGTGCAGGTGCTCTAGCTTGCTGGATGGCTGCGTCCAATAAAGTCACAAAGTTGCAACAAACCGCCGGGCTCGTCATTCACCCTCAGCTGTAAAGACCCTCTTCCGGGTAAAGTGAAGGTTGTTAGCCCCGAAGTACGGCTCTGGAGGAACGTCTCCCTCTTCTTTTCCACCTGAGCGCGCCAATAAAACACACTCAGATCTTCAGTTTCTAGCCGATACTACATACAAATAACGTAAAATAACGCAGTAACGCATCATGCAGTAACGGTAACTGAGTTACTGTATATAAAAAAATAACGCGTTAGATTACTAGTTACCGCCGAAACTAACGGCGTTAGTTTCTTAGTAACGCGTTAGTCCCAACACTGCACGCAGAGCACATGTCAAAATTTTTTACTTAGTTTGGTAAGCTACAAAGTCGCACCGCTCGATGGTTATTGGCGCATCACGGTTACTGTAGTCAGTTGTACTGTGCTTTAACATACTGGTATTATTATGGAAGGACCCTAAACTGGCACCTATTAATTAGGAGACATTATCTGGTGTTTTGTTTGATCTTTTTATGCAAAACCATCTTTTCTTACCAATTGGTACCTGCTGTCGTATATTTGGGATCTGCCTAAGTCCCAAAATTTAGTGCGTGTCCGCCATTGTAGTCTGTGTCGGCGCTCCTTTTTCTCTATCCTTTTGCTGTGGGGCATTCATCCTCTACTGTATAAAGTAGCGTACAGTTCTAACTTATATCTGTTAGTAGACTCCATATGAACGTGTTAAAAACTACCGGTACAAAAAGATGACGAGGAGAAGACGCAGTCGAAGTGGAGCCAGATAAATAAGACCGCCTACAAAACGGCCGTAACATGAAGAGACGGCCAGAAAGGGACTTAAATACGGTCTATAAAACATAATCTATGAAACAAAGAACCACCATTAAATGTTATGTAGATGACAAGGAAGTGTTTTAAATGTAGGAAAAAAAAATCACAATATGACCCCCTTAATAAGCCTTATAATCCGGTGCGCCTTTTCTATGAAAATAGACCCACTCATCGACAGTGCGCCTTATATTTCAGTGCGCCTTATGGTCAGAAAAATAATTTCAAATGCCATCCATCCATCCATTTTCTACTGCTTGTCCCGTTCAGGGTCGCGGGGGGTGCTGGAGCCTATCTCAGCTGCATTCGGGCGGTAGGCGGGGTACACCCTGGACAAGTGGCCACCTCATCGCAGGGCCAACACAGATAGACAGACAACATTCACACTCACATTCACACACTAGGGCCAATTTAGTGGAAGAAGATTAACATATATAAATAAAAATAATATGGCTTTTATGAAGCCAGGACAGTATTTAATGTTTCCTCTGTCAAAATAGTATAATGTGTGGCTATTTATTTTAGTTATTAAAAAAAAAAAACTTGGTTAAAAGACTTAAGCGTGTGTATAATTACTTTTTGAGCACATTACAAAATACCAAAATAATAATAACCGTGATCATGTTGGTCACAATAACCTTACTTAGCCATTTTATTTATTGTTTTGGTTGTGTATATTTAAGGGTCTCCCACAAACCCTTCTTAACAGAGACATAACCTATTGTATTGCTTGTGGTTGTGATTTTTATTAAAGTACAACATTTTGCTTATGGACAGAGTTTTTATTATTTGTTTATTTCATTTATCATGGTATTTAAAAGTTTACATTTCAATTACAATGTTAAAATAAACGAGACATACAAGTATATTGCATTTGAAAGGGTATGTATTATTATTGTTTTATCATTACATCAGTGGTGAATTTGGTCTCAATAAAATAATGGCAATAATATTAATTATCGACAATTTGTAGGTCAATATATTGTCGAGCAAAATTTGTTATCGGCCCAGGCCTACCAAAACCAAACATCCACAGCAGAGGACGCTGAACTAATATTACAATACATATATCTCCAGGAAAAAACACTTACTCAGCAATGAATGCACAGCATATCTTCAAAGACACATTCTTTTTTTTTAATGACATCAGAGAGTCTTTAAAGCCTGAGGTTTCATTCATGCATGGAGTGCTGATAGTTCCTGACAGAGCCAAAGGCTGCAGGAAGTGGAGCTCAGTCCGTGGCGTCATGGCTACACGTTTTTACATACACACTGTCCTTTGTTTTTCGCTTCTTGGCTATGGTATTATTTTATTACAGTTACAATGTGGTACATCATATATTTCACATCCTTCTTTTATCAGAATAAAAATATATTTCAGCACCAGTATTTCCTCAATTGTGAGACACATATTTACAGTTTTTACCCCTGAGAACTTGCATCCGATGCAGTGGGCATTTAGTGGGCATTTGTGTTTTGCATAACAGTGCTATTTTTTCTGATTTGTAACTGAAAAAAAGAAATGGACCATAATAATAATAATAATAATAATAATAATAATAATAATAATAATAATAATAATAATAATAATAATAATAACCACTGCATAGGACATATAACTAAAATATGCAGCTGTGGTTAAAGTACAGTACTGGGAGAAAGGAAACAGATGTAAAAAGGAGAAATATTAAGTGGGAATCATGTTCGCCTTTTCCAGCACAAATCACCAAATAGGGGCTGACCACAGGACTTCCTGCTGATCAGGCAGTCTGTGCACACACACTGCATATATTGGAACCCTTCCACCTTTTTCTCAATGCTGACAGTGAAAAGCTAGGGAATACCAATGAGTTAAGTCTATGAGGAGCTTTGTGTCATAAAATCATGTTCTTCTTTTGACTGACTTTTCAGTCCAAACCACACTCGACCCATTTGCACAGATAAGGAACACAAAAAGGTGTATCGCAGCATTGCATATGCAAAACAGGCAAACTGTGAAAGGCAGCAAGAGAGACATGGGTAACTCTTGATTTTTCTTACGTGCATTTTAATAAGATTGGTGGCATGTCTCTTTCTTCAACGCAAAGAAACCAGCACGATTGCGAAGAATGCTGCCAATTCCTCGTCTTTGTCACGTGCCAAGTGACATAAGCGGCAAAGGAATGCTGTCGCTGCATTTCTGTGCAGGCTAAAACACACCCCAGATATGTGTGTTTATAGAAAGGAACAAAACACACACAAACACAAAAGTCCTGGGACAGAAAATGTCGGTTTGGGTCAACGTTGTAAGGTGAGAAACGACTTTGCGGCAATTATCATTTTCAGGAACCTCTTTGAGGAAGCAACCTGAGATGAGACCATGTGAACATCATTATACAGTAATACAAATAGGTAGGTGATAATATATCAAACTTATCAAGATTTTAAAAGAAGGCACAATTAGTGGGTACATGTATTTTGCACTACAGATCACTAGAAGCATTATATTTTAAATCTGTTTGATATAGCCACCATACCGTATTTCCTTGAATTGCCGCCGGGAATATAGTGTTCGCCTGCCTAGAATTACAGCCGGGTCAAACTCGTTTCGCAAAATAATTAGCGCATGCTTGGCACTTCCGCCGGGTCAAATATGAGTCATTAAATGACTTCCGCCTCCTGGTGGTAGAAGGCGCTAGTGATCCTTCTTGCGACTGCTGGTACTGCAGAAGACCGGCGCTGCAGAAGAAGACAACAAGCAGCAAGAGTGAGGAGCCATTGTTTGCTTGCACTTTTAACATGGAGGATTACATATCTAAAATAAAACTGTTTTCTAAACTGGGCTTTCAATCGAAGCAGGAGTTAATACTTAAAGGAAGATCTCCATCGAGACAGAGAGACTTTTAAAACTGAAGAAAGATAAGGAAAACTTCTATAGGAGCTGCGCATGGACTCATTTATACCTAAAGGTAAGACCATAATAACGTTTTTTTTTATTAAATGTGCTTTTCATGATAAGGTAAGCACCGGAGTGAGAAGAGGTTTTAAAATAATTAACGCATGCTTGCCAATCCTGCATGCTTTTGGTAAACGCAGGAGTGAGAAGAGGTTTTAAATTAATTAGCGCCCCTGCGGTTATTCAAGGAAATACGGTAGTTAAAATTTTATTTCAAACCTTAATTTTTACCAACAAATAAGGATGTACCAATATGAAAATGTCATATTACGTTTATTGTGACCAAAATAATCACTGTAATTATCATTACAGTATTGTTGAATGTGTTAAAAAAGTACTTAGACACAAACAAAATTATTGTTGACAAGTTTTATTTAGGAAAATAAAATAAATACAAATTTAGACACACACATTAAGGCTGCAACTAACAACTAATTTGATAATCGATTAATCTGTCGATTATTACTTCGATTAATCAATTAATAATTGGATAAAAGAGACATACTACATTTCTATCCTTTCCAGTATTTTATTGGGAAAAAAACAGCATACTGGCACCATACTTATTTTGATTATTGTTTCTCAGCTGTTTGTAAATGTTGCAGTTTATAAATGGGGTTTATAATAAAAAATAAATTAAAAATAAATAAATAAAAAAGGAGCCTCTGCGCATGTGCATAGCATAGATCCAACGAATCAATGACTAAACTAATCGCCAACTGTTTTTATAATCGATTTTAATCGATTAGTTGTTGCAGCCCTAACACACATTATACTTTCCTTGGCAGAAAAAACTTAAAATATGGCTTTTACCTTTTAAGAGCACAGTAGTGTTATCTATTGTATTTAAACTTTTACCTTTTTATTCGTAAAGTTTTTAGAAAATGTTTTTAATGTTAAAGGCAAAACGAGTCTTGTATGTCTGTTTTATGTGATGTGAGTTCACTTCCGGTTGTAGACACCTCACTGTCATTTTCCTCGAGAAGAGATTTAGAGATCTACCACTCTGTGCTGCTGGTTCAATGTACACAATTTAATATCTTAGTTGTTCATACAACAATGTGTGGATACGTCATCACAACATCCGGTTTCGGTGAGCAAAGTTTTTTTCCGGCAGACGAATTTTCGGTGCATCACTAGGCAATAGTGATGCATTTGTAATATATGAAGATCTACAGTATGTATAATATACTTTGAGGACCGGAATAGATGTGTAAGCTGTCACGTAATTGTTTACATGTTACGTACATTGCATAAGTTGTTAACGTAAGTGAGTCGAAAAATTACGTTAACGTAGATCCATGCTGACGCCAGTGTTGCCTCTATTCAACAGCCATAAAAAGATTGGAACCCTCCCAAATATTACACAATATAAATCCGTTCAAACACTATATTACTTTAATTTATTTTCAGATTTAAAAAAACACAAATTTTTAAGGTGTGGCGACTTATGTTATTTTGTAGCAGTAGTAGCAAATGACTTCCTTGTTCATTTAAAATTCAGTCAACTTCCTTTGTTTTCACTTTATTGAACTGCCCATGCAAGTGACGTCAAAGCCACATTGAGACCCGTGCGCGTTTACACTGGAGTCTGATAAAGATCACTTTTACTTGCAGTGTAAACAGACAGTTGAAAAAAATCAGGCTTATCAAGCTTCTTAGAATTACTCCAAAGAAGTCTGCTAAGAGTTGACTTAAGAGTAAATAAATTCTTCGCTGAAAGCTGCACTTAAAAGTTAGTTATCAAGCGTCTTACTCACACTTTCAGCGAAGTGTAGGACTGAATCTTAAGGGTCACACTCAGAGCTGAATTACGACATGTGCCGTAAACGGAATTTTAGGTGACGTCATTTCTGTGTCCATAGAAATTACCAATCACGGAATGGAATCCGTTGTCTAAGAATAAAGAAATATCTTGGAAATATTTAAGTGGACAATGGGAGTGTATATTTTGACAATAAACTACAAAATAATACAAAACAAACTAGTCCCCGCCGGCACTCACGCTACCGCTCCCTCTCTTCTCTCGCCCACACACTCACTGACGTCACTCACCTCACGGCCACACACATACGCTACTGTCATAACATTTTCTTTCCCATTCATTAATTAGGCAACTAATTTGAAACTGGTGTGGGTGGCTCTATATATACTAGCCCACTGCAGACACATGCAGAAATCAACAAGGAATCGAAAAGTATTAAATCTGTGACAAAAATAATATCCGCTCTGTCTAAACGATACCGTTTGATCCGCTGCTCGTCATCAAAAAAAACAAAAACATTGTTCCGTTCCCTGAACGTTCGCGCACGTCTCTCTCGCCTCAGTGCCATCCCCTGCTGGCAACTCCTAACCACTTAAGACACCTCTGAAGGTCTCTTAAATATCGTGGAGAATAGGAGTGATTCTTAGACTTAAGAACGTTGATAAAAAGCTTTTATTCTTAAGTTTGAGAGTAGGACTAAATTTTGCAAATTCTCAGGACTTAAGTGTAAAATGGCACTCTAAGTACGGATAAGTACGGCCCCAGATTTCTAAAAAAAATCTATTTGGGCCACTCTGTAAACATAGTCTAATGACTGGCAGGACAATATCTGATCTGTTTAGAAGCGGCTTTACACTGTGAATAGATAGACTACGCGCTCTCTGCTGCTTGTTTTCAAATTGGAGTTGGTATTCTGACAAATCGTGCAACTCCTGCATGTGTGTAACAAGAAATATTGAAATGTAATTGTGTCTCCCGGAGCGTGCATCCCGTTTGAAGAAGTCTTTCACGCGAGTACAACATTAGCATGTAAACACTAGGACACAGCTGTGGTAAATATCGTCTCGGCAGATCCACCAGTCAATAACAAATCAGCTAAAAAGGCAGATATTGGCCCCTGATCTGATCCCATGATTGGAATCGTGACATTCCTAATTTGAATCTAAAACAGTAATACTAACCATCAGGAGTTTTACCGCAATTTATTATCATTACTAGCCCTGGGCGATATGAGTTAAAATTTAAGCGTCCAATTTTTTTATACAAAAAATATGATTTACGATTTTTCCCAATTTCCCCTCCCAACTTTTTAAAGAAACAAAAAAATACAAATGACTGAGATAATTCACAACAAATTTCACTTTTATTTGATCAAAAACAATAGTTACACTGCATATTACCCTTAGCAAAATTCTATTTTTTTTAAATAGTTTTGTTATTTTTAGACCCCCCGCGACCCCAAAAGGGACAAGCGGTAGAAAATGGATGGATGGATGGATGGATGGATGGATGGATGGATGTTCTTTTTAGACCAGATATAAATTGCACTTTTATGGAACAATTTTCAAATAACTAAATTAAGAGCTTCCTCTGGGAGGAAATACTTCTGTCTTGAATAAAATACTTCTATGAACAAAAATGTAGCATTGCGCAGTAAAGATTCCAATAATCAATAAATAGTAATAATAATTAATCAATCAGATCAATAAATTGCAAACTTAAAACTGATGTCTTGAATAAAATACTTCTGTAAACAAAAATGTATATTGTACATTGTATGCAAATAAATAATCAAGTAAAACTTTAAGATGACTCTATAGTTTTAGTAAGTGGATAAAAGCAGGCTTTTCCATTGTATCTGCACCACATCTTGGCAGTGTGCAGAGTGACCCCTTTAGTGATCGCTCTGTGCATTGTGCTCCTTTATTTATTTTTTAAAATTTAAATCACACATGGTACCTTGTGTAAATGATACCACCACAGGAATATGCTTTTTAGCAGAAATGTGTTGTTCCTTTTTGTGGTCTTGTTCGCCTTGTAAAGAGTTGCGTTTCCCCTACTCGGATGGATGCTTTTGTTTCAGATGCTGGAATAAATTTGTTGTGCTGCTTCCTTTTTCTAAACAAACGTTACGTGCTACTGGAACCAGCCAACAAACATCTATTGTATACTCCAGACCACCACCATATTTCATTTTCGTCTAAGAAATGATACTAAGATCTTAAGAACCCAAGCAATTCAGCCATTTTGCTGCTTTTAAGGTAAAACTGTTCACATAGAAATATCCACTTGCACCCCGAAAGGAACAAGCGGTAGAAAATGGACGGATGTTGTAAAGAAAAAACGTTAACATGGGTGGAATAACATTATCTGGAGTTGTACGCTAAAATTACCATTAAAGGGTTGTGCAAAAAATGTAGCTGGATGGTGCATGAGCCAAAGAAGAAACCAATAAATGTGGACATAGATGCTTATGAAAAGATACCAATCAAGTCATTTTCACTTACGTGAATGGACATATTTTTGTAAATTTGTTTTCCAATGTCATTCTTATTAGCAGGTTTACACAAAATACAACTACTGGTAGTCTGATTTTTACGAACATTTGTAGAGGTGTGGCGTAAGAAAAGTAACACCCATTTATTGTAGTTTGGCGTAAATCCATACAGATGCAGAACATTTGCACTTCAAAAATGTACATTTTAACAGTCATTTTCTTTTTTAGGGTGTCATACTTGTTCGTTAGTACTGCAGTATTACCAGTACATAAGAACTACTACTCAGATAGTTACAAAAAATTTGCAAAAGCCAGAGAAGAGGGGCCCGCATCATATTGTCAGAAAAACAACAACAGTAAAAATGTAAGTAAAAAACAGTAAAAAATCAGAATGTAATGACAAAAAGCTGAAATGTTCGAACTAATAATAATAATATACTTAGTCACCTATACCACAAAGTCTTTAAATATAACTAAAATCTGGTTTTACCTCTTTTTTTTTTAAATTATAAAAAACTATCACCATGGCTCTGGCATATTTTGACGTTTCAGTGTGTGGCCCTTGGCAGAAAAAGTTTGGACATCTCTCCTGGTACAGATTCAGGAATGGTTACTCTGCTAATGGACAAAAGTATATTTCTGTAAGATTGTTTCCATTTAGTTTGTTTTTTTAATTACACTACCGTTCAAAAGTTTGGAGTCACCCAAACAATTTTGTGGAATAGCCTTCATTTTTAAGAACAAGAATAGACTGTCGAGTTTCAGATGAAAGTTCTCTTTTTCTGGACATTTTGAGCGTTTAATTGACCTCACAAATGTGATGCTCCAGAAACTCAATCTGCTCAAAGGAAGGTCAGTTTTGTAGCTTCTGTAACGAGCTAAACTGTTTTCAGATATGTGAACATGATTGCACAAGGGTTTTCTAATCATCAATTAGTCTTCTGAGCCAATGAGCAAACACATTGTACCATTAGAACACTGGAGTGATAGTTGCTGGAAATGGGCCTCTATACACCTATGTAGATATTGCACCAAAAACCAGACATTTGCAGATAGAATAGGCATTTACCACATTAGCAATGTATAGAGTGTATTTCTTTAAAGTTAAGACTAGTTTAAAGTACTTTTCCTTCAAAAATAAAGACATTTCAATGTGACCCCAAACTTTTGAACGGTAGTGTACGTAAAAACTACTGAGATTTTTTTTACAAAGAAATCATACAAGCTAAACCATCTAGTATGGCGTGGATCCATATAATGGAGTAGATGCAGAAAATGCATACTTTCGCTCACAAAATATTTACATTTCCCTTAACGTTTCCTTTTTATGGTGTGATACTTTAGCAGGATTACAGAAAAACTACTACCCCCATTTTTTTTTTAACAAAAAATTGCCAAAAGATGGGCCATAAGCCAAGAAAGAACAATTTACAGTTTGGCATGAAGCCGTACTACGGTATAGATACAGGGGTGTCTAATTTCACTAATGGACAATGTTATGTTTTCATAAATTAGTTTGCGTTTGTAATTATTTTTGGACATCGAGGTTACACAAAATTTACTCGAGTAAATGTGCCAAGAGGTGGGACATAAACCAAGGAGGAAGCCTGTACATTTTGGCATTATAGCTCCAGGAATGTTAACTTTTGCTATTTCTGTCTTTTATTTGGAAGGGGCAATCTTTTTAGCAGGGTTACACAATTTACTATTCTGCTTTTGATAGTCATTGGTGTTAATTAGGGGTCTAACAATTTGTTTTAACAACAATTCGATTTGATTCAGAATTTCTGATTGCCGATACGATTCAGGGACGATATTTATTTAGAACGATACGATCCGAAACGATACAGTGACTTTAAATCGATTCAGTAACTTCTGAAATAAATACTGGATACTGAACATTGCAGGTGAAGTTTCCTATATTCCTATTATTTCTTGTAAGGGAATTATGTAATAATGAATTATGGATACAAACAAGCTAGTAAACAATTATTGGCCAATGTATTCACATCTTTGTTGAATAAAGTGCAACCAACACTTTAGGTTGAATTAACAAGAGGAAACATTTTCTGCCCACATTTCCAACATTCAAGCAAGTTTCAATAAAACTACAGTAATCAACATTTTAAGAGTAGAATTACCAGCTAAATAAAATCTTTTTTCCCTGTTTTTTAGTTTAATAATAAAAAATAAAAAAATGGAAACTGGATTGTTATCGATTACTCATGATTTAAGTTTATTAATGTTTTTGTATATGGGTAGATTTCACACGTGCAGAGTGTCTTTTGGATATCCTCGTCTGAGAGTGATCCGGAACAACAACAGAAGAAGAGCGACAAACACGGACCCGTTTGCCTACTTAATAGAGAACCAATAAAAAATGTCACATACCATGTCTCTGGACATAAAAAAAAACCCAGAAGGTACCTCCTGATCGCGACAAACTTGTTTTGACAACACCGTTCTTCTTTGTCTTCTTCTGTTGTTGTTGTTTTGGGTCACTCACAGACGAGGATGCAGAAAAGAGACACTGCGCATGTGCAGTTCACTCATATGTCCAAACATTGAACAAATACTCGTTTTAATTCCTATTTTTGATTTTAAAACACATTAATACATTCGGATTAAGGATAATCAGTGATCGGGCTGATTAGGCCTTCTCTGCTGGCCTAACATAAATCATGATCATATATTGATAAAAGTTCATTTCAATTTTAATTTACTTTCCCTAAATATATACAAGTATCCATCATATCCTCTTCATATCTTATTAGGCTCTTGTGCTGCTGTTTTTTCGTTAGAGCTTTTATCCAATCAGAATTCAGTTAGTTTGTTGCCAGCGATGTATGAAATCTGTCGGAGGCCTTCTGAATCAACAACGCGTCAGTCTGTGCAGTGTAGGCAAACAGGGCACATACAGTTGATAGACAGTTGCGATAGCTAATCAGATCACGAGGTGTTGACAGTAACCCTTCGAAGTTGTTTCAAGTTAAAATGTTGAACATGACTTTCACGCCTCCTGTGATTGGATACTCACTTGTGACTAAATAAGTGAGGATCCAATCACAAGTTGTAAGTTGCAAGTGCAGGAAGTACCGCACCAGAGCCATACCCAGCTCGCAGAGAAATCTGACATCGACTTGCTTTTTTAAGTCACACGGAAAGAGAGCAAAACGTTGATTAGGTTCAGAATCAGAATAGTTTTTATTGCCATTGTTTGAGAACGGGTTCACAAATTAGGAATTTTTCTTGGTGCAATCGTGCAACATAAAACCCATATAACACAGAATAGGTAATAAAATGAGCTGTAACTGAGCTATCAGATCTTGTTATTGTAGATATATTGGCAAAGTCATTTTCAAGAAGGACATTTCAAGAGAAGCTAGATCTCATGAGACGAGGTGGGCCGAACCCCGAGCTAGCTAACTTGTCCCAGCCGGTGAGAGGGTTTGTCCTCCACTTCCAATCGAATCAACCCCATGGCTTCCGATGGGTGCGGTAAATTGTGAATCTAAATACTTTATTTCTTTATTTTCTTCACGTTTAATATGTTTTACGATTATGTTAATTTTGACAGTGCCACGCAGAATATGTTTCAATTGCTGATGCGGGTTTATTGATGTTTAAATGCGCCAGAAAATAGCCCGTTTTGTACACTATGAGGTGAGACAATGCCCCGTACTACTTAAGTGTGTTTCTGTATGGTATTTCTAAATGGTAAATGGGTTATACTTGTATAGCGCTTTTCTACCTTCAAGGTACTCAAAACGCTTTGACACTATTTCCACATTCATCCATTCACACACACATTCACACACCGATGGCGGGAGCTGCCATGCAAGGCGCTAACCATGACCCATCAGGAGCAAGAGTGAAGTGTCTTGCTCAAGGACACAACGAGCGTGACTAGGTTGGTAGAAGCTGGGGATCGAACCAGGAAACCTCAAGTTGCTGGCACGGCCACTCTCCCAACAGCGCCACGCCGTCCCAATTTCGTACCATTTCTCCAGCTGTGGTCATGTGGTGACATAAATAACGGTATTATGATTTGTATTTATTAAAGTCAACCACTGCGGCGAATGGATAACAATCTGTTTTCCATGTTTTATCATCAAACTAAAAAACGAGGACAATTTATTTTTATGTTAGATTATTTTTCTATTCCAAACGAAAAAGGGATGGCCGCGACGTACACAAATCAAACTTCATATAAAGTCTGCCGTTCTCAAATCCAATGTTTTCCTTTTCTAGTATCATTAAAATCGATCAATTTGATCTTGGAATGATACCTATCTTTTGGAAGGCAAACTTGCAGAGCACAGATGTAAGAATCTAAGAAATATACATCGATATATTGATTAATCGGTACACCAGGAAAGATGAGGTCACCTACCTAGGTTCCATTCTTGAGGCTAATCTTTCCTGTGATAAAATGGCAACTAAGGTAATCAAAAAGGTCATCAAACGAACGAGATTTCTCTACAGAATCTCCTCTCTGGTCAACAAAAGCACCATGAAGATTCTAGCGGGAACTCTCATTCAACCCTTTTTCGATTACGCATGCACCTCCTGGTACCCCAGCACCTCCAAAACCCTCAAATCTAGACTCCAAACATCCCAGAACAAGCTAGTCAGATTACTTCTAGACCTCCACCCCAGATCACACCTCACTCCTACCCACTTCTCCAAAGTGGGCTGGCTCAGGGTGGAAGACAGAGTAAAACAAGTTGCACTGAGCCGAGTTTTTAAAATTCACCTCCCTGAAACCGAAGTACATGTCAAACTACTTCCTTAACGTAAATGACCGCCATAACCACAACACCAGGGGGAGCTCCACTAACCACGGTAAACCCAGATTCCGATCTAACAAAGGTCTTAACTCATTCTCCTTCTATGCCACATCAATATGGAATGCACTCCCAACAGGTGTAAAAGAAAGGGCATCTCTATCCTCCTTCAAAACCGCACTAAAAGAACACCTCCAGGCAACTTCAACCCTAAACTAACACCGCCCCCCACACATCCCACCTCCCCGGATTGTAAATAATCAAATGTAGATACTTATTCTTATGCTTTCTGATCTCTCTCTCTCTGTCCACTACTTGCTGTATATATCCTACCAAGTCAGTTCTACACTGTTTCAATGTCCATTTCTCTGATGATGCAATTGTTGATGACTGAAGTGTTGATATCAACCAAACCTAACCCCCCCCCCCCCCCCCCACATCCCAGATTGTAAATAATGTAAATAATTCATTGTATATACTCTGATTATTATCTTGTGTGATGAATGTATTATGACTGAGGGAACTCTCCTGAAGGAATCAATAAAGTACTATCTATCTATCTATCTATCTATCTATCTATCTATCTATCTATCTATCTATCTATCTATCATGAATCAATTTACATGGACCCCGACTTAAACAAGTTGAAAAACGTATTCGGGTGTTACCATTTAGTGGTCAATTGTATGGAATATGTACTGTACTGTGCAATCTACTAATAAAAGCTTCAATCAATCAATCAATCAATCAACCCATATTGTTAATCAATGCCAAGTGATTTCCTGTATCATTTTAGAATGGGTGGTGTTGCACAAGTAAGTGTAGTCAGACTGGTAAAGCAGGGCTCTTATCAAGATTTTGGGACATAAGTAGGGGGGGGCAAAAACCTAAGAGTTGTTTCTCGTCTGCACATTCCTTAGTCGGACACACTTCCCGAAAACAAGTCAGGTTCAGCAAACGTTACATAATGCCGGCTTTAAAAAGTAGCTGATTGATTTTGCAGCTAACTTGACTGCTGAATCCGGGCGGGGTTAAGAGAACATTTCCTGTGTGACTTCAGGTGTGTCAACACTCAATTTGGAGGCCTAAAAACTGGAGTAAAAGATATAACTGCTAAGCGGCATTTTTAACACCGCTGTCTGGGCTATCAAAACAAACCAACCGCCTTCACTTTTCGGGTAAAAGCTGCTAACCAAAACAAAACAACAACAACAACAAGTTAGCTTTGGTCTTTGAACAGGAAGTAAATGCGAAGTAAGCGTGCTTAAACTTAATGATGAAAGGGAAAAAACTTACAATGCATTTCCTGCCAAGGTGGTTGAAAATGGACTCATTCTCTTGCGGCGTCAGCAGTATGGAACCGACATTAGATTGCCGCTGCTGCTTAAGAAATCCACTCATCATCGATGAAGAAATAAATTGAAGTTTGACTCTAAGAACCGAGTCCAAAACGATCCATAAACAATACTCGGGTCATCCGTGGCCTTCCTCCGACCACCCTGCTTCTCAAGTCGGTTTAACCCCAGCGATAGCACAGTTGTGCTTTTATAAAGTGTGCGCCCTTTTTAAGAACGGCAGTCCCGGTTTGACTACTTGAGGAGATAAGGTGACAACGAGAGCGGAAAACGGTAAAAACTTTCCTGGGAAGTCCGACAGCCTGAGAGCCCGCAGCCTGTTCCATCCAACATGGCAGTGGCAGGACGAGTCCATTCATTCAAATGGGGGGTGACACGTGGATTTCACTGTGTCCTTTACACGTAACAAGAAATAAATAACACAAGAAAACAACCCAATAATGTAATTGAAATATAATAAATTATCATGAATAAATAATATTGTATATATGAAGTCAAGTGCCTTCCTGATTGACTATAAAATGGTGAGTTCCCCTCTCCGGTGTGGTACGGTCCAGTCCGCCCCTGGCTTTTATGACAGGAATGTGTGCAGTGTTGAATGGGAGGAGGTGAGTCCAGAGACAAGGTGGATGTTGCCAGCATAATATTCTCAGCTCTTTCTCTTACTTTTAAATTCATGCAACACCACCTTTACATTCAACACATCAAATGATGACCTGAAAGAAGCAAAGGGACTAGTATCATGAGTTCTCCCTTTGATTTAAAAGACTAATTTGCTGCTGGAATGATTCATGACAATGCACTAAAAATAGCATTTAATACATTGAGGTAAAATGAAGATTGCTCTAGTTACTTTGTATACCCTCGGGGGTAACATTACCAGCACACACATGTTATTCCTGCATGTATACGTTTTCTAGCTGGTCCACATTGGGGTCAAGGGTGTTCACCCATGATGGGTCCCCAGTTCCTCGCATGCCACATATAGACATCCATTCACACTCACATTCAAACTTATGGACACATTCGCATATCTCTCCATGCACCATATTGCAATTTCTGTTGTCATAACCTGCCTGTGTGAAAAAAAATCTATGTCCTCACTTGCATGACTCATTTCATCAGTAGCTTAATGCCTGGGGCCATTTTTGCAACATGCTGCGTCATGCTCGTCAATGGGTGTTGCATTGTGGAAAGAAAATACACCTCAGATGTGTTTTGGCACAGGCTTTATTTAAGGCACTTGTAGAAACATTTTGTGCTTTCTCTTGCCGGATGTGTTATCGAGCAACATTGCAGGCTTGTGAAGGAGCTTTTAAGGCACTGAGGATACTGCAGACTCATGCAAACAAAGTCCTGACGAAATTAGACTTTATATTAGAGCTCTGCTGCCTTATATGTGATTGTGCACAGTTGGCACATCAAAGTTAAGCAGACGTGTGCTTTCACATGCTTTGTCGCCCAACTGAATCTCCTAAGAGATTCTGGGGAAACTTGAAAAACCTGACTGACAAGCGGAGAAAAAAAGAACAGAAACTTTGAAGCACTCCACCTTACATTTGCTTTTACCCATGAGGCTTCAGTTCCTTTTCGATGTGTGGAAGTGTTCCCAAAACATATTCCGCTTCACTTAAAGGCCTACTGAAATGAATTTTTTTTATTTAAACGGGGATAGCAGATCTATTCTATGTGTCATACTTGATCATTTCGCGATATTGCCATATTTTTGCTGAAAGGATTTAGTATAGAACAACGACGATAAAGATCGCAACTTTTGGTATCTGATAAAAAAAGGCTTGCCCTTACCGGAAGTAGCGTGACGTAGTCAATTGAACATATACGCAAAGTTCCCTATTGTTTACAATGATGGCCGCATGAAGTGAGAGAGATTCGGACCGAGAAAGCGACAATTTCCCCATTAATTTGAGCGAGGATGAAAGATTTGTGGATGAGTAAAGTGCAAGTGAAGGACTAGTGGGGAGTTGAAGCTATTCAGATAGGGAAGATGCTGTGAGAGACGGGGGTGACCTGATATTCTGCTGGGAATGACTACAACAGTAAATAAACACAAGACATATATATACTCTATTAGCCACAACACAACCAGGCTTATATTTAATATGCCACAAATTAATCCTGCATAAAAACACCTGCGTGTTTGTTATGCTAGCTCCTAGCTCCTCTGCTAGCTCCTAGCTCCATAGAACACGCCAATACAATTCAAACACCTGATCAACACACACAATCACTCAGCCCAAAAGACCGTTCGCCTAACCCAAGGTTCATAAAGCTTATATATTTTTAAAAAGTTACGTACATACGCAAAAAAAAAGTTGCGCACATACGGTCAAGCGATCAAATGTTTAGAAGCCAAAGCTGCATACTCACGGTAGCACGTCTGCGTCTTTGTCATCCAAATCAAAGTGATCCTGGTAAGAGTCTGTGTTGTCCCAGTTCTCCACAGGCGTCTGTGTATCGAAGTCAAAAGTCCTCCTGGTTAGAGTCTCTGTTATCCGAGTTCTTCCATCTTGACTGCATCTTTCGGGAATGTAAACAAAGACGCGCCGGCTGTGTACTGTTGTTGCTGACTTCGTTCGAAAAATACGTCCGTTTCGCACCGACAACTTTCTTCTTTGCTTGCTCAGCTTCTTTCTCCATAATGCAATGAACATAATTGCAACAGATTCACGAACACAGATGTCCAGAATACTGTGGAATTATGAAATGAAAACAGAGCTTTTTTGTATTGTATTCAATGGGGAAGGCATACCTCTGTTCCCCGGGCTACGTCACGCGCATACGTCATCCTCAGAGGCGTTTCGAACCGGAAGTTTAGCGGCAAATTTAAAATGTCACTTTATAAGTTAACCCGGCCGTATTGGCATGTGTTATAATGTTAAGATTTCATCATTGATATATAAACTATCAGACTGCGTGGTCGGTAGTAGTGGGTTTCAGTAGGCCTTTAAATTACCCCTTTTCTTAGTGTTAATGAAACAAGCCGAAGTAGCAGCTTTGCGTTCGTTTAGTCTTGTCTGTGGTAGTGAGTTTTCGAAAATTACTTTCAAAAAGTAATTAATTATAGTTACTTGTTACTGTACCAAAACAGTAAATGAATTACTGACATAATTACTCTTTAATAAATGTAATTAATTACTAGGGAAAGTAAGTCATGCATTATTAAAAAAAAAAAAAACTTCAAATATCTGGTATATGCAGTTGAGAGACATTTCATGAGAGGTGAGTGTGTGTGCCTTTAAAAAGTGGTGCCTGTTGCCTAGTGACGGTGTGATGTCGGTGAGAGCCTGCTCAGAACAGCATTTTAGCTCAGCTGTGTCTGCTAGCTAAGCAGTGGCAGTTTCGACAGAACACTGTGACGGCAGCTCAGTTGAATCTTTTCACTGGATTGTGTCAGCGCTAGTTGTTAAAGAGCTTGAATGTGCTTTGATGTCTGTTCTTGTCTCCTTATCATCAAACGGGGTATTGTTGGATTGCAAGCTTGTCACTTCAATTATTGATTTGTTGTTCATTATTCTCTCGTCGTATTAGTCAGACTGTGTGTACTTAGCCTACATGTTGTTTGCTGTAGGATGTTGCCTCTTCTTATTGTATACCAAGATCATTTTAGTGTGGCGCTGGTTGTTGCTGTCCTTAGTAAAAACTTACTCCCTGCGGTGGACCCACTGGAGGCGAAGTTGTAAATAAAGATGTAGTTTTGCCAGTTTTGTTGATGTGCCACTGTTAGCCTGCTATGCTAACAGCAGAGTGATGTTGTCATTTGTGACACAGCTGCTAACCTGCTAGCATTCCACTGCTAACTCATATTTGATCATTGGTGTTGTAAATAGAGTTTGTAATTATTCATTATTATTATTGTTATCGTTATTATTATTGACTTTATTATTGTCCCCCCCCCCCTTTTTGCTATGCGGCAACCAAGCCCCAATAACTATGTTTTCTTGTGGGCCCCCAAATACACCCCTGATCAGACCATAATTGTCTACTATGACAGAGCAGTGATTTCAATACACACTTCTGAGTATTTCAACCAATCAGATTGATGGCATATCGTAGTGCCCTCCCTCTACAACCAAGTTCGTCCCACAAACAATATGGCGTGAGCATTGAGACAGACGCTAAAAATCAGTAGATTTGGTTTTATTTTCAGAAAAAAAGGTTCTTAGGTGTGCATGGGGCAATTGTAATGGATACACAGTGCTTCCAGGAAGTACTCACATCGCTTTACTTCTTCCAAATTTTGTTGTGTTACAACTTAATTCCATGGAATAAATTCATTTTTGTCCTCAAAATTCTCAAAAAAGACATCCTGAATGTAAACCAATGGTTCCCATTCAATCTGATGGAGCTTGAGAGGTGCTGCAAAGAGGGATGGGCAAAGAGGACGGCAAAACTGCTCAAAAATAGGTGTGCTAATTAGCTTGTGGCATCCTAGTCAAAAATATATGAGGCTGTAATTGCAGCCAAAGGTATTGAGTAAAGGGTCTGAATACATATGTGATTTTTTTGTAGTTTTTTAGTTTTGATTAATTTGCAACATATTTTATATAAACCTTTTCACAAAGTGAAGTGCTGTGAATACTTTTCGGATACACTGTAAAATATCTGAAATGACTGGAGGGAGCAAAACTCTCCATTTCCAAAACAGAAGACAAACGATGACAAATGTCTTTGATGGATCAGAGCTTGATTGTGAGAGACTGCATTTTTATCTGAACGTTGAGAACATTTCACACTGCAGGGTAGTTTATACAAATCAGGCTGATGAAGTATAAATGAGTGGTAGAGTATATTTCTATGCTGATGCCTTGCTAATTAACAGACAATATTAGGTCATATTTATTTTACTAACGAGGAAGTGATTAAAATACAAAGCAATAAGATACAGAATGATATGATTTAAAAACGAACGTCTACCGAGTTTCCTATAAAAAGTCAAGATTTTGTCAATAGTGTCCAACAGTCAAGAAGTCGCACCCTCAGTTAATGATGAATTGATTAAGTTCCTTATGCATCGTTTCAGCTGTAAATAACAATATATAAGTAATACATGTCAGTGTTTATCTCACAGAGGCTAATAACAACAAAAATAGTGTGTCTCACTGACTACTTTTACAGCATGTAACAAAGTAAATAGGTAATATTTAATTTGATTAATTGTTCCACTCGTATACTGCCTCCCATATCAAAACAAAGTTTGTAAAATATAATAAACAGCATTAAATGGCATCCTAGTTCAAATACTACAGCTAAAGAGAAACACTGCAAGATAGTCAACTATTCAGAGTGCACAGTTGCCCCACTAAAGTTCATGCAAGTCGAACGTTTATTTTGTTTTCTTTCTCTCCTATTGTCAAGTATATATACAAGAAATAAACAAGTTGTCCTCGCATACTGTAATGGTGGCTGCTAAAATTTCGAATACAAAGTCTTCGGAACGCCCCAAAAACTGTTCAACCAATCAGCGTTCGACAGCACAGGCCGCCCCTCTAAATATTCCAGGAACTTTCCAAAGTCCCACCCCCCAATAGGAGCTTCTGTGGAACTTTATTTACCCGGGTAGTTTTGTTGGAAACACGGGGGCATTTACTGTACCAGGGTAAATGGGAAAGTTCCTGCCTCAGACAAAGGCCTAAAGTCCTCCTGAGTCTACGAACGTATTCCCTGAATTTGTGAACATTAAGAAAAACCACAAAAAATATTGTGTCAATAAGTTAATAGATTTACTCACTGTAGTATACAAAAATGTGTTGTTCAGTTCATATGTTCTTTGACTTCCGGTGTGTTCCTACTTCCGGATACAAAACGCTTGTGTGTGTTCTAATCATGGCAGATCGGATAACAAACAACAATGACTATTTGTGGACAAATGAGGATTCACAACCATATCTTTTTGAATCTGAATTTATGGAGGATAAACTACTGCTTCAAGAAGCGAGTACGAAAGAAGAGTGAGACGTTGGAGCAGGTGGAAGCCGAAAGAGTGACGTGAAAGTGAATCGAAGCTGCAAAACGTGGAACTTGAAGCCAAGCTATTTTGACATGAATAGATTAGATTAGATTACTTACCCAAAATCAACAGGAAACGGCCAGCATCATAATGATTGTGAACATTCAGCAACATTTTAAAACAAGTGCTGTTCCCCTTTAACTATTTTGTTGAATATTTTTTGGTCAAATTCAGTTAAAACAACTTTTATATCGAACATGCTTGTGCTGTGTAGCATAACTGGCGGTGTGGCTCAGATAGCCGAGTGGCATTGTCAGAAACTTGAGGGTTCCAGGTTTGATTCCAACTTCCGCCATCCTAGTCACTGCCGTTGTGTCCTTGGGCAGGGCACTTTACCCACGCTGCTCCCAGTGCCACCCACACTACAGCTTAAAGATGTAGATAATGAGTTTCACAATGTAAAATGCTTTGAGTCTCTTGAGGAAAAATGCTATGTAAATGTAATTCCCTTTATTGACTGATTTTATTTAAAAAATGAGAACTAAAGTCAAAATTTAAATATTTTCTTAGCCCTCCCCCAAATTGGTGAAATCCTGGAGCCGTACCTGTCCCAACTGTAGCTGGTGACACCATTTGTACCATCATGCAAATACAGAATGAAATCACATCAACGCTTGTATAGCAGCAGTTGGCAGCTACATAACATACCTCAGAGTGACGTCCAAGTTTTCGATGGCGGTCAGTTACAATGTATTTCTTTCATGAAGGTTTTTGAGCAATGAGTTAATGAGAGAACTTGTGATGTGTCACACCACTGATTTTCTTTCCAATACGATACCAAGAAAAATTCAGGCTGGTATCAGTGATACCGATTCGATACACACAAGTTGTGTATTTCAAATAACATAGCATAAAGAATAATCAATTATTATTATTTTGTATTATTTCTCATGTTATTTATTATCATTATTATCATGTATTTATTAATTATATTTATTATCATTATTATTATTTCTTATTATATATTTATTTATTTCAAACTATATATTGAGGTAGTAGCGTGAATAACAATATAGGAAAGCTAATACAACAAAAAACTGGACAAAATCAAATAAATACACACACATTTTGTTTCAAAACATAACAAAAGGAAAAAAGTAAGTTAATAAAAGCAATAAAAATAAACAGATTAATAAGAACTACAAATTAAAAACTAAAAATTAATAAGAACTACAAATAATTATAAACTAAAAATTGCGTTTTATTAAAATAAAAAGTAAGTCACAATTCAGTTACATGAACATGTTAACGTGAAAATACTGAACATGCATTCAACATTGATTTCTTTGCTTAATCCATCCATAAAGTTTAGATACTTTTTTACACTGTGTTCCTGTTAATGATACACATTATACCTCAAATAACTAAAGTGTCAAAAGTATCGACATTTTGATTTGAGAATCGATATTAGAGCAGAAAGATCTTGTATCACTACCAGCAGCTATCTATTCTAGACTCTTTGTACTTCTCTGAACAGTACACCAGGGGGCAGCCAAGAGAAGTGGTTATGAGCTGCATGCACATGTCAGCACAGCAAGGCTACCAGAGAGCTAAATAACCTCCAAAGGAACATGAACATCATATAGGAATACATGGAAAAAGCTCTTGCCTGGCCAGCAATAAAAACGGAAGATGCTCAAGTAATGTGTGACTTAGCCTTCTTTTTACGTGGATGCTGGGACACAGAGATACAGTACACGGGGAGTTAAATGGCCCATCTTACATGAGGCAAAACATCATGAAATGGCCATACAAGCTGCGTGAAGGATGGAGATCAGCATTCTGGGAGCTGGAGGAGCGCCTAGGATTCTGAGCCACATATAGTGACATGGTCACCTTTTTGGAGCAGCAAGTAAAGATCCTGTCCTGTTTGGATACATCTCTGATACTAAGTCAACTTATGTAATACCAGTGGCGGGCCGTGCGTTTCCCACCTAGGCCTTCAGTGATGTCCGACTTCAAAGATTACCTCTCAAAATACCATAATTTACGTCACCACATGACCATTATTGGAGAAATACTATACAGGAACACATTTACGCACTACTGGGCATTGTACAAAATGGGTTATTTTCTGGCGCATTTAATAATCAATAAACCTGCATCAGCAATTAAAACATATCTTATGTGGTACTGTCAAAATTAAAATTGCAAAAAACATATTAAACTATTAAAATATCTGAACTCACATTTCATCGCTGGAACAGCTGAGCTAGCTTCCGGGGTTGGCCGACATCGTCTCACAAGATGTAGTTTATTTTTAAATATCCTTCTTGAAAATGGCCTTGCAAATATATGTGTTGTCTTGTCTAATGATAAAAGATGCAGACGAGGCGTGTTGGCTGAGTTCTTAAAGTTTACTCCACAGTGTGCTCATCAAAAACTTCCCACTACCAGCATGTCTACATTCAACAACCTTTTGGCCTACAAAAATAAATGGGAGTGATACCTCCCACATCTAATACACAATCTTCACAGCATACCTTCAATTCAATAAGATGACAAAACATTATAGTTAATATTTGTTATTTGGACACTGATAAAGTTTGCAGTTAAACGAAGGATGAGTGACTATCCATCCCAGTAAACAAACTACAGACTTTATAAACAAATTGTGGCAATGTTCACGACTCATCACCTGCTGCATGTTTCCTCACCTCAGTAACTCTCAGTCACAGCTGATGGACGCTGTGATGAGAAGAAAAAAGCAACATCAAGTGGTTTTCTTCTTTGCTGTATACCTTTAGTGTAAGACAAATGTGTCTGTCTCCAATATTGTCCACACCTGTCGCCATCTTAAACGCACGCCGAGACACCACAGAATTTAAGGGAGGGAAAATGAAGTTGAACCAAGAGCTCGGCTCTGTTTACTCCAAGAGTAAATCTCAGTAGCAAAGTCCGTGTTGTGTTCCACCATGTATTTTCCAAGCCAAAGGACGCTAGTGCGGATGCGGCAGCGGTGCTGTGACTCTTTTCCCAGGAAGTTAAAAGTTAAAGTACCAATGATTGTCACACACACACTAGGTGTGGCGAAATTATTCTCTGCATTTGACCCATCACCCTTGATCACTCCCTGGGAGGTGAGGGGAGCAGTAAGCAGTGTTGCTTAAAATGCATTAATAAATGACGGTTTTTCAGTAATTAAAAATTCAAACGGTATTACCAACCGTCGGGCGGGTAGAAAGGCGGGACGCCCCGCCCCGAGTGGCCCAGCGACTCAAATTAAAAATGTAAACTATTACTAACCGTCTGGAATTTCACTGCGGTTTATCATTATACCGTTTACCGTAAATCCCTACTTGTAAATAAACATTAGCAACAGTCAGTCCCCTGGCATTGCACCGAAGAACTGAAAAATGAGAAGAACTGCTTTACGGTCAGCTCTGCGGCAAATATGAGTGAGGAGATTCCGACTGGTGTGCTCGCTGGCAAATTTCACTTCAAAATACATCCTGACTGAACTTTAGATAAAACTGTTGCCACGTTTTGTGCAAATAAATGATGCACATAAAAGTAAAACGTTTAAAATACGTTCCTGTATGAAATTCTGACAGTTAAATTTCATGTGTGTCAAAATGCAAAAGTGTAAATAATCTGATTTAAATAGTGTATTTGTTTGGCATCACTAGTTTTAATGTAATCGGAAGTTATCTATAAAGGTGTGAACCAAATTAGGATTACTACATTGGTGGATGACTGTGCTCCATGTTGAACGTCCTCAAGAGTTTACCAAGTAGCTCCCAAAAAAGGCTCCACCTCTATTGTGTGATGTTGAGTAAAGTGTAAGGTGGATCGTAGCCAAACAGCTCATAGTCCTTCTGATAGAGCTCGTAAAGCTTCCTCCTGTCCTCCAGGGGCACTTCTTTAAACCACTTCGACAATGTTGCAGGGGACGTCATATTTTGGTAGGCCGGGGGAAACTTGATGAGCTTCTCCATGTTCAAGGACGTTAGCAGTTCCAGGGCGTCTTCATCAAGCGTCTCCTGATGCCCGATAAAGTCGTACCTGAGTAGAACACGTCAACGTTAAACTGGGTTTATTTCTCAGCACTGGAAATGATGGAGAAGATGAAGAATATGTAGCTTACTCGATGTAGCAGGGTTGACACATGAGGTGAATCTGCCTCCAGTGAATGTCAAACAAACGCCTGTTTGTCTGTGGGTCCAGCAGGTGCTGGACAAAATGGTAGAAGGTGGGCTGGATGCCTGACTCAACCGCCTCCTTCACAGTCGGTGGGGTGTCAGACATGTTGCCGTAGCGATGCAGAAGGCCTCGGCTTAAACCTTGGTAATAGTTTTGATTCAACGACAGGAGTTTGTCCCGGAAGGCTGAGATGAGGCGCACAAAGGGTTCACGGACAAACATGAACTTGGTGTAGTGCTTCAACTTGGCCTGCAAGCAAGGTAAGCTATTTGCATCATCTCCATTGTCAATGTGGTTGTGTTCTTGTTACATGCACCTGACGACATTTACTAAATTAGTGGTTCTGAAACACTAGTGGTTCCGCGGGCTCTACCCAGTGGTACGCTAAAGAATCAAATAAACGTAATGTTTAACGTCATTATTAAAAGTGCTGAACTTTATATAAAGTCTGCCGTTCTTAAGCCCAATGTTTTCCTTTTCCTAGTATCGATAAAATAGATCGATTCCTGTTTAAAAACGATCTTGGATCGACAGCTATCTTCCGGAAGGTAAACTTGCCGAGCACAGATCAATATACTTGAACTTTAATATAAATCGATCAATCGTTACACTAATGTTCAGACAAAATTGGCCTATTTAAAATGTAAACACCACATGTCTGCACTACAACTCATCAAAACTAGTACAGGTACTAGAATTACAAATCTTTTAAGGCTCAGATACTAATATGATGACAATGATGCAGCCCATGCATGGTATGAGGAAAAATAGTTCAGAGATTATTGTACATTCAGTAGACAACAGAAGACACTAAAATTACTGCAATGAGCGTGGATCAGAGAGACCACTCTTGCGTTGACCAGCATTCCTCCAATGGGGAATTCAAATTGCTAGTCTCTCCCAGATTCTTTTCATGGCAATAAGCTGATGTTTATATTCAATCAACAGGCAGCAGTTGGTATTTTGTGGTTAAAACTATGGAATGTGTCAGAGTCGGATGATTGTCGATTTTGTTCCAAGGAGTCTGTATCCACCCTCACTCACCCCCTTCTGTTTCTGAAAAAAAGGACTGTGTTAGTCATACTATCACTTTCAGAAACATCTAAGAAAAAGGTCAGCTAATAGTCAAGTAGCGGAGGGCAGGTCATGTTTGAGGTCAATGATTGTCTCTTCAGCCTCTATGGTCCACTGGGGGGTGTTGTTAGGGTAGGGGACCCCTTAGCAATATCACAATTAACTCAAACTCATCTGAACCCTAACTTTTATGTAACTTATTCAATATGGTGAAAGTAACAAAATATGCTTATATTTATATTGTCACCAATACTAGAAAAATACTACCCTTATGGCGGATGCTTTAGCAATAGTATTTTGAAATTTTACCACACCTGGTGGCCCCAATAATTAATTAAGTCAAGATCATGTTGTAGAAAGTTGAATGATGCAGACACGTTTGTTACTGAATACTTTCTATCAGACTTCTGTCTTGACGACTATGTGTATGTAATGAGCAACTATAATTATTTGATATGCTTAAATGTGTAATGTGTCGTTTTAGCTCAGTTGTTGTGTAGCTGCTAGCTCCTCGTAGCCTACAGGTGTCTAAAGTGCAACCCATAGTTATGTGTTTAACATAACCATGGGCTAAACCTAAACAATTGAAAATGTGGTATTTGGGTGTCGGTGTAATGTGTGGCAGCTACGCCGTGTCTTATCATTGGACCTAAGTTCTTTGGTTTTGTAGGCGAGACAGAGAGCAAGGGAACAATGTGGACACTATTGTGTCCATCTTATACCATGCTAGCTGTTGCAAAGATAGGTCAACATGAGCAGCCACACCTTGAGTTCCAACATATATAAATAATCATAGCATATGGCGAGTCGGGTGGCAGTACACACGGAAGCATCTCAGTCAGTCAGGGTTTTCACTGTTAGAGCAGATGGATGTCAGCCATTCCTGTTGTTTCAGGCTGTGGTATGAGCTCATGGAGGAGTCTTGGTAGTGGTGTCGCAGCTGGGTGGTTGAGCCGTCAGGTAACACCAGGAATGTTCCTTCTTTGCGATTTGAATGTCAGGGTACAGTCTGTAAAGGAGGTCCAGCAATCTGAACCGGAAGTGGTTTAGTGACAGGTAACCTTCTTGTGACCCCAGCGAAGCCTTCGACCTTTAAAGAGGAAGCACACAGTTTTTTTGGTACCTCTGCATTCAGAATCGAATGGGTGGCTGATAAAATTGTCCGTTGACACTCATGTCCAGCAGGGGTCCTGTCGGTACTTCCTGCTGCGGCTCCTGATGTGGACGTCCTCTTACACGCCTTCGTGTTCGTTTGTTGGCACGACGGAACCTTTCCTGTTCGGAAATGTTCGTACAGTCACGACTCCAGTGACCAGGCTGGTCACAGCCGAAACAGTGTCTACCCCAGACTGGCTTTGAAGCATCGTGTTGTCCACCACCTGAGTCCAACCGCACGTCTGTTGAGGATTCTTTCCTCCACCTGTTGGAACTCAAAAGCAAGGTCACCCACTGCTGAATATACCCTAGCTGATCTTTGACCTTTTGGTTCTTTTAACCTTTTATCTTCAGCGATCTGTAATTTAAGTAGTCGTTTCCTTGTTGCTCTGTCATTAGCCCTATTTTGCATGGGATGAATAAAATGTCCTGCCATATATTGTTTTTGGCACCGTGTATATCAGGGTTAACTTTGTCCAAAGTGTTTGGCCAAAGGTTCCCTCCCGGAGGTACAGGTGGGAAAGCAGAGCAACAATGGCTTGCATGTATGCATCGGCAAGAGACTTATATTGTAGTATGTCCAAAGTGTTAATGTCATGTGTCAAAAATGTCTGCCGGAGAAAATGGTCAGACGTGTACAAGGGGTTAATTTTCGGAGGCAGGATTAATCTTAGAGGGGGCGTGTTAATACCTCCTTCTCTTGTCACTGGAGTAGGGGGCAGTGGCTTAGTCAAAGTCTGGGCGGGTCATTTGAATTGTCTTGCGCATGCGCGGCAGACAAAAAACAATCAGTCTCTTCTGACATATTTGTCTCATTAATCATCGGTTCTTTTGCTGCATTTCGTTTTTCCACGTAATCCACGCTTACTTTTATCATACGCCAAACTCTTAAATTCTCGAGCACCAACCTTGCTCCTTTTACTCTATCTCTGCGCGTTCCATTTTTACCAGCGCACACACACACACACACGCACACAAGCACTCAGCAACACACACACACACACACGCACACGCTAGCACTCCCGCACACACACACACACAAGAGCATGCGTAAGCACTCCCGCACACACACACTCACACTCAGCAGCACACTCTCTGCGTTTCACTTTACCATAAAACTTACAGTTACTTTTTTATTTTTATTTTTTATTTTATTTTACCAGACGTTTGAGTTCACGACTTTTCGAGTATTGTAAACTCCCTCTTAACTCTTTCAAGGAACGTTCTCTTTTTTTCTTTCTTTTTTTTCTTTTTAAACTCTACCTGCTAATTACATTGTCGACAACCGTCCATTCAAGCGTTCAACAGTAATGATTCATCACATTCCTCCCCCGCTGCCATCACATTTCTGTTTGTCACACTCCAAGGCCATTGTGTCTATATTTTCTTAATTTTAGTGTCCTATTATTGTCACTGGGATCTTGCAACCCGGGAGTCTTTATTGTACCTCTTACAAATGGCCTCCAGCCTTTTCTTTACGTTTCAGTGCCCTATTATCGTCACTGGGATCTTGCAACCCAAACTCATTAAGGGACGACCAAATTCCCAGGGTAAGCTACACCCAACTATTAGTTCACTCGTCAATGAAACTGCCCGTCACGGTAATCGAGACACAATGGCCTGAGTTGACCACTTATTTACAATTCTAATGCAATGGCAGGCTCGGCAAAAATGCAATCAATCTATCAAAATCACCTCTCTGTGCCAGGGATTACAAAACAGTGTTTGACTTACAGACTTCTGGACAGACTCCTAACGCAGATTTTATCTAAAAAGAAAGGTTCTGCTTACCTTGAATTGGCCAATTGAGTCCGTCCAGAAGATTGCAAGAAGTCATCAATCAACAGCGTGCCATCTCGGACGAAGCCCCCAAATTGTTGCGTTGACCAGCATTCCTCCAATGGGGAATTCAAATTGCTAGTCTCTCCCAGATTCTTTTCATGGCAATAAGCTGATGTTTATATTCAATCAACAGGCAGCAGTTGGTATTTTGTGGTTTATTCTCCAAGCTTAGAGGACAAACGTGAGACCAATCCAGCACACCAGCGTTCCCCAGCCCGGTCCAGATCGGTCTCCCCTCCAACCCCCGGAAGTCCCGTGATCTTCCCTCTGTCCCTCGCCCCCACTCCCTTTGTTTAGACTACTCCGAGTTATCTCTACTCTGACACATTCCAATCTAGAAGGCCAACACCTATGAGACTCAAAAGAAGGAAGAATACTAGCTATTCTTTATATGACTATAGGAGTTTAGAAAGAAGTAACACTTAAATATGGATATGATTCTGAGCTGCTTCCCACAGTAACAAAAATTGTGGGAACTTAAACCAGTGTTGGGAGGATTTCTTTCTGAGTGTTCTGAGCTCCTGTTTCAATATGGGGTTATGCCACAGCAGACATCATGATGCATTTTGTATACTACTAATTAGGGTTGAAACTAAATTCAACGGTGCTCCTGCTGGTTGAATTTAAGTTGTGCACTCCATTTGAATTTGATTGCAGTTGAAAAGCTTCAGTGAACGGAATGACATGAACCCTTCCCACGACATGTGAACTGAATGCTCACCTCCATCTCGACTTTCGAGAAGCTGGCAAGGCTACGCAGATTTTTTTTATCGTGGGCCTTTGTGCGAGATATGCTCATGAGATCAGGGTAGGGCTCGCCTTCTTTTAGTGCATTCATGAACCTCTTCCAATTAGTGCATGCCACCTGGAGAAAGGAAGAAGATAAACTACAGCATACTTTTAGCACCAACATGATAATCATCTTGTTTAGCTGATCAGGGTTTTGCATGTCAAATCTTACTGTGGCAACAGGAGGTGGAGGTACGTAAAACTGAATTCAATTGGCGGTAACAAACAAACATGTGTGACCACATACCTGACTTCCGATGTAGCCTAATGGGGCGTTCACACATTGCCAGTTTGGTTGCTGGCTCATTGCGTTTCTCAATGATGACGGAAAGCTTTTTTCAACAAGTTTTAAACAAGCATCAAAAAGCAGCGCAGAGGCCACAAAAAAGTGCCATAGGCTCTTGTTTGCGCAGCCCCGAAGGGCCGACTCCCGCATACCCATACTTGCCAACCTTGAGGCCTTCGAATTCGGGAAATTTGGGGGGGGGGGGTTGATGGTAGCGGGGGTGTATATTGTCGCCCGGAAGAGTTAGGGATGCAAGGGATTCTGGGTATTTGTTCTGTTGTGTTTATGTTGTGTTACGGTGCGGATGTTCTCCCGAAATGTGTTTGTCATTCTTGTTTGGTGTGGGTTCACACTGTGGCACATATCTGTAACAGTGTTAAAGTTGTTTATACGGTCACCCTCAGTGTGACCTGTATGGCTGTTGATCAAGCATGTCTTGCAGTCACGTTCGTGTGTATGCAGACGCCGCATACAACATGTGACTGGGCCGGCACGCTGTTTGTATGGTGAAAAAGCGGACGCGTCGACAGGTTGTGGAGGACGCTAAAGGCAGTGCCATCACGGCACGCCCTTAATATTGTTGTCCGGGTGAAAATCGGGAGAAATTCGGGAGAATGGTTGCCCCGGGAGATTTTCGGGAGGGGCACTGAAATTCGGGAGTCTCCCGGAAAAATCGGGAGGGTTGGCAAGTATGCGCATACCTCTCTGACCTTCTAAAACACTACCACCCATTCTGCTTCCTCCCATTTTGTGACTCCAAACGTTTAACTCCCATTACTAAATCCAAGCACCCTCTGGAACGCTTTTCCATCACATTTCTGTGCCTCTAAATCACTACAATCATTCATCTGGGCACACACTTCTTACTACTAAACTAGGGGGACTGCATCTCGCCTGCTACATTAGCACCACCTCTTTGATAGAATAGTTGATCATGTTGGTGTGTTGTTCGTGTGCCCCTCACCTTATTTATAAAGCAGTAAATGACGCCATGTTCATCATCGACAAGGAGTTGATGTAGCACTGTTTTGATACGTTTGTCCGAGCTTTCCTTATCTTGGGGAAAGGCCTCCATGTTTTCTCTGCAGGCGTCTCTCAGCACCGTCTTCCTCAGCTCCTGCTCGCGGACCACCCTCCCTACTGGGAACCATGTACACACACATGAGAGCAAAGAGTGCTATATTTAGGGATCATGCCAAAGCAAGTACTGCTATGTCAATCCAGATGTCACCGGCAAAAGGCAACACAAATAAAAAGTCAGGTGGACCTTGTTTGTCTCATACAATTATGTGTGCAAAAATGAAAAGTCCAACATTCATACCTGTTGACATGTCCCCATGGTAATAGAATACCATCACACATAGGTATGTCACCAAAGTAAGCAGCGGCAAGACATGTCTATTAGATATCCTTGTTGACAGCTTATTACATGTCATCCTGTTAGGGAAGAAAAATGAGTTAAACCTACATAGCATACATTTTTTGTCCAGTACTTTTATTATAACACAGTTGCAGGACTCACCTTACAGCGTTGTCACCTGCCAGCATGTCGCTAACTTTGTGATCTCATTACCAGCCACAGTCTCACAAAAAGAAATATTACAGACACAATCAAAAGTCAACCTGACAGCTTTCCTGGGCTGACGCCCATTGGCCTCTCTAAGGAAGGTAGCTATTGGCTGTCCTACAATTAGCTAGAAGTCATTACATGTTGTCATAGCTTCGTTTGCAAAATTAATTGCAATGGGCGCTGTAAAAGAGAGGAATAACGTGGGGAGAGATAAAACGGCAATTTGAAAGTTTTTTTGTTTTCTTTAAATCAATTTTGTTGTGCATTTTTAAATGTTAGAGTATTAAATTTGATCAGAAGACTTGAGGGTTGTGACATCCACAAACAATCCTAAATTGGCTCATTAACATGAACAATGGGATTGGAACCAAGTTGTGAAACGTTTTGTCTTTTATTTTTATTTATCGCTGTGTTTCACACGGATGCAAACACAAGCCCCTTCTTTGTTACGCCACTGAGTGAGACGGCGAACAGGCACAGAGGGAGGGCCGCAGTAGAGTACACATTCAGTTATTTATCTGACGTACAGGTATCACTTTTTTATGGAGTATTAGTATGTTTTTTTTTTAGGAATAATACAACTCAAGGTAGCTTAATTTACACACGCACATTTAATTTGCATTCTGTACGCTCAAGGGTGTCGGTCTGTGCCCTCACTGCTCTGACTGCAGCTGGGACTGCTGCACGAGGCTGCTGTGAATCTGAAGACCTGCGAGTGCTTAGCGATTGCGGAGAGGCTCACCTTTCATGTCTGCAAAACATCCAAAATAATCACTAGATTTGTCGCTCATCTCTTTTGACAAAAAGAGACTATGCAACCTCTCAGCCTTGGGCCCTCACATGAAATTAATGTGGCCCTGGTGGTCAATATTTTATTTGTGTGAGATGGTCAAGTATGTGATGGACATTTGTAATGAAATCAGAGAGAACTTGTCTCGCGATTTGTTGGACTTTTTGGCTGCAATTATTGCAAAGCGGAAGAGCAGGTTAGGATAATGGAGGGAGCTATGATTTGTGTAATTACATGTTATTACACAATTAGCAGAGCAGTTTAAGCAGTATTCTGACCCACCCTAAAAGAGGGATGAGGCCTACCATATTCTTTAAAGTACCAGTAGAATGGAAAAACTGTCAAGACTTGGTCTATGGCGTGGTTTGTTCTCCCGAGGTGCAAATGATTTGGACCGGATGTGGCTTGGAGGTAGGTACATGATTTAATATAATGACAATAAAAAGGAATAAACAAAAAGCGCGCACAAAGGCGGAAGTACAAAACTTGGCTATAAACACAAAACTTTCACAAAGGCAGAAACTATGAACAATGAAACAAAAACACTAACTGTGGCATTAATAAACAAAAACTTACTTGGCATGGAAGCTATGAAACAAGCAGCGTGAACTGAGCATGAAACAGAGTGGCAGGAGTGTGATGTCGCCAGGGGGACTTCCTGGCAACAATCGGTTTAAATAATAGTGACATGATTAGTGAAAACAGGTGCGTGACTCACAACATGAAACAGGTGCGTGACATGACGATGTGAACCAGGTGAAACTAATGGTTGCTATTGTGACAAACAAAAGTGCACAAAAAGTCCAAAAACAAAACCGAACATGACTAAAACAAAACATGATCACACAGACATGACAAAAACAAGTTGACTTTATATGCTTAATTTTGTTTCACTGTATCCATTTAACCATATACATTCGTATTTCCAATCCGCAAAGTATGTGAAAATACCGTCTAAACATCACAAAATGCCACAATTTCAGATAGCCATTTTAAATATTCTGCTCCGAATGTCTTCTGAAATTTCCGTAGATTCAGGGTGTTGCGTCTGACCAGTCTTCCTCCAAGGGAATAAAAGTCACTGGTCAATCCCAAGTTCTTTCAGATGACATATATGTTGAGTAAGAAGGACCATCAAGACAGAATAGGAATATCATCAAGTTTTACTAAAGCTTTAGGAGACCAGCCTTACAATGCGGTAATACCAGCATCTAGAAGCGGTCTGAAAATCCAACGGGAAGAGACAACTCATTGAATACGAAAACAGCCCCCACCCTGCCCAGAAAGGAACACCGCCTCTTTGTTCTAATACAGATGAGGTAAGAAGGAAGCATGTCATACTCCCAACACACATTCCAACACCTTCAAGGTAAGGCACACAGTTTACTTGCGGACATAAGATACAAGAACAAAGTGTACACATGGGAAAATATTAGCTGCTTTAAACATGACTATGAAAAAAGAAAGAACTCTTAAAAATATATACATTCTCCACAAGGGTCAGATGACGTCACGATGGGAACACTTCTGCCCTCTGTCACACTGGAAATGTGCAACTATTAGTTGGAGATGTGCTGTCTATCATTGACAATCCCTTTGTAAGACAAGAACACATGTCTGTTTTTTTCATGCATTTTAAGTCGTAAATAAATAGATAAAAAGTTTACTAACAATTGAGTCAATGGGGGCTCTCTATTCCGCCCAAAAAGCCTTCTAAATAACCAATCAGAAACCCGGCAACAATACTCTATTTACATATCATGACCTGAAATTTAAATTGTTAATAGTAATACCAGCGCTGGGAGAGTGAACCAAGCTGTCTAAAGTCAGTTTAGTTTAGTTTAGTCTTTATTTGAATGGACAATGCACAGAAACATTAAGCTCAAAGACAGATATGGTCTGTACTAGATTATAGCTAAATAGCTAATTTCCATCTGCAGTCCCTGGCTACCTAAATTAAAGGGATACAGAAATCATCCAATAAAATTATGACAATAAAATCATACACAAGTATTAAGAAAAAAGTCATAAAATGCCCTTTCATGGACACAAACTTAATATACAATACAACAGCACCTCATTTACATCATCACACAAAGACAATACATGCTCTTGTTCACATCTGGGTACGCTACACTGCCCCCTGGTGGAGGCTCGTGTGTTTCTAGTTGTCACAGCAGATGTAAACTGGACAAAGTGCTTAAGTGGTGCTGGTGCAGTGTTATTTAGGATTCGATGGGCCATTCGTATTGATACTAATCTTTGAATGTTAGCTAAATTTAACAAGTTTAGTATCCGTCTCTGATCACCTGAAGTGCAGAAATGACCGTTAGATTGGTGATGGCGTGGGGCAGTTTTCGCCACAGGATTCCACCCTCTACAGGTTGGTAGAAACAGGTACTGACCCATCGGGCACTTCAGGGTGTCATCATCATTTCTACCAAATAAGATCATGATCTGATTTTGTGGAGCAGAGTTAACCTTTTGTGTTTTGTGGCGAACCATCAGAGCAATGTTTGACGTCATGCCACGCCCACATCTTATGGCATAGGCAAAATTTGTTTGCAACATATCATCACTTCTATGTGTACTATCTGTAATTTTAACTGCGACTCATTTGGTACAAATCCCTAGGAGGAGTTCGTTAAAGTAGGCCCCCTTTTTTTCGCCAAAAAATGTAAAACATAAACCAAGATGGTCGATTTCCTGTTTGTTTTCAGGAATGGGTTCCTGAGACTTTTATGTGCGTCCAATCATGATAGACGTCTCCTGCAATTTTCCTGTCGATACGTGAAACTGGTAGGAGGTGCTAATGTTTTCTAATTTTAAAGGTGGCCATTTTTGAAATTTCATTTTTCAGGACCCCAAAAATATAACAATTTTTGAAATACCTGAAGCGTCTGCGAAATATGCGGAACTTTTCGTCTATGTTAAGGGCCTTGAAAAGGTGTCCAAACGAATAGAAGAAAAATCCAGCAATTTCAATAGGGCCCTTGCTGTGCTCTACATCGCCCCTACGGGGCTTGCCTCGCTGTTCGGGCCCTAACTACCAAACATAGCTGCGGGCCGGGGACGGAAGTGTAGTCATTGTGGTAAAGAGGGCTTCATTTGCATCTAACGACTGCGCCTCTCAAAACGAAAACATTTTTAGAAGCAAAGAAAGGTCTTTACAGCAAAATCCATGCAATAATTTTGACCAAATAACCATTATTACATGTTATGTTGAACAAAGTGAAGTGTTTTAAAAATATAAAAAAAAAATCATGATATGACCCCTTTAAAAAGGAACTGCACTTTTTTGGGGGAAATTTGTTCACAATCAGAAACAAGAACACATGTCATTTTTCGGGGGTGGGGGTTAAAGATGATTTAAAAAAAACGCTTGGACGATGCGACAAATGGGAGTCACCGTTGTAGCCTTCTAAATTAACTTCAAAACCCTCCATCAACATTTTATACACACGCTGCAAGTATACTGTATATATACCGTATTTTTCGGACTATAAATCGCTCCGAAGTATAAATCGCACCGGCCGAAAATGCATAATAAAGAAGCAAAAAAACATATATATAAGTCGCACTTGAGTCCAAGTCGCATTTTTAGGGGAAATTTATTTGATAAAACCCAACACCAAGAATAGACATTTGAAAGGCAATTTAAAATAAATAAAGAATAGTGAACAACAGGCTGAATAAGTGTACGTTATATGACGCATAAATAACCAACTGAAAATGTGCCTGGTATGTTAACGTAACATATTATGGTAAGAGTCATTCAAATAACTATAACATATAGAACATGCTATACGTTTACCAAACAATCTGTTGCACCCCCGGCCAAACTATGAAAAAAACTGCGACTTATAGTCCGAAAAATACGGTATATATATATACATATATATAATGTAGTAACAGACACGTTCATTACAATATGTAATATGTAGAATATTTACCGTAGGCTGACCATACGTCCTCTTTTCCCCGGACATGTCCTCTTTTGCGGGGGTGTCCGGGCGGGGTTTCTTGAATGCCTCAAATGTCCGGCATTTTGAGTTAGGGTTGCGTGTATTTTCAATGTACATCTTGTGTAGGGATCGGCAACCCCTAACAACTTAATTAAGGGCGTGCCGTGATGGCACTGCATATATTATCCTCTATTACTTTCACAAACAGCGTGCCAGCCCGGCCTCATGTTGTATGAAGCTTTAAGTTGCACACGTGGGAGACAGCAAGGCATACTTGGTCAACAGCCACACAGCTTTCACTGACGGTGTCCAAATAAAACAACTTTAACACTGTTACGTTACAAATATGCGCCACACTGTGAACCCACACCAAAAAAGAATGACAAATACATTTCTGGAGAACCTCCGCACCGTAACACAACATAAACACAACACAACAAATACCCAGAATCCCGTGACGCCATACCTAACGCTCTAACCTCAACCGACGCACGGAGGGAGGGGGGGGGGGGTGATGTGTGGGGGGGTTTGGTGCTAGCGGGGGCGTATAATGTAGACTGGGAGAGTTAGGGCTGCATGGGATTCTGGGTATTTGTTGTGTTGTGTTTATGTTGTGTTACGGTGCTGAGGTTCTCCAGAAATGTATTTGTCATTCATTTTGGTGTGGGTTCACAGTGTGGCGCATATTTGTAACTCAACAGTGTTAAAGTTGTTTTATACGTGCACCGTCAGTGTTGGCTGCTGACCAAGTAAGCTTTGCTGTCGTATTCGTGTGCACGCAGAAGATGCATTCAACATGTGGCCGAGCAGATACGCTGTTTAAAGGCCTACTGAAACCCACTACTACCGACCACGCAGTCTGATAGTTTATATATCAATGATGAAATCTTAACATTGCAACACATGCCAATACGGCCGGGTTAACTTATAAAGTGACATTTAAAATTTCCCGGGAAATATCCGGCTGAAACGTCGCGGTATGATGACGTATGCGCGTGACGAAGGCAGTTGAACGCGTCATCTTGGAATAGGTCCCTCCCAATTTAAACAGCTCTGTTTTAATCGCTAATTTCCACAGTATTCAGGACATCTGTGTTGGTGAATCTTTTGGAAATTTGTTCAATTAACAATGGAGACTGCAAAAAAGAGAGTTGTAGGGAAGCGGTGTGTTGCTGCTGGATGTAGCAACACAAACCAAAACACAACCGGTGTTTCATTGTTTCTTTTCCCAAAAGATGGCGGCCAAGCTTTACTATGGAACAAAGAAGTCAAGCGAACACGGTTGGATTGGACGACACATACGAAGTACAGTGTATTATGCAGCGAACATTTCGAAAGATCATGTTTCGAAGAGGGTCCCTTGCGAATGGCAGAAATGGGAATCAGCACTCGTCGACTCGTGCTGAAGAAAGGTGCGAAGCCAAGTATTTTCGATAGACCACGGACAAGTCCGGAGCACCCGACCCCCTCCACAAGCGGACAGACTGTGCACATGAGGTCTGCATTTGCCAAAAGGGAAAGGAAGAGGGTAAGAATCTTGATTTCCAGTTTTCATAGTCAGACTACACTGTTCCAATATCCATTTCTTTGTTCTCAATTGTTGAAACCCCCCCCACCTCCACACCCCGGATTGTAAATAATGTAAATAATTCAATGTGATTATCTTGTGTGATGACTGTATTATGATGATAGTATATATATGATAGTATATATCTGTATCATGAATCAATTTAAGTGGACCCCGACTTAAACAAGTTGAAAAACTTATTGGGGTGTTACCATTTAGTGGTCAATTGTACGGAATATGTACTTCACTGTGCAACCTACTAATAAAAGTCTCAATCAATCAACCAAAACTAACACACACAGTCATAGACTACTCCAGTGGTTCTCAACCTTTTTTCAGTGATTTTCCCCTGTGAACATTTTTTTAATTCAAGTACCCCCTAATCAGAGCAAAGCATTTTTGGTTGAAAAAAAGAAAAAAAATACAGCACTATGTCATCAGTTTCTGATTTATTAAATTGTATAACAGTGCAAGATATTGCTCATTTGTAGTGGTCTTTCTTGAACTATTTGGAAAAAAAGATATAAAAATAACTAAAAACTTGTTGAAAAATAAACAAGTGATTCAATTATAAATAAAGTTTTCTACACATAGAAGTAATCATCAACTTAAAGTGCCCTCTTTGGGGATTGTAATAGAGATCCATCTGGATTCATTAACTTAATTCTAAACATTTATTTTGTTGAAGTATTATTCAATAAATATATTTATAAAGGATTTTTGAATTGTTGCTATTTTTATAATATTTAAAAAAAATCTCTCGTACCCCTTGGCATACCTTCAAGTATCCCCAAGGGTACGCGTACCCCCATTTGAGAACCACTGGACTACTCCATGAACAATGAAATAAATTAACAATAAAATAGTCTACATATAATTATTGCTTCAAGTTCTAGTCAAGTTCTTCTGCAGTATAAAGTATCGTACATTTACTGACATTACTGTCAATAGTGTCAATACTGTCAATAGATTACAATAGACAATAATATAAAGTATTGTACATTTGTACATTTACAGACAATAGATCAGATCATGGACAGTACGACTACGGCATCAGTGGCGGATGCGGTGGATGAACCAATGGCAATGGCACTAGATTTGCCTGATGAGGAGGGCGATCAAGATCAGGTTCGATTTGTTTTCCTAATCAATGTTCAAATGGATTACAGTTCAAGCCCAATCCAAAAGTATTCATAATTAATGTAAATGAGGTATCCATATTACATGTAGCTGTTTCTCCATTTCCAGGGAAATACAAGAGAACAAGGATGCCAGACGGACTGGGTACCGATTGGGACAGCACCAACAGCAATGACCAGTAGCAAGAGCACCCAAACAGGGAAAATACATCATAGATCAAAGGGTATGTCTATTTCGGTGACGAACATGATTCTGCACATCACAGTACACATTGCACGCTGCCTGTGCAGAGTAGAGTAGACAGATAAATTAGGTGATTCAAAGACAATAATTATTATGTGATTCTAGTTTAATTTTAACAGATTATATAAAACAACTTGTGCTTGATTTTATTGCTAGGACACCAGGTGACCCCAGACATCCTCGAGAGGGTTAGAGCTCGGCCGGCCAGGGTTAGTGAAGTCCCATTGTCAAGTGTAGCAGCTCCATCTGACAGCCCCGAGATGCAGACTAACATAGCAGCTCCAGGTGCGTCTGGAATGCAAGCCAAGCTACGACCACCTCCTGCATTGTTTGATGAAGGACCAGCATCAAGTCCCACTGCGCCTTTTGTTAGTGGTTCTTCCGATGACAGCTATGTGCCGAGTGAGTCAACGACATCGGATCCGTGTCAATCTGACGGGTCGCCAGATCGCCCATGTACTCACCAGATGCGTGAAGAGGGCTGCCACAAGGAACCGAAGTACATCATCTTTGAGTCGTGCCTCCAGAGTCTCGTCAAGTGGTGTCACTGTCCAGTCTGTGGCAGCCAGGACATAAGCCCTTCTTGGGATTCGAACGGTACACAGCTGACCATGACTCTTCAATGTGCATCATGTGACCAGAGGAGTAGTTGGAGCAGCCAGCCAAACATTGGCCCTTATGCCGCGGGCAACATCCTGCTGTCTGCTGGCATCCTCTTCGCTGGGGCATCTTCTGGCAAGGTGTTGCAAGTGCTGAACAGCATCGGAGTGGTCACGTATGTGAAGAGGACATTTTTCAACCACCAGGAGCTCATCCTGCAGCCAGCCATAAAAAAGGTGTGGGAGGAACAGCAACGGACGCACCTCACCATGCTGCAGGTGGAAGGCCGACCCCTCGTCCTTGGTGGTGATGGGCGAGCAGACAGCGCCAAGTTCGGTACCTACACCACAATGGAGCTTGTGGCCAATGTGGTTCTCGACCTTCAGGTTGTACATGTACGACCATATAATCTCACTAAAACACTAGTAACACAATAAGCAGATAAGGGATTTTCCAGAATTATCCTAGTAAATTTGTCTAATAACATTAACCATTTCAATGTATACTAAGCCCCTTTTTCATTTTTTTCTTTGCTCATTCCTTTTCTGTTATATATATTTCAGAGCAACGAATGTCTTGGCAGCTACCATATGGAGATGGAAGGACTGAAGAGGATGGTGGAAGTGCTGATCAGCTGGGACCTGGATGTCGGGGTGCTGGTGACAGACCGACACAGACAGATCGCTAAATGGATTCGTGAAAACATGCCCAATACACGGCACTGCTATGACATCTGGCATGTTGCAAAATGTTAGTTGGATTATTTGTATGCATGACAAGTTGTGAAGTAGTGTGTACATATCAGTGATCAGATGAATGCGATATTGTATTTAATCCACAAATTTCTGTTTTTTTCTGTTTGTAGCCATCGGAAAGAAACTGAAGGCCATCGTCAAGCATAAGGACTGTGAGGACCTGAAGCCCTGGGTGCAAAGTATAATCAACCACCTCTACTGGGCAGCAGTGTCTACACCGCCTGGAGAGGGGGAACTTCTGGTTGCCAAGTGGAAGTCTGTGGAGCGACACATTCAGAACATCCACAAGGACCATGGCGACCTCTTCCCAATTTGTACTCATGGACAACTGCAACGGCAAAAGAAATGGCTCAAACAAAGTGAGTAGGCAAATAAGTTGCCCGAAAGCAGTGAGGGACTACCAGTATTTTCCTGCACATCTTTTGAAAGTCAAAAAATTCAGATAAACTTGTAAGTAAATAACCAGTTTAAGTTGACTGGAACATTTTTGTAGAAACGTTGTTCTATTTTAAATTTATGTTTAGGTTCACGCTCAGCAGTGAAACTGGAGGAGGTGGTCAACAAGTCCCTGCTAAAAGATATCGCCATGCTGTCGGGTGAACACCAGACTTCCAAGGTGGAGGCGTTCCATAGCCTTATCATACAGGTGAGAATTAGGCTGATCGCCTGTAGGTGGCGTCGGTGGTTACCACCTGCCACTAGGACTTTGGTGGCCAGGGAGCAAAATACTAGAGCATACTAAATGAAGCATTGATACAGTCAGTGTAAGCAAGAGAATGTTGGAGGTCCAACATAGTGGCTAGGCATCTTGGTGAGAAAGATTGCAAACAATTCTGGCGTGGTGTTAACATTGAAAACAAAACAGCTTCATTACTGCAGGAGATCAAGCTTTAATAGCTGACTATTAACAGTTTAATACACAAACATTTGTATTCAAATTTACAAACAACTTATAAATTTACACACACATTGTATGGACGCATGACTGAATAAAGTGTCTTTTATCTTATACAGTTCGCACCGAAAATGTATGTCTTCTCATACATCGGAATGCTGTGCAGGTATGTTTCCACACTAATCTAAGTGTCACTAGTGTGTGCCATACTTTAGTACTAATTATTACATTATTCTGTTACCACACCTAGGAACCTGCTTGCTGGGCTGCACTGGAACGAAAATTCGAGCCGCCCTATAGCCACTACACAAGCGGGTGCTGAGCGCTATGCAGTACGCTACCCGAAGTATAAAGCAGGGGGCCATGTGGTCAAGAAAATCGCGACAGAGCCAACATACCGTAAGTGTAGAGGACACAAAACATGTAAACACTTGACACTTTGTATCATGATAATAATACTGTCAAGTTTCACTCTCCATGAGTATATTATGTTGTGAGCAGGAACATGTACAATTGTATTTTGCAGGCTACGTAGATGACTTGATCAGGGAGGTTGTTGCTGGCTGCAGACAGACCCCTGACGAGAGAACACCACTCAGCGTCACTGTGGATGTGCCTCCCTTCCTCTGCGATGAACTGGAGAAGCCAGACAAGGAGGAAGCCATCGCCAAGCACAGGAGTCGCTTCGGTAAGTGTGAAATGCCCTCCCGGTAACAGTTAGAGATGCTACCTCAGTAGAAGCATTTAAGTCCCATCTTAAAACTCATTTGTATACTCTAGCCTTTAAATAGACCCCCTTTTTAGACCAGTTGATCTGTCGTTTCTTTTCTTTTCTCCTCTGCCCCCCCCTCCCCACGTGGAGGGGTTATTCCGGTGACCATGGATGAAGTGCTGGCTGTCCAGAGTTGGGACCCGGGGTATACCGCTCGCCTGTGCATCGGTTGGGGACATCTGCGCTGCTGACCCGTCTCCGCTCGGGGTGGCCTCCTGCTGGCCCCACTATGGACTGGACCCTCACTAATATGTTAGACCCACTCGACATCCATTGCTTTCGGTCTCCCCTAGAGGGGGGGGGGGGGGGGGGGGGGGGTTACCCACATATGCGGTCCTCTCCAAGGTTTCTCATAGTCATTCACATCGACGTCCTACTGGGATGAGTTTTCCTTGCCCGTGTGTGGGCTCTGTACCGAGGATGTCGTTGTGGCTTGTGCGGCCCTTTGAGACATTTGTGATTTAGTGCTATATAAATAAACATTGATTGATTGACTGATTGATTGATTGATTGATTTTATTGATTAAGTACAGTGGCCATGTAGATTCTGTTGCAGTCACTGCACGTCTTGGAACCCCGTGTAGTCCATCGATGGGAATGTTGTCCTAATCTTATGTACTACACAAGCTGGTAGTACCACCCTTATGTCCTTTCCCAGGTATCCCCAGCAGAAGCGGACAAACTGTCGATAGGCTGTGTGTCGTCTCCGCCTGCAAGTAGCAAATGATGGCAGCTGTTATTATCCGGACATGGATACACAGTGACTCACTGTTCTCTGAGATTCAAAAGACATTGTCATGCATTCTATTCATTTGTCATTTACTGTTGCAGTAAATTGTAAATATTGTTGACATCTACGGTCCATCTATGTAATACTTCTATGATATATAATGTCATGTGCATTGTAGCACAGTACATTTCACAGAATAAGAATAAGATAAGAAAGTGCTCATTCTGACTTATCTTCCAAAGGTTGATAGAATAAAGAATTATTTAAACTTATTAGTGCCTCACTCATTTTGCTGTTGCTGCAGCACGCCATATTGCTGTTTGTAGGCGTTATACGCTGTCTGCAGCACCCATTCATCCAGACACACAGATGGAAAGCCATGGTGGTCTATGATGCACGTCTTCACCCCCTCCTCCTCCATCGTTCTGGTCACTGCCTCTATTTCACTACAGCAGACACACTCAGCCACTGTCTCCATGTTCACACAGTTTTGACATGTACACCTGGAAATAGAAATGTTCATAATATTTGTAAATCAATTCATATTATTGACACCTGCAATCTGCAAACATGTGGAATAATTAATATTATCATTGTCTTGTTGTGGATCTTATTAATCTGCATGCATATTTTTAGTATTGCCGGTATATGGAGCTGTGGCCCATAGAAATAATGGGTAATTAATTAGGTTTGACATTGTGTCAATGATAGATACTTAGTGTATAGATAGGCCTGGGGTGTAAGTTGTAACACTAACAGTAACAGTGCAAGACTAGGCCACAAACTAAAACTAGTCTATAAATAAATAACATATTACCATTCTGTATTCTCAAGGCGATCTATGTCGTGTGCTCCTCCAGCATCAATAGCAGCAGCGTCCTCCTGACCGTCTTCATCAGCGTCGGGTTCAAAGCGGTATGGCTCTATCCCTCTCACAGCTTCTTCCCTATCTGAATCGCTTCCACTCCCCACTAGTCCTTCACTTGCACTTTCCTCATCCACAAATCTTTCATCCTCGCTCAAATTAATGGAGAAATCGTCGCTATCTCGGTCAGAATCGCTCTCAGATCTGGCGGCCATCATTGCAAACAATAGGGAGCTTTGCGGATATGTTCAATTGTCTACGTCACGCTACTTTCGGTAGGGGCAAGGCTTTTTTTTGTCAGATACCAAAAGTTGCGATCTTTATCGTCGTTTTTCTATTCTAAATTCTTTCAGCAAAAATATGGCAATATCGCAAAATGATCAAGTATGACACATAGAATAGATCTGCTATCCCCGTTTAAATAAAAAAATTTCATTTCATTAGGCCTTTAAGCAGGCTGCAGAGGGCGCTTAAAGCAGTGCCATCACGCCCAAATTTCAAGTGCCCCTGGCTGCAGCCCGCAGATCGAGGAGGGGCTTATTTTTCCTAAATGTGGGCTGGTCTAAACGTTTAACCCAACCGCCGCGGGCTCTATCTGGTGGTGGAGATCCGGCAGCACACATTGTCAAACGTCAATAAAGCTACGACTTGTCAAATGTATTTTTTTTTACCATGAAAAAACAATTTAAAAAAAAAATATATATAAACCATAGTATGGAAAAAGGTTCATGTATTTGATAGACTTACACATTCCTACTTTTAACTTGTCAAATGTATTTTTTTTTACCACGGGGGCTCCATCTGGTGGCGGAGATCCGGCAGCACATTCTCAAACGTCAATAAAGCTACTTTTAACTTGTCAAATGTATTTTTTTTTACCATGAATAAACAATAAAAAAAATATATATATATACAAACCATAGTATGGAAAAAGGTTCATATATTTGATAGACTTAGACATTCCTACTTTGTGTAGGTATGTATTTTTTTTTTACAATGAAAAAACAATTTAAAAAAAAAATATATATAAACCATAGCATTTCCATAAGAGTATAGACACATATTATTTTGTACACTCAATTATATTAGTTAAGTCAAATAAACCAAAGACAGAAGATTTGTACACTCAATTATATTAGCTAAGTCAAATAAACCAAAGACAGAATACTTTGCATCATTGATTTTATTTTTCACCCCAGGCTAAAAATGTTTGATCTGTAAAGAAAAAAAAAAATGTTTTAGCCTAGCCAAATACATTCCTTAAGCTTCCATAAATGTTTAACAATGGCAAGTATCAAGGTATTTTTCTGGACCATAACAAGCAACCCTGTTCCCTGTTTCCAGTTCTGTTAATTTTCCCCTGTCTAGAAAGGAAACAGATTGCGGTTCTTATAGGCACAATAACAATGCAAGATGTAAAACTAAGGTAATTGAAATAAGTGGAGGAATTACGCTTTAGTCTAGCAATAGTTGACTACAAGACTAACTAATCACATGACCTCTCACCTGTAGCCCTCCTTGCACTCGTCGCCGTTTTCTGTCCTGCAATCAGTCTTCTTCAGACCTTAGTGATTTAATGACAACATACATTCACTATGAAAACATTCATGTTGGTCTGTTGACCGTGAGTAAAACTGTTTTTTTTGTGATTTGGGATATTCAGGGCACTTACGGCATGGGGAAGTTCTGCAGGAGAGCGAGACACCACCATCTCCTAATTTGCAGCATGTTTTCCTTTGAAGAAGGAAATGCAGGAAGATGTTAATATGTTGTAAAAAAAATAACACCTTGTACACTAAGCATAATGTGTCACGATTTACACATACCTCTCTGAAATCACAATTGGCCCCCATTACAATGTACAGAGTGTACTGTAAGTCAAGAGGTACTGCTTAATATAATGTCAGGCGTATTCCCAAGGATACATTTTTTTCAATACAAATTAATGTGGTTTTAATGTAGCAAGCAAACATTTTTACAGACAACAGCAATGCTATAACATGCTGATTTGGTCTTACCATCAAAACAAACACGCCACAGTTGTTGGAGCACCCTTGCTTGGTTAGGCCCTGAGGTGTGAACAATGTATTTTAATAAAAGTATGGCAAGAAAATAGTAAAAAGTTAGCAAATGCTATTATGTAATGTCTCACCTGGACATCATTCACACCAAGCTCTCTCCAGGGGCCAGAAGAGAGGCTGTGAGCAATGTGTCTGTACAAATAATAAGCGAAATAAAAGTCACTCAACTTCAATCAACTTTTGATTGAAAAGCATGCATAAACGCTTGGAACAAAGCTTGAACTGAATAAGGAAGAGGTTGGAACTTCAAATAAAAAAGTTTTCATAACGGGCTTAAACAGAACTGCCCGTCTCAAAAAAGATAAATAGTTCTGTTTCCATCTGTTTAAGGAATCAAAATAGTTGGAATATGAAATGGAATATTTTAGATCAAATAAAAACAGAACCATTAATTAAAACAAACAAAGGACAAGTGGTTTAAAACAGAACTACCACTGTCCAGGATTATGTGAGGTGCCCTAAAAACCTGAATAGACTGGTTCTACTCTCATCTCTCCAACCGCTGCCCCAGAGGGAATCTAGGAAGAAAATCTCCCTAGCCTGTGGCCTCAGTATCTGTTAAATATTCAAATTCAAATATAACCAGTTGCAGTGAGTTGTGTAATGTTCCTGGAATCCCAAAAGAGCTGACAGGCATTTAATTATAGAAAAACATTCAAATCAGCAATGAGCAACTTGTTGTGTAAAGAGAAAAAAGGAAGAACATATAAAGGTATTTACACAGTGTCCAATGTCCAGGTACGAACACTGGGAGAATAATCCACTGTAGACTGGCTGCATTATCCTGTAAAAAGACAACAATAGCTGAATATTTAATGCTCAAACTTCACTCAATAGAGCAAAACTTTTAAACAAATTACCGGAAGGTGATCCATGGGGTTCCTTGATGATGGTGGGAACCAAGAGGAAATTACATAGCTGTCTGCAAGCAAACAGGTTCTCTACCCGCCTTCTTGCGTGCGCGCGGTGCCTTTCTGCGCGCGCGCTGTCTCGGTCTGTGCGCTGTCATGTTTCATTTTGGTACTTTGGGGGCGGGCATGCTTAGACCGCCCCTTCTTTCTGATTGGCTTTGAAAAAAAAAAAGAAAAAAAAAAAAGAAAAACAAAAATACAACTTCAAGTAGGTTGTAAAAAAAGGCAGATGAAGTGAAACTATAGCAATGCTTTTCTTTACACTCTCTCATGCACAAAGATACTCATGTTATGAGAAGTATATTGTTTCAAAAATATTAACAATAATTGTTGATATTTTAAACATCTTTCAGATTACATTGCTCGAATTCAAAAACCACTTTACTACACAAATATTAGGCCCAATGTGCAGGATTATTCTATTAGTATTAGTTATTTTTATGTTTTATCATGTCTTAGCTTATTTTTATGTTTTATCATATCTTAGCCTATTTTTATATGGTCTTATTATATTTATATTTCAGTTTTTATTGTATTTTATTTTATTTTATAGTTTTTCATATTGTAGTTTATTTTTATGTTTGATTATATCTTATCTTATTTCATATTATATTTGGACTTTTACCTGATGTGTATTTTAATTATTTTTAATCCATTTATTTGATCATCTAGTGTTTCCTCAAAGAGCCCTCTGGATCTCCACGTCCAGAGGGTTCCTGTGATTGGCTATTGTCATTGTGTTGTTATTATTATTGTTGTTGTTGTTTGTTTATTTTTATGTACATGTTTGACTGTCTTCATGGGGTGTGGGTGTTATTTCTCATTTTGTTTTGAACTATGTAAAGCACTTTGAGCTGCATTTTAAATGTATGAAAAGTGCTTTATAAATAAAAATGTATTATTATTATTTTTAGTAATAGTACCCTTACAATCACTCCAAACCAGTTCAATAACTTACCTCTTTTTCAGCCAACATTTTTTTATCCACTTCTTCCTCCGTAAATCTTGATACATATTGACGATGACCCGCCCTGCTATACTTCTGATTGCTCAAAGCCAATCAGAAAGAAGGGGCGGTCTAAGCATGCCCGCCCCCAAAGTACCAAAATGAAACATGACAGCGCACAGACCGAGACAGCGCGCACGCAGAAAGGCACCGCGCACGCGCAAAACGAGACAGCGCGCGCGCAGAAAGGCACCGCGCGCACGCAAGAAGGTGCCGCGCGCGCGCACAAAGGCACCACGCGCGCGCAAAAGGGTGTCGCGCGCGCACGAAGTGGAGAATCAGCGCGCGATAACAGTTTTTACGCGCTTGGATTTTTGGTACTAATGTGACGCCATACTCCTCTACTAGTCTACTCTCATAACTTTATGGGTTTGAGATAATGGGGACGTGTGTTTGTTTTCATGTGGCTTGTTTTCATGGGATCGGCAGTTCTTTTGACTGTACTGAATCACTAGAATCAGTGACTGACACAGCGCCACACTGTGGCCGCAGTTCAGTACGTGAACCGAATCACTTCTGCAGTTCTTTTGACTGTACTGAATCACTAGAATCAGTGACTGACACAGCGCCACACTGTGGCTGCAGTTCAGTACGTGAACCGAATCACTTCTGCAGTTCTTTTGACTGTACTGAATCACTGGAATCAGTGACTGACACAGCGCCACAGTCAGCACAGTTCAGTACGTGAACCGAATCACTTCTGCAGCAGCAGTACAGTTTAATTGCAAATCAGCATTATTATAATGATGATGATAGCTACTAAACAACAACAACAACAACAGTTGCAGTAGAATGGATAATAATAATAATAATAATAATAATAATAATAATATGAATCAGAATTGATCCCCAAGGAGAAATGTATTTTTGTTACAATAACTGTGTAAATAATAGCCTATGTCTGTGTACATACATTAGTTATTATTTTTATTTGAAATCTTCTCAAAACAGCCTGCCCTACACTTTACCCCCCGCCCCTCCCCCTCGCGCCGCTGCTGCTCAGCCTGCACTGACTTTCTTTCTGTCTCCTCTACTCTCATAACTTTATGTGTTGAGATAATGGGGACGTGTGTTTGTTTTCATGTGGCTTGAGTCAACATTAGCCGTTAGCTTGGAGAATGAATGGAGAACGGATGCCAATGGCATGAAACATATCCCCGCGACGGGAGGAGAATCACTCGCGGCATTGGGGCAAGCAGAGCAGAGAGCGAGAGCGTTGTCGTTCACTAAGTGATTCATGTCGTTAATCCGCGGTGAACGATCGTTCACTCAGTCCCACCCCCCGCCCTCTCATTGGCTGCGTCGTTCGCCGACGTCGAGGGTTCAGTGAGTCACAGAATGCGCCAGTTACACTCATACCGGCATGGTCGCGGCGGAGCTCAACTGAACTGAGAAAGGAACGAATCAGTTCATGAAGTGATTCGATTCAGTACGTTCACTCAAAAGATTTGTTCTTTCGAACGAATCGTTCGCGAACGACACAACACTAAAGTGGGAGGATTGGCAACCATGACGCTGTTGAACGCTATTCAAGTAAATCTCGTGGGCCGCACTAACTTTAAACTGTCATATTAAAGTGCGGGCTGGGGCGCGTGTCTGAGACCCCTAGTTTAAACATAGCACAAAGCAAAAAAAAGCTTTGTATACAGTGTTATTTCATTTTAAATTTCAAAAGAGTTTTGAGGCTCCCATTGTTTTCTTTCATTTGTGAAACTCGTCAAAATGGCTCTTTGAGTGATAAAGGTTGCCGACCCTAGACTCTAGGGTTAAGTTAAGAAGGGGTTAAACAAAACAAGCTGTGAAGGTGCGCACACAGAAACATTGGTGAGGGAGGGGCAGAGACACAGAGCGAGAGAGCTAGTGAGTGGAGACAGACTTGAAAACAAGAAATGCCGAAAAGTAAATGGAACTTCACGGATGATTTGCGGAAAAAGTATTTGTGTTTTGGTCCTGGCCGTGACACATGGGAAGCAGAATGCACTGTGTGCAAAGCAGGAACGTGTATATCTGTGGCAAATAAAGATCTACAAGCCCATATCGACACTACAAAGCACAAAACAGCTGTGCAGGGCGAGAGGTCGTTTATGACAACCTTTTTCCAAAACACAACATCGAATGTGAGATATAACAGGATAATGCATACATTTGTCATTTGTTTTCAAAACGCTTACAAAAAAGTGGTACCCCAAAAATTTACTGTGGGACCCCATTTGTATGATTTGATGGGGTCCCTGGGACCCCATTTTGAAAATTCCTAGCGCCAACACTACTGTCAACATAGGAGAACAAATGCTTTATTTAAATAAATATATTACTTATGAAGCAAGTTCGAGTATCATTGGCAAATTTTCACATAGTCCCGGCCTTGGCGTGCTGCCCGCCTTGGCACGCATATATATGTGTCCTCTTTTTGGGATTTCAGAATATGGTCAGCCTAATTTACCGTATATTGGCCTTTTTAATAAATAGCGAGACTTTTATATTATTATAGAGGTTTATTTGAAATAGGGACAGATACAAAAACATAGACATCTGAAACAGTTATCCGATGCATGCATCACAGTGTTTGTAGCCAAAGCTAATTTACAACACTTGTCCCCAACAACAACAACAACAACACAGATCCAACATCATTAAAATAGGAAAATAAAAAATAGAGTGAGTTGATAATAATGATAATAGTAATAACACAGACAAAGTGCAAACTAGATAAAAGCCAATAATAATAATAATAACACAGACAAAGTGCAGACTAGATAAAAACCAATTAGTAAAAATGAGTAAAAACTAAACATGGGAACACGATTGTTGCTCAACTAGCCATAATTTTGTTTGTTTTTTGAAAGTGACAAGTGCAGGTATACTTTTCAAAGTGTCCGGTAAAGAGTTCCATAGTTGTGGTCCTTTTATTGAAAAGGCAGTCTGGGCAAAAGATGTTCTACGGAATGGAACACAACAGTTGCCTTTTGACACTGCTCGGGTGGTAGATCTGGTACCACTTTGCAGTCTTGTAATTGCCTTGCAGAGCAATTGGGGAGCAGAGTTATGCAAGCATTTAAAAACCAGTTTGACTGTGTGTAACAAAATAAAATTGGTAAAACTTAAAATATTGTATTTGGTTAAAATTTGGCAATGATGATATCGTATACTCTTCTTGTCTAGAACTTTCAAGGTGCGGTTATAAAGACACTCAATGGTCTTGATTGATGACTGGTGTGCCTGGGACCATGTGGTTAAGCCATAAGATATGTGTGACACAATCATTGCATTCATAAAAGTAAAAGCACAGCTAAGAGTTAAGCAGTGTCTTATAATCTTAAAACAGCCTAGGTTTGCCTTCAGGGTTTTACACATCTTCTTAATGTGACTTTTAAAATTCAGCTGATAGTCTATGATTATGCCCAAATATTTTACTTCAGGTACTTGTTCAATGACCTCCCCATTAATTTTTATATTCAGGTTTGTTTGAGGTAGCTTTTTTATGGAGAAGCAGACAGAGTTAGTCTTTTTAGTGTTTAGGGTTAAACAGGATGACTCCAGCCTAGATGCTATTTTGTCTAATTGAGCATTTAACTTCTCAGCAACTAGAGTACAAGTCTTACCTGATGTATATACCACTGTGTCATCCGCATACATCTGTAAATCTATATCTGTGCATACATCTGGTAGGTCATTGATGTATAGACTGAATAGTATAGGTCCCAAGACACTACCCTGAGGTATCCCTGTTTCTATTTTGCGGAAGGAAGATCTCACATTATTAATGGTGACACATTGTTCACGGCCCTTTAGATATGACTCAAACCAGGACAATGACTGTTTGGATAAATTGAATTTAGTTAGTTTTGAAATTAAAATGTCATGATTGACTGTATCAAATGCTTTTTTTAAGTTTAGAAATACTGCACCGACCACCTGTCCTTTGTCAAGAGAATGTTTGATCCTTTCAGTTAAAAAACAAGTGGCAGATTCTGTAGAATGGTTACGTCTGAATCCGAATTGTAGGGGAGTCAAATAGTGATTTGTCTCAAGGTGGTGCATTAGTTGTTCCGAAACAATCTTCTCCAGGACTTTAGATAAAACTGGAAGAAGGCTGATAGGTCTATAGTTAGATGTCATTCCAGCATCACCAGATTTTAAAAGTGGTATTACCTGTGCAGTTTTCCATCCATCTGGGAATTGCCCAGTTTTAATGGAAATATTAATAAGATGGGTAAGAGGCTGTATAAGGATGCCGCTATATTTTTTAAGAAAAGCTGTGTCTAGGTTATAAATATCCTTTGAGTATGTGGTGTTTAGGTCATGTATGACATTTAGGACAGTTGTCTGACTAACCTCCTTGAGCTGAAATGAGCTGTCTTGTTCATCAGGTATGTCTGTTGTTTGATCATCATTAGTCCTACAAGAGAAACCCGAGGAAAGGTTTTTGACAGATTCTATAAAGAATTTATTGAACTCATTTGAGACTTGTGTACAATCAGTAATGATTTTGTCTCCTACTTTAAGTTTAAATTGGGTTTGGGTGGTGTTACCCTCTGGGTTTAATAGGCTGTGTAGTAGTTTCCAGATCATTTTGCCATTTCCTTTGGCCTCTAATAGCATGTGGATGTAGTAGTTTGATTGGGACATTCTGAGCTGTTTAACTACTTGATTACGCAAGCCTTTAAATATTTTCAAATCAGTGTCACTACGAGTTTTGACAAAAGTTTTTAAGGCATAATCTCTCTTTTTCATTCATTTCCGGATATCATCATTAATCCATGGTAATTGAAATTTTCTGTGGGATTTTTTTCGCTTTCTAATAAATTTATCAATAATGCGTCCGATAGTAGACATTAGCTGATTACAACAGGCGTGTACTTAGTCATGTTGTTGGAGCTCGTCCCAATTAATACCCTTTAATTCGTTTTCAAAAGCAGTTGTTGATTGGCGAGGGATCTCAAGTTTAAAAGTTTTCTGATCTTGATTTTTAAACCTTGTCAGACGTGTCTTTGTGAGTTTTCTTGCAGCTAATGTCAGATTATGGTCTGACAAGCCGGTGACTAGATTGTACGTTTTTACGATTCTGTCAGGCTTGTTTGTGAAGATTAAATCAATTAGTGTCTGAGTGTTTTTAGTGATACGTGTGGGGGTTTCTATCTTCTGACTAAAGTCATGTTTAGATGTGAGGTCTTTTAGTTTTTTTCTGCAGTGTTTGTCTAGCCAGTTTAAGTTAAAGTCTCCGAAGACAAGTACTTCACTGTTATTCTTAAAATTCTTAAACAGTACATCTAAGTCTTCGCATAGCGTTCCAACGCATGCAGATGGAGGGCTGTATACCACCAATACATTGAATTGCATATTTTGTGATAGTGTGACATTAATACATAAACATTCAGTAGATATATCAGCAGTCAGGGGAATTTCCTTTGCATTAAGTGAGTCCTTGACATATATCAGTACACCCCCTCCCCTTCCCACAGTTCGGTCCCTTCTAAAACATTTATATCCCGGAACACTGATTATGCTGGTTAAAATGCTATCATGCAGCCACGTTTCACTAATGCATAGAAAATCAAGATTAGACTCCGACAGTAATAATCTGATTTCATCACACTTGGGAACTGGGCTTCGGATGTTTAAGTGACCTCCCAAAATACAATTGGGTTTCACTGCAGGATCCCAAATCACTTTAGCATGATTAACAGTTTGAAAAAGCAAAGTCTGTTTCTGCTTCGTCTGTGCTTGTGTTTGGAGTGTTCCTTTTTTACCTTGCGGCCCGCGCTTCTCCAGCTGGGCGCCGTACGTGCAGTCCCCCCCGAAGAAGCACCCGCTGCGCAGGGGCGCCCGGTCCACGGCGCGCTCCCGGCATTGTCCGGCCTCCGCCCTGGGCACCACCTGGTCGATCCTCTCCTCGATGAGGTTGCACTCCTCCGGCGTGAAGATTCTCCTCCGCAGGACGCCGCTCTTCACCTGCGGGGCTTCCAGCTCCCGGAGGTCGGCGCCGTCTTCGCCGCTCTCGCACTCGCCGTCGTCGTACTCGCGGTGCCGGCGTTTCCGCCCGCTCCCGTTACCCGTCTCGTGCTCGTCCCTGTGCGGCGGCACCGACCTCGGCTTCTCCCTCAGGTCGGCGCAACCGCTGGCGGCCATGTCTGCTGTCGCTCCCGGCGTCCAGTGCAGTTTGTGTGTGACGCCCACTCCAGGCAGGCTGCTGTGCATGACCCCGGACGACACAAACATGCCGAGGACGCTGCCGAGGGTCCAAAGGCAAATGGCGAGATGCAGCAGGAATACGCTCCTGCTGTGCACGTGAGGCTGCATGCTCCCAAGTGCTTAAAATCGGATCTTTTTGCATCAGATTTGGGCCACATCAAGAGGTAGTCCAAATATGTTTGGAATCTGACATGAGCTAGCTTATCAGACCATTAGCACGCTCTGTTGTACGCTTTGTAAGCAGTCAAAACTCGTATTAAAAAGAATCAACGAGTTTACCATCGGTGATAAAAGTACAAATACCGTAAACTATAAAAAGTTGATTTTCACACGATCATGAATAAATGGGCACCGAGTACAGCACGCTGTGGACAGATGATACCAAACCACCAGTCCTACCAAACCACCACTTCCTTCTATGGCAAAAATGTTTCCGTTTCCATGGCAGCGCAGGTCTGACTTCTGGCAACAAATGTGTTCCTACTTCCTGAAACAAACGCTTGTATGCTCTAATCATGGCGGACTTGATAATAGACAATGACGACGACTATTTTTGGACAAATGCGGATTCACAACCTTATCTTTTTGAAGCTGAACATACTGAGGATGAACTGCTGGTTCTAGAAGCGAGCAAGAAGGAAGGGTGAGACGTTTGAGCAGACGGAAGCCCAGAGAGTGAGGTTGGCATGACTTTGATGCTGTAAACTTGAAAAAACTTCCTCGGCCAGCTGGACCAGACGAACAACTGTCCATGGATTGAGTCACTTTAATATTGATCATGATACACGTAGCACGTCTTGCTTGTTTTTACAACTACATGCACTGTCCAGCTAGCTGTGTACAAACAAAACATGAAATGTGTGCTAATTCTTTACAAATACTGTAATATGATTGTTCATGTTTTTCAGTCAGTACAGATTGGTGTCCTATTGCTTTGTGTTGTGCATTACAATCTGAAACGCGATTTGGATGCTGATGCAAGCTTATCTCTCGCCGTAGCTATGGCTCACGGCTAATACCGTAGCACGCCGATGTGTTAGTATGCCAGAAAAAGAGTTCCTCTGTGTTCGCTTTTACAATAACAATGTCGCAAAGGCTTGGTTATTATACAGGTTACAGAACGTAAATGAAGTATTGTTGGCAGTTTTTGGATGCATTTCTAAAGTGATTTAGAAGCAGAATGGATTGCTCCCATTAGCTGCATTGCTAGCCACCTAGAACAAGCCGATTTTTACATGTTAGACTCCAAAATAAAAAAATTTAAAAACTTTAGTCTTCTTGTCTCTCATGATTGTGAACGATAGGCAACATTTCCCCCCAAAAAATGCAGTTTCCCTTTAAGCAATTGTATAGAATAAAGAATAAGGAAATACTTTAAATGTTGTGTTAAAATTGTTACACTGCTTTCCTGTGTTTTTCTGTGATTAAAAATCAAAAAGAGAACCATTGAGTGATTTTAAAGTAAAAAGTATTGGTATCGATAGAGTATTGGATCAATACCCAAATATTTAGTGTGACCCACTACCAGTGTTGGGACTAACGCTTTACAAAGTAACTGTTACTGTAACGCCGTTAGTTTCGGCGGTAACTAGTAATCTAACGCGTTATTTTTTATATTCAGTAACTCAGTTACCGTTACTACATGATGCGTTACTGCGTTATTTTACGTTATCTTTTATGTAGTATCGGCTAGAAACAGATGCGCTGCGGTGTCGTTCTGCTGAATCTTCCTCTGTCACAAGCCGGAGAGAAGAAAAGAGGCGTGTGTCTGGGTGTGGGGAGGGTAGGGACACACGTGATATATGAAACAAAAAAAAAGGTGTTCGCACGTTCAGTCCACACACAGCGTGGTCATGGCGAGCGGAGTGACAGAGGAGCTTGAACGCCCCGCGCCATTTAATCGGTGTGTTTATAGGTGCAGACTCCGTTGTGCAAGACGAGGCTTTTAAACACATGCTGAACGTGCTTGAGCCACGTTACGACATCCCGTCGCGCACCCACTTCAGCGGTAAGATTTTGCCAGATCTTTATGAGCAGGAGAAGAAAAAAGTTGTGGATGAACTATCCAGAGCATCATCTGTTGCGCTCACGACAGACTGGTGCACGTCCAGGGAAACCATGTGACGATAAGCGCTCACTTTATCACAGCAGACTGGCAGATGAGAAGACACGCCCCCTCTACGAGAGTCACCTTGCGCAGGTACTGACACAAGCAGTGGAGGAATGGAAGATAAAGATATCCCAGTCACACGTGATAATCCAAAAAATCAAATAAATGCAGTGAATGAGGCAGGACTGGGACCACAGGTAGGTGCTTTGCACATGTAGTGAATTTGGCATCACATCTCAGTCAATAGGATGGAGCGCCTCCTTGGGAGGATCAGGAAGGAGGAGGTTTTCTACTTCCACACAAGCACAACAGCCGCTCATGTGCTTAAGACAAAGCAAAAAATGCTAAAGCTGCCTACTCATAAAGCTCATACATGATGTCATAAGGAGGTGGAACTCCACTTATATGTTGGAGCAGCAGGCAGCTATATACTCTGCATTGACCCACAACACCCTGAAGACAAATGTCAAAGACATCATCAACCTGTCTGATGATGATGTGAGAGTGGCAGAGGAGGTCCTCCAGGTGCTTAAACCCCTCAAAAGTGTTACATCTCTACTGAGCACTGAAACTTCACCATCTGTGTCAATGATCCTGCCACTGAAAACAAGGATTCTACAATCCATGACTCCAAGTGTGGGAGACAGCAGCATCACTCCAGATGTCAGGCTTTATTTCACTATCTATGTTTCAAGGAAGATGATGTGCCTTCTTATGTTGCTCTTTCAGTTGTTTTTTATTCATGGTCATTGGTCCAAGTTTAAAGAAAGGAGAAATGCCTTTTTATGTTGCACTGTTTTTCGTTAATTATGTTAAAAGGAAAATAAAAATGCATGTCAAGTTGATCAACAGATTGTATTATTCTCCAGTGCAATAACAGTATTGTAATGAAGGCTAAAAGGCCATTAATGGGAGCTTTAAAGAAAAAAAGAAGTAACTAAATAGTTACTTTTCACAGTAACGCATTACTTTTTGGTGTAAGTAACTGAGTTAGTAACTGAGTTACTTTTGAAATGAAGTAACTAGTAATTGTAACTAGTTACTGGTTTTCAGTAACTAACCCAACACTGCCCACTTCTACACTTCTAAAAAATAAAGGTGATTTTATGGTTCTTTTTTTGGATCATATACAGTACGGTATATATACCGCTCACCATATACACAATTTAAAAATACAGTAGTACAAGTGATCAGATTGGCTGATCTCACTTATCGATAATCGGAATTGTCTGAGTAGAAAACCCCAAGATGCTACTGGAGAAAACAAGCAGTGTGTTATAGTCATAGGATGAACCCAAATGCATTCGAAAAGTGTGTTGTACCACTACATTAAAAAACAGTTAGATGCAAAAAACAACAACAACATTCACAGATTAATCTTAAAAATAATTGATAGATTAAACAATTCATGAAACAACCATTTGGTGCATCCCTAGTTGGGCTATGCATGCTGGATCCTGGCGCTGCTGGATAGAATTGCTGGAGCGGGGACTGGAATTGACTGCTAATTGTATCGGAGGCTAATATTGGACATTTAAAATGCATGCCAATTTAATCTGATACATATTTTTGGTTGGATCAGGACACCCCGACTGATGGAGTGAAAATATTGTGTGTGTTTGGTCAGTCAGTGAAAAGTAGACCACATTAACAGCAGTAGACATCATAAAAACTTTTGTCTTTTTTCTCAATGACTGTATTTTAATGAGTAAGAAAAACATCCACAGCAACACTGTAATCATATTAAAAGAAGCTTTAACAATAGAATGTCCATATAAAACATTTTAGACACATAATGTGGCAATTAAAATACTTTAGTTAAAATTAGGACTATCAAACGCCTTAACACATGTGATTAATCAAAACACTATCGCATTAATCATGTATAAACACAGATACATCGTGCAACTTATTTTGACTGAACATCATTCTTTATCTTAACCGCGGAGGGTTACCCAAAGGGAGGAGCAGGTTGCTTCACGGCAGTGGTTTTCAATTATTTTTTGGGTAACACTTTAGTATGGGGAACATATTCACCATTAACCAGTAACAAATACTTAATTTAGAGTTATTTGGACACTTGGGGAACATATAAGGGTTAGGCTTAGAGTTAGGGTTACTAATAAGCAATCATTCTGAGGTTATTGAGGGAAGACTCTTAGTTAATGGCTTACTGGTTGTATAATAAGGCCATGCAGAATAAGGCATTAATAAGTACTTAATAATGACTAATTAAGAGCCAATATGTTACTAATTTGCATGTTAATAAGCAACTAATTAATGGTGAATATGTGTTCCCCATAATAAAGTGTTACCATTTTTTGTTTCGCACCCCCTAGGAAAAAGAAAACATTTCACGCCCCTCCTGCCCGACTATAAATAGTATCATTTGTCTACAAAATTGTTGTAAGTATACCTGTGCATATCATTGTATCCTTATTAACATTAAAGACAACCTAAAATAAACACAGATCAAATTAAAACAAATAAAACCTTTAGTAACATTGTATTTTAGTCTGCGACTGAAAATATTTCAAGTGCATCAATTTGCCTGAAATAAAAAAGAACAATAGCCTTGTTTAAACTATAAACCAGGGTGTCCAAACTACGGCCCGCGGGCTAAGTCCGGCCCGACGGACTCTTCAGTGCTGCCCGCGAGGCATTACAAGTTCAACAAGAGGATTGTACCACAGGATGATTTTTCACCCTTAACATAGAACCCCAGGGGTCAAGGGTTTGTGGCCCCCGCACAGAGTGGTCAGTGACCATGTACTTCACTAGTATACCCTGAGGCACAGCATTAATATACTGTATATGACACGACTTTCCTCACTCATGGTGTAAATTAAAAGTGCCATATGTAGTTATGTGGCCAGAAATGGTACTGCAATCACGGTCAAAATTCTGTAGTCCACTCCCACTCTCCAATCGGTTTACTAAGTAATTATGCCACATTTTACTGATGTCGATTAGCCAAATGTATTTGTAAAGTTACGCAGCAATATTTTCATCGGGAGTCGGGACAGATTGTTGGCATTACCCTGCTAAAATGTCTAGTTTGACCGCACGACCACCATCGAAATAATTATACATAATAATATATAATATATTATATATCCCATAGACCTACTTTGATGGCAAGCCAGGGCCAACAGTAAAATTACCGCCACATTTCGTTCAGCATAACTCCATGTTGCATCCAACCTGACACACTGTATTCTCTTCCATGTACGCACATCAAAAGAACATCATACACAAATACAAATAGACAGAGTAGACATTGAAAGGGTAAAATAAACTAGATTTTGGGGTGTAATAATAGATGATCAAATTAACTGGAAATCTCATATAAAAAATATGCAACATAATGTGGCAATAAATATTTCAATAATGAACAAAGTTAAATATGTTTTGGACCAAAAATCGCTCCTTATTCTCTATTGCTCGCTAGTGTTACCTTATCTGAGTTATTGTGCGGAAATATGGGGAAATAACTACAAATGTGCGCTTCATTCACTGACCGTGTTACAAAAAAGATCAGTTAGACTGATACATAAAGTTAGATATAGAGAACATAAAAACATTTTATTTATTGAATCAAAAATATTGAAATTATACGATTTGATAAAATTGCAAACAGCTAAAATTATGTACAGAGCAAACTATAACCGCTACAGAAGAGTGTACAACAATTCTTCTCAACTGAAGAGGATAAATATAACCTAAGAGGAACATCTAATTTAAAACATTTGTATGCACGTACAACATTTAAGACTTTTAGCATATCACTATGTGGAATTAAATTATGGAATGGATTAAGCAAATAAGTTAAACAATGTACTGATATGATCCACTTTAAGAGGTTGTTCAAATTAACAGTGCTTACAAAGTACAAGGAAGAAGAATTATGAGAAATACCTTCAACCTTATTGAAAACGGGATATTCTTCATCTCAGTATGTTTATCATGACTGACCTAATTATATATTGCAAAAACTGCTGTATTAATCATTCACTGATGTAATTGTCTTACAAAGAGAAGACAGTAAATTAACATATGTATTTGTAAACGCCCTGAAGTGGGAACGGGGTAGGATTTTTCGGACATGATGTAAAGAGAAATGATATGAAATTATGTGGGACAAGCGGTAGAAAATGGATGGATGGATGGTATTATACTGTTAGTGTGTTCATGTTCAAAATAAACTAAACTCAATCAATCAGCATTTTTCAGTGCAGAGTGTGATTCTATGAGTCAACCCACGTTACGCAAAAACCACGTTACGCATAAACCATATAGCCCACTGCTATGTCAATACACAAAGTATAAAATCATTACATGTAATGCATTATATTGTGCCAAGCAAATACCACCCCGTATGTGTTTGATGCACATACAGTACCAGAAACCGCAGTTAGCCGTGCTAATGTTTCCTCTGCATATACAGTATGTACACATATTATGTGTTCATATAATATGCATATGCTGTATGTGTGTGTGTGTGTATATATATATATAATATATATATATATATATATATATATATATATATATATATATATATATATATATATATATATATATATATATATATATATATATATACACACACTACCGTTCAAAAGTTTGGGGTCACCCAAACAATTTTGTGGAATAGCCTTGATTTCTAAGAACAAGAATAGACTGTCGAGTTTCAGATGAAAGTTCTCTTTTTCTGGCCATTTTGAGCGTTTAATTGACCCCACAAATGTGATGCTCCAGAAACTCAATATGCTCAAAGGAAGGTCAGTTTTGTAGCTTCTGTAACAAGCTAAACTGTTTTCAGATGTGTGAACATGATTGCACAAGGGTTTTCTAATCATCAATTAGCCTTCTGAGCCAATGAGCAAACACATTGTACCATTAGAACACTGGAGTGATAGTTGCTGGAAATGGGCCTCTATACACCTATGTAGATATTGCACCAAAAACCAGACATTTGCAGCTAGAATAGTCATTTACCACATTAACAATGTATAGAGGGTATTTCTTTAAAGTTAAGACTAGTTTAAAGTTATCTTCATTGAAAAGTACAGTGCTTTTCCTTCAAAAATAAGGACATTTCAATGTGACCCCAAACTTTTGAACGGTAGTGTATATATATATATATATATATATATATATATATATATATATATATATATATATATATATATATATATATATATATATATATATATATATATATATACACATTTTTATAGCCCAATGCGACCCATCGGCCAATTTGTTTTAGCCCAATGCGACCCCCAAGTCAAGAAGTTTGGACACCCCTGCTATAAACATTTTTTGACAGACTTGAACTATTTGATATTGAAAAATAAAATTAACTAAACTCAATAAATAATAATAATATTCAAATTGATCAGCAAAATTTACCCAGAGCACAATATATAAAAAACTCCAAAAACAAATGAATATAACTATTTATGAGTCAACATTATTTGATACAATGAGCACATTCTGTAGTGCACAGTTTTTCGAAGCAGGGTTTGAAGTACGATACTGCATGATTCTGATAAAGCATGTTCCCCGGGGTCACACGCACCCCGTCCCCTGGCATTGCACCAAAGAATCAAGATTTGAGCAGAACTGCTTTGCGGTCAGCTCTACGGAAAATATGAGTGAGGAGATTCCGACTGGTGTGCTCGCTGGCAAATTTCACTTCAAAATACATCCTGACTGAACTTTAGATACACCTATTTTGTGCAAGTAAATGATGCACATTTGAGTAAAACATTTAAAATATGTTCCTGTATGACATTCTGACAATAAAACTGCATCTGTGTCAAAATGTATAATTAAGCTGATTAATAGTGTATTTGTTTGGCAGCACTAGTTTTAATGTAATCGGAAGTTATCTATGGAGGTGTGAACCAAATTAGGATTATTACATTGGTGGAGGACTGTGCTCCATGTTGAACGTCCTCAAGAGTTTACCAAGTAGCTCCCAAAAAAGGCTCCACCTCTATTGTGTGATGTTGAGTAAAGTGTAAGGTGGTTCGTAGCCAAACATCTCATAGTCCTTCTTGTAGAGCTCGTAAAGCTTCCTCCTGTCCTCCAGGGGCACTTCTTTAAACCACTTCGACAATGTTGCAGGGGACGTCGCATTTTGGTAGGCCGGGGGAAACTTGATGAGCTTCTCCATGTTCAAGGACGTTAGCACTTGCAGGGCGTCTTCATCAAGCGTCTCCTGATGCCCGATAAAGTCGTACCTGAGCAGAACACATCAATGTTAATCTGGGTTTATTTCTCAGCACTGATAATGATGGAGAAGATGAAGAATATGCAGCTTACTCGATGTAGCAGGGTTGACACAGGCGGTGCAACTGCTTCCAGTGATAGTCATTCATATGGCCATTTGTGTCCAGCAGATGCTGGACAAAATGGTAGAACTTGGGCTGGATGCCTGACGCAACCGCCTCCTTCACAGTCAACGGGGTGTCAGACTGGTTGCCGTAGCGACGCAGAAGGAGTCGGCCTAAACCTTGGTAATAATATTGATTCAACGACAGGAGTTTGTCCCGGAAGGCTGAGATGAGGCGCACAAAGGGTTCACGGACAAACATGAACTTGGTGTAGTGCTTCAACTTGGCCTGCAAGCAAGGTAAGTTATTTGCATCATCTCCGTTGATCATCATTAATCATGTGTTGTGTTCTTGTTACGTGCACCAGACGACATTTACTAGATCAACAACTGTTTTGCTAATTATCAGATCATCCCTGTTCTGCAACAACTCCACTACCCATCAAACACCGTATCCAATTTAAAATAATTCTCCTCGCTTTCAAAGCTATCCATAACCTTGCATCGTCATATCTTTCTGTCCTCCATGTCGCCACGTTCCCTAAGATCCTCGTCATTTGTCCAGCTCACTTATTTAAACTGACCACCATGGAGGCCCAAGCCTTCAGCTGCTCAGCCACTCATATTTGGAACTCATTACCACTAGACCAGGGGTGTCAAACTCATTTTAGCTCAGGGGCCGCATGGAGGAAAACACTAAAATGAACTTGATATCAAATAGAAGGAGGCAACATCACACTGTGACACAGCAGACAACAACACGTGGGCTAAGTATACACGCACACGTACACAATAGTAATACGTGCCGTGGGATTGTTGGACGACAAATCCATGATTGGATCGACACGCTTGCAATCCAAACAATTCCTCGTTTAGAATGTTGTCTATCGTTCACAATCATGACGACGGATATATATATATATATATATATATATATAATTTTTTTTATTTTTTAAATGCATGCTAAATAGTAAATAAATGCGATCAAATGTCCACTTACAATGGAGCCTATGGAAGCCGCTCTGTTCTGCCTGTAAACCCCTAAAAACATTTATATACATGATGTAAGTATATATGTAATGTAGTAACAGACACATTTATGATAACATTTAATATTTACGTATTTTGATGACTTTAACCATACACGGCACATTAATTTAAAAAAACGCATCACAACATTTGCTTTTTTTTAACAACATCCCTGATTACTACTCACTTTATAAGAGCCAACAGACATAATAAAATATCACTTACTGTATAAGTTCTGCTGTCATTAGTATGCCGACTGCTAGGATGTTCATATATTCCCATTTTAAATTGAGAATGGAAAAAAGGGGGGTGGATCCAAGCATCTTTTCGTGTCTTTCTTGCCATTTCCCGGTCTATATTGGCTGTCAAGGTGTACCAACTTGTCGGAATATGTCTTCGTCCTTCTACTATCCAGGTGAGAGACATGATTTATGATCTAGAATAAAGTTTGACGAGCAAGGAAGTGAGGAAGCAGCTGATCAGTCGATCATGTCAACATCGGCACACAAGCTTGTGATCACAGCGCCGCTGTAAATAGTTTGTCTGCGTTAGCGTTTATACTAGCAATACCACTAATACTTGGTTAATATTAAATTCATGAAATGTCAATGGACTATTGTTGGCGGGTTTGTGGATGTTTTTTTTTATTGGGTTTCATGGACGGAATAGAGGACTTCCCATTGGCTCCACTGTAAGCGGACTTTTATTTACGAGTTAGAATGCATTACAAAAAAATACATCCGTCGTCATTTCTTTAATGATGATTGTGAACAATAAGCAAAATTCAAAAAAAAAAAAAGTGCAGTTCTCCTTTAAAACAAGAAGATACAACAGCCATTTAAGTACCTATAATAAATTACTTTTTAAGATAAGTTTATACTTTTTAATAGGTGTATATACGTTTGAGTATATTTCCTGAATCAACAACTGTATGTTGTTATTATTTGTTCATTTAAAATTGGCTCATTTAAAGGTGCCATATGTAATAATTTCATGTCAAGTCATCATTAAATGGCCCTGATATGTCAAAAGGTATTAATAAATCATGGTAATTTCAAATACCTCTATAACTGATAACGGTAGTTCAGCCGGGAATATGCTCCTTTCAAAATTAGATTTACATCCCCGAAAACCTTGCTATTGTTTTCATTTCGATGCCCCACCCTCCACAGTTTGACCAATTAGAACGTCTGCGAGTGTGTCACATCAGATTGGCATCTTCGTCGAGCTACTGCCACTGGTAAAGTTACTAAACATGTCAGACCTTAGTAAATCTAAATGCCGTTGTTACGATTCTCAACTTATTCATGACAAAGCCAGGAACAAAACAAGGATTTGTATCGGGACGCCTTTGAAAGATGGAGACGATTGAAGGCGGAGAAGATGTTTTCATCTGACGCCAAACTTGCTAATTTCCTCCTTGATAGGTAAGTCAGGCATTTACGTTTTCTTATTACTTGTAATAATTGGAAATGGACATTTCGTATGTAAAAAACTAAATTGTCCAATACAGTCTATCATCTTGTCTAACAAAGCTAGTATTTTCGTGCAACGAATGCTTAGCATGCTAGCCCGGTCAATGACACATCGACATATAGGCTAACGGGGGACATATGTCCGTTAGCCTGTATGTCGATGTGTCATCCAACTGACAGGGCAAAATATATTTTCGACAAATAAAACCTATGTGGGTATGGGTAGTATCAGTGCCTATTTTGTTATCAATCTGCTGATACCCTGAGGAAATGCGTTCCAACATTAGCACGGCTAATTGCGGTTTCTGCATCAGGCACATATGGGGTGGTAATTGCTTGGCACAATAAAATGCATTACTTGTAATGATGTTCAAAGTAGGTCTATGGGATATATAAGTACCGTAGGTCTATGGGATATATAATATATTATATATTATTATATATAAATATTTCGATGGTGGTCCGTGCGGTCAAACTAGACATTTTAGCAGGGTGATGTCAACAATCTGTACCGACTCCCGATTAAAATATTGCTGCGTAAATTTACAAATGCATTTGGCTAATCGACAAAAATGTGGCATCATTACTTAGTAAACCATCTTGCAAGAAGCATAAACAAAAAAAACCTACAGTGAAGGACTCGTCGATTGCCATTTTAAGTTCCTTGGAGTAGGATTTCGGATTCGGCTGCGTATCTGGCAATCTTCGTCATGGAGAGTGGGAGGGGACTACAGAATTTTGACTGTGATTGTAGTACCATTTCTGACCACATTACTACATATGGCACCTTTAAAATGTAAACACCACATGACTGCACTGATACTTGTCAAAACTTAAAAATATTCGATAACAATGGTGGTTCTAGTATTGGACATCTTAAAATGCTCAGATACTGAAGTAATATTTCATATATAGCACCCGATGCATGTTATGAGGAAAGATTGCAACAAGAGTAGATCAAAGAGGCCACTAGTATAACAACTATTGTTGGAACTTAATCCTGTGTTGGATCGAGGATCTCTTTCTGAGTGTTCTGAGTTCCTGTTTCAATATTAGTGTTATGCTACATCAGCTGTCATGATGTTCTTCATAGACTACAAATTGGGGTTAAAATTTGTCACGGCCCAGGCCTTGTGGAAGCCTTGTGGTAATGGGTTCAGAGTGGAGGCCTGCTTGACCACCTTCTCTGCCTCTCCCTCTCACTCTGTTCGCAGGTCCTGCCGCTGCACCTAATTGGGGCTAATCAGTGCCAGAATATCAGCTGGGGCTTCCCAGGACCTCACGCTCTGCTCGGTTTTGCTTTGGCTGTTCACTGGGTTATATTTTATTCTCACTTTTGTTATATTAAATAATCCTTTTAGCACCTTTTACTTCAGTCTTGTCTCCCCCTTTGTCGTTGCGACCCTGAGTCAGCCGTAACAATAAATTCAACGGTGCTCCTGCTGGTTGAATTTCAGTTGTGCACTCCATTTTAATTTGATTGCAGTTGAAAAGCTTCAGTGATGGAATGACATGAACCCTTCCTTACCATTCCCATGACAGGAGGACTGAATGCTCACCTCCATCTCGACTTTCGAGAAGCTGGCAAGGCTACGCAGACCCTTTGGATTGTTGGCCTTGGAGGAAGATATGCTCATGAGATCAGGGTAGGGCTCACCTTCTTTTAGTGCATGCATGAACCTCTTCCAATTAGTGCATGCCACCTGGAGAAAGGAAGACGATTAACTACAGCATATTTTTAGCACCAACATGATAATCATCTTGTTTAGCCGATCAGGGTTTTGCATGTCAAATCTTACTGTGGCAACAGGAGGTGGAGATACGTAAAACTGAATTCAATTGGCGGTAACAAACAAACATGTGTGGCCACATACGTGACTTCCGATGTAGCCTAACGGGGCGTTCACACATTGCCAGTTTGGATGGTGGTTCATTGCGTTTCTCAAATCGCCGTGAACTGTTTTTAAATGATGGTGGAAAGCCTTTCCCAACAAGTTTTAAACACTTTTCCGACGCAAATTGGCATGGTAGTGAAATTATTTTTTTTGTTATATTAGCATGCTAATGTCAAAATTGAATGGCAGAATACAGTTACAGTATGCCTTATATAGTGAGTGCATGTGGATATATACATACTGTATGTAATATGATGATGGGTGTATTTGTATTGTGCATGTATGTATAAGCAGGGGTGTCAAACATATTTTAGCTCAGAGGTCGCATGGAGGAAAATCTATTCACGTGGGCCGGACGGGTAACATCATGGCATAATAACTTAAAAATACAACTACGACAACTTCCAACTGTTTTCTTTGTTTTACTTTGGCCATAATAGAACAAGCACATTTGAAACATGTACATACCACAAATAATAATCTTGCCAAAACACTTTGTTTGTTAAAAATTCTTAATCTCAGTGTATCTACAAAGGCATTAAACTTGAAATCACAGCCCAACTACGATTGAACTAAAACTAAATAAAGCATGAATAAAAACTTCTATGTATCAACTACCTCATGTGTCATTTCCACATATAAATCCTGTGCTAACTCAACAAACCATACAAATTGAGGTAGAAAATATTCAAGAAGGTTGTTACTCCCTGCTTTCTAGGCATCACTGTCTATTGATAGAAAAACAAAAGCTGTGCAATGTGTGTACAAATTTAACAAACCAAAAATAAAAACTTAAAAGACTGACAGTTGTAGTAAATCACACACTGTTCACTTTCTTTAAATGTTAACAGAAGACAATAGTTTTTACAAAACTCTATCAATGTGCAGTGTCTCATGCAGCATTTTAAGTAGGGTTACTAATTGATTATTTTACTCCTGTTTGTTTAATGTTAGGTCGAGGAGGAGGAGTCCCAGCCCCGCGTTACAGTGTACTTCTTGCTTGGTATACTTGCTCGCCCCGGTATAAACTATTTGCTGGCCTAACAGAATTTCTATTGCGGCATCCAGTGGACACATTTAGAACAGCAGTTTCTTTCAATTAAAAATGCAGCTAAATTTTACACTTCGCAAACTCATCTCACGAGCCGTATTGAACCTGATCCAGCTTGCAAGACGCATGTTTGACATCCCTGATGTATAGTATTACTAGATATTGAGATATCATAAATTATAGGAATCATATACATTTCTAAGTATTCTCCTTAGAGCCCTCAGTAGTTCCCGTTCAAGGGACATCTGTTTGTGTTAGATTCAATCCTTTGAAATTTAATTAGCCTAATGGTAACTTTTCGGTCACAATCTTAGCCTAAAACACATGTAGAATGGCTCTCAGGAAGTTTGAGCCAGTGCTATTTAATGGACCACAATGGAAACAACTCTTTTGGCTTTTTGTGCCATCCATTTGCCTTTTTAAAGCATTACATGGATTCAATTCTTTAAGATGTCAATACACTTCTCAATCAATCAATCAATCAATCAATCAATCAATCAATCAATCAATCAATCAATCAATCAATCAATCAATCAATCAATCAATCAATATCAGTGGATCAGAAGATCAAGTGATGCTGTAATTGACACAATAGTGTAAAGAGGTTCTACACGACAGATACATCACCCAAGCAAGCGGAGGTAGGGAGATTACAGAGCACCCCTGCGGAGCAAGGCTTGCTCTGGACTACATGTGCATGGCAGAGAAGGAGCAAGAGAGATTGTTAGTTAGCCATTCTTGGGGAGACACTACGAGGGAGCCGCTCTTGGAGAGACTCTCTTAGGAGGACGTTCTGAAGGAGCTGCTCTGGGAGAGACCCGCTTGCCCTCTGGAATAGACCAACTATTTGGTATGGTGGGTTTAGATGGTCTCTGTCCCGGGGATGTTCTATCTTTTACCACAGTAAATCACAATGCAAAATAAATTTAAGACGGTGAATCTGAAAATTGACAATGACTTGTGAGCTATACCAGTGACGTGCAGTCAGGGGAGGCAGGTGAGGCGGGGCCTCACGTGCCATCATGGAAAGAAAAAAAATGTAAAAAGAAAAAATTTAATTAAATTGTTATATGTATCCAGTGATTATACTATAAAGTTATTTTCCATTTAACTTCACCAGTTTTAGATTATTTTTATTCAAAATCGCTGAATTTTCACATTTGCCGTTCAAATACTGAGAAGAGACTTGCTGTGAGTCACCAGCCAGTTGAGGCACGTCACTGAGTTGAGCCTCACCATGGATTGCGCAATGACTCGGCTAACTGCTGGCCTGCTGTGCAGTGAGACCGTATTGCTATATGAATTATATTATACATTTCCATAGTTTAGTTAGCTGAGGTATATAATGTACAGTGTATTTTGTCAACAACTGTATGTGTGTAACGTATTTCTTGTGCTGAGCAATCATACAACGGCTGCGAAGACGCACTGGCTGAGGCTCGCAGTAATCCCGCCTCCTGGTGGTGTTGTGCCAGATAATGCACCCCCACCGTAGAATGCACCCCTGACGGGAGTGTTATATCAACTAAAGCTCACACATAAACTTTCCATGTGCAAGATTGAATCTATTTTAAAAAATTATTTAATAAGAAGCCAAAAAGTGCAAAAACAATAATGTTCGTGTTGGAGGAGTTGTGAATGACTGCTGGGCCACAACATTAGGTACACCTGCAGACTGCAGCACGGATTTCATATTTCAGTCATTCACAACTCCTCCAACACGAACATTATTGTTTTTGCACTTTTTGGCTTCTTATTAAATAACTTTTTTAAATAGATTCAATCTTGCACGTGGAAAGTTTAAGTGTGGGCTTTAGTTGATATAACACTCCCGTCAGGGGGTGCATTCTACGGCGGGGGTGCATTATCCGGCACAACAGCGGCGCATGGACTTCATTTATAAGTAAAGTTAAGACCATAATAACGTTTTTTTTATTAAATGTGCTTTTTTGTGTGCTACAGTTTGTATGTGTAAAGTTAAAGTTAAGTTGAAAAGTACCAATGATTGTCACACACACACTAGGTGTAATGAAATTTGTCCTCTGCATTTGACCCATCCCCTTGCTCACCCCCTGGGAGGGGGTGAGCAAGGGGGCAGCAGCGGCGCCACGCCCCGGAATAATTTTTGGTGATTTAACCCCCAATTCCAACCCTTGATGCTGAGTGCCAAGCAGGGAAGAATGCTGGTATGAGCTTTTAAACACAACCCGTTAACTGCTGCCAGTCAAATGGTGAATAAGATACTCTTTAGGGTTCATATGTTTGTAAATCTGACTGTGATGAAGTCAGTGCCTCACCAGCCATGAACCTCACCGCACGTCACTGAGCTATACTAGAGATTAAATCAATACATTGCGCGTAGGAGAAAGAGTTCTCCTCACTTCGGTAGTAACACCGAGCTCCCTGAAAGACAGCGGAGTCCTTCACCCTTCTACTCCGCATCAACCACAGTGCCTCTCAAATAGCTCCTTGATGAGCCTGTGATGCTTCTGTGTTTAACTCCGCCACCTCCGGTCCAGGAGGAAAATGTGACTGGCAGATTATGGTGGCATTAACACGGTATTATACGTAGCTAGTACGGAGGATATCATTCTTTTCACGACAAAAAGCATTTTGTACACGGCCCATTTGAAACCGCCAAGACTGGCATGAAAAATTTAACACAAATTTTTGTTCAGGTCCTGGTGGACGAGTGATGGATGACCAGGTTTTGTGTTCGATGTTATCACAGTTTTTGGCGGAGGATTGGAGGGCTGCCATGAACCGCCATCTGAACCGGCAATGCACCTTTAGGGCTTTTACAGTATAACATCGACATAGCAGGTTCTGTTCTGCTGGTTCACATCCTACCTCAGCAACAGACTTCAATACATATCCAGAAACAACTGTACATCCCACACCATCCCAGTAACACTCGGTGTCTCTCAAGGATCAAGACTTGGCCAACTCCTTTTCATTAACTACATGCAAAATCTTGGACTTATCATTCGCTACCATGAACTTTATTTCCATTGCTTTGCCAATGACACACAACGCCATCTACCTACCAAAATATTAAGCCCTGCCACAGTCCACACCCTCACAAACTGCTTTTCTGCAATAAAATAATGGATAACGACCAACTTTCTCAAAAACAGCTGCAATAAATCTGAAATTATCATATTGGTCGCAAAGCTCTCCTTCCCTCCACGCAGCAGGACTTCACTACCACCACTGGTGGTCACTCACTACCCTCCACAGATCAGAAACCTTTTAATCCTACTGTCTCCTTCCAACTTCACATCCGTCAAATCACTAAAACAGCCTTCTTCCAACTGTGTATCATTGTCTGCCTTTGCCCCATCCTCTCTCAATCTGATGCTGAAATTCAGATCCATGCCGTCATCTCCTTCAGACTGGATTATTGCAATAGCCTTCATTAGGGTCTTCTCACCCACAAAAACTCCAATATGTACAAAACTTGTCTGCGGGGTTGCTTACCCACACCCGTTGCAGAGACCACATCACCCCTGTCCTCAAACAACTCCACTAGCTCCCCATACAACAGCATGTCCACTTAAAGATCCCGCTGATCACCTTCAAATCACTAAATAACCTGGCCCCCCATACCTCACTGACCTTCTAAAGCACTACCACCCTTCCTGTTTATTTGGAAAGGATCCTCATTAGCTGATGTCATGGCAGTTAGCTAGTCTTACTGGGGTGCACGCAAAACATTACATATTGCGAAACAGTTTAAAAACATTGCAAAACACATTAACCCTTAGATGCACAAACTACACTCCACGAGTGAGGTCAAAAATGACCCCAATTGAAATGAATGCTTTTTGCAATAACTGGGTTGTTATTCTTCAAAATCTTTAAAACGAAGAGTTGTAATATTTTCATATTCCAGGTATTCCTCAAAAACATGTTTGTGACATGAGGCCATTTGCATTTTTTTTTCCATTAATATTAAGGAATTGCAGTTTTTGTATCACTACCCACTCTGGGACCCCAAGCAGTTCCTATGGAAGTTCTATGAACCTTTAATTCTTAGCAGGGCCAGCCCGTGGCATAGGCCGTATAGGCAAATGCTAAGGGCGCCGTCCATCAGGGGGCGCCACGCCAGTGCCACAAATGGAGGGAAAAAAAAGAAAAAAAAAAGTTGGTACTATTATTTCTAAATACATAAAATAATCCCACGTTAATTAAAATGCAAAGTAAAGCCTATTTAATAGAAATATTGTTTGTTACAACATTACGCCCAAAATAAAAGCAGCACAGTTGTATTGCGCGCAGGACATAGATGTTTTTTCAACTTTATTTTGTAATTGCAGTTGTTCACATTCACTCACAATCACACATACGTCCACATGGAAGTAATACAAATAACGATTTTCAAAACAAAAGCAGCACCGTTGTATTGCACACTCGACATAGATACTTTTTAAAATTTATTTTGTAATTTATAATTGGCCTCACGCGGGCCGGACAGGGACGCACAAAGGGCCGGATGCGGCCCGCGGGCCGCAGAATGCCCAGGTCTGCTCTAAAGACTGTAGGACAACAGAAAGCTCATGAGTTAATTCCAAATACTGTAAAATCTGGATTTTTTTTACATTGTTATGGCATACTATAGATGTAAAAACCATGGCAGATGCATTATACAAGTTGTCACACCGCGGTGAGGGATGTCTTGTCTTGGTTTTTTTCTGTCTTGTGATTTTCATGTTTTATTTTGAAAAGTAACTCTCCTCTCGTTTCAGGTCACTTGCCCTTCCTTTTGTGTCATCAGTCTGACGTCATCCCTGTTCCCTGATTGTTTCCACCTGTTCCCTATTACCCTCATGTGTCTTATAAGCCCACTCCTTCCTTTGTTCTGTGCCAGATTGTTTCGTTCATTCGTACTTTCCAGCGTCTACGTCCATGTCCATGCCTTGCCTTGTATCCAGTCTATGTTCCATGTTCTTGAATCCCTTCGTGACTATTTTGAGTTTTCCTTTTTCCTCCTCAGCAGAGTGATTTTTTGTTATTGACTGTATTCAGCCGAAGTGGTAAGTTATTAGTTAAATTCCTCAATTTTTGAGTGACTATTTTTGTTAAACGTTATTAAATAAGATAGTGTAGAATTGTTCATAGCTGTTGTTCATTCCTCCCGTTGGAGCGTTTTTTGTTTATACATTTTATAGCATTTACTGCGCCAATTATTAGTTCGTCTTTGGTTTTGTGCTTTCCTCCGTTCGGAGTGATTTTCAGTTGTTCCTATTTTTTGGAACCTTTTTCATCGAGTAGTTTTTTGGTTAATTATAGTATAGTATTCCTTGACTTTGGAGGTGAAAGGAAGCTGCCAAAATAAAAGCCTGTCAAGTTCCCTACTCTGCATCTGAGTCCAATCCTTTTACCAAGCCCTGACATTACAATCTGGCCCTACGAATGACTTTTGATCCAGTCACCGACAACCGGGAGAAAGCACAGGAACTGAGCAGACTAAGGCAAGGCCGAGACTCGGTATGCGACTACGCCATCCGGTTCCGCACGCTCTCGGCGGAGAGCGGTTGGAACTCCACAGCCCTCTATGATGTATTTTTGAAAGGGCTGGCCGCACCGATTCAGGACCTTCTCGTCCCGTTGGATTTACCTGCCGGTTTGGACGAGCTTATCGTGCTCGCCATTCGCACCGACAACAGGCTCACTCAGCTCAGACGACATCGGAGCGCACGGACCACTTCTACGGGAGGGGCCACATACACTCAGACGCAGCACGGACCAGCCTTCCACCACGCTTCACCCGAGCCGAGTCATCACCCTTCCGTGGAGGAAGGTGAGGATCCCATGCAGCTGGGAAGAGCGCGGCTGTCGCAGGAGGAACGACAGAGACGACATATTGAAGGAAGGTGTTTTTACTGCGGAGAGGCGGGTAACCTCGTCGCCACCTGTCCAGTTAAGCGACCCATAGGAGTGAGTCAACTCTCAGCTTCTACCCCCATTACGCGCACTCTCACTAAAGTGCAGGTAAAACATCACACTATCACAGACATTGGGGTACTTATTGACTCGGGGGCAGATGAGAGTTTAATGGACTGGGGTCTGGCTGCTAAATTGGGTATTAAGTCTGAGCCATTAGCCCGACCCGTTAGAGCCAAAGCCCTAGATGGAAAGGAACTTTTTCTTATCACACACACCACAGAACCCATACGCATGCGCATAAATAACCATGAAGAAAAGATTCGCCTGTATCTGTTCAAAAGTTCCTCGCACACTATGATTTTGGGACAACCTTGGCTTTTTCACCACAACCCCCATATAGACTGGAGGTCGGGTGAAATTAAGGCATGGGGGAAGGACTGTGTCAATGAATGTGTCACCAGTGCTACACAAGATAAGGATGCAGCACAACTTAATTTGTTTTCTACGAACCCCACCACAGAATCAGAGTACCCGGACCTGAACTCGGTCCCTCCATGCTACCACCAGATACGAGATGTTTTCAGCAAGACTAAGGCCATGTCGCTCCCTCCTCACCGCCCGTACGACTGCGCCATTGATTTGGTCCCAGGATCCACCATCCCCAAAGGACGCTTGTACTCTGTTTCCGGACCTGAGAGGGCGGCCATGAAAGAGTACCTCACCGCCCTCTTATAAACGGGACTGATTCCCCCCTCCTCATCACCGGCAGGTGCCGGATTCTTCTTCGTGGACAAAAAGGATGGAACCCTGAGACCCTGCATCGACTATAGCCCACTGAACGACATCACCATAAAGAACCGGTACCCCCTCCCTCTCATGAACTCTGTGTTTGACCAACTCCAGCAAGCCAAGGTATTTACAAAACTTGACCTTCGTAATGCCTATCATCTCATCCGTATAAGGGAGGGGGATGAGTGGAAGACTGGTTTTAACACTCCCAGTGGACACTATGAGTATTTAGTCATGCCATTTGGACTCACCAATGCTCCTGCTGTATTTCAAGCCATGATAAATAATGTGCTAAGAGACTTCCTAGACCATTTTGTATATGTTTACCTTGATGACATTTTAATTTATTCTCCAGACATCGATACTCACAAGGTCCACGTGACCAAGGTCCTAAAAAGGCTACTGGAGAACCAGCTATTTGTCAAAGCTGAAAAGAGTGAGTTCCATGCCAACACTATCTCCTTCTTGGGCTTTATCGTAGCCCCTGGAGGAGTTAAAATGGACCCGGCTAAAGTTAGCGCTGTAGCCGACTGGCCTACTCCTGATAGCCGAAAGAAGGTTCAACAGTTCTTGGGGTTTGCTAATTTTTATAGGCGATTTATTAGAGGTTTTAGCACTATAGCTGCCCCTCTCCATGCTCTCACTTCCACCCAGGTGCAGTTCCGGTGGTCTCCAGAGGCTGAAAAGGCGTTCCAGAACCTCAAGCTTCGCTTCACTTCAGCTCCTATCCTCACCATGCCAGATCCCCAACGCCAGTTTGTGGTAGAGGTGGATGCCTCCAACGAAGGAATCGGAGCCGTCCTCTCCCAACGCTCGGAGAAGGATGGGAAAATGCATCCCTGCGCCTTCCTGTCAAGACGCCTATCCAAAGCTGAGAGGAATTATGACGTCGGTAACCGTGAGTTGTTGGCGGTCAAACTCTCTCTGGAGGAGTGGAGGCACTGGCTAGAGGGGGCCAGTTCATTGTCTGGACTGACCATAAAAATCTTGAGTATATAAAAAAGGCTAAAAAACTCAATTCTCGCCAGGCCAGGTGGGCGCTCTTTTTCAACCGCTTCTCTTTTTCTCTCTCTTACAGGCCGGGGTCCCGAAACGTCAACCCAGACGTCCTGTCTCGACTGTTCGACCCCGAGCCTGTTGCCAAGGAACCAGAAACTATCCTTCCACTTACCCGTGTGGTTTGGAGTGGTCACCTGGCAAATAGAAGATGAGGTGAAGCAGGCCAATGGTGGAGCCCCGCCACCTAGTGGGTGCCCAGATAATCGCTTGTTTGTCCCGGTTGGGTTGCGCCCACATGAGATCCACTGGGCTCACACCTCCCTGCTTTCATGCCACCCGGGAGTTCGGAGAACGATGTTCGCTATCTCCCGGCGATTTTGGTGGCCATCCATGGAACCGGAGGTACGTGGAGGCATGTTCGGTCTGCGCTCGTAACAAGACGTCCTCTGGATCCCGTATGGGCCTATTGTAGCCCCTAGCCAATTCCCTCCAGACCGTGGTCCGACATCTCAACGGACTTCGTCACGGGGCTCCCGGTCTCTCAAGGTAACACCACTATCCTCACAGTTGTGGACCGTTTCACCAAAATGGTGAGATTCATTGCCTTGCCTAAATTGCCCTCTGCCAAGGAAACGGCAGAAATCATGATGAACAATGTATTCAAGATCCACGGCTTCCCTAATGACATTGTTTCCGACCGGGGGCCCCAGTTCGTGTCACGGTTTTGGAGGGATTTCTGCAGGCTCATCGGAGCTAAGGCCAGCCTGACCTCAGGCTACCACCCGGAGGCCAACGGCCAGACCGAACGCCTCAACCAGCAACTGGAAACCAGTCTCCGGTGCCTGGTGTCCCAAAATCCCTCTACATGGAGCAAACACCTGGTCTGGGTCGAGTATTCTCACAATTCGTTACCTACATCTGCCACAGGTTTCTCTCTGTTTAAATGTGCGTATGGTTTCCAACCTCCAGTCTTTCCAGACAATGAGCCGGAGGTGTCGGTCCCCTCTGCACATGCCATGGTCCGACGCTGCAGACGCATTTGGGCAGCAGCTCGTCAGGTGCTGATCCGACAAGGAGATCGGATGAACAAGGCAGCGGATCGCAAGAGGCAACCCGCTCCTCCATATCGGCCAGGGCAGAGAGGGCAGAGAGTATGGCTCTCAGCCAAGGACATGCGGCTCAAAGTTCCTTCCAAGAAGTTGGCACCACGGTTCGTAGGTCCGTACTCCATCACCAGAGTCATCGGACCCTCAGCAGTACGACTCCGTCTGCCTCGGTCCCTGCGTGTACACCCAACCTTCCACGTCAGTAAAGTGAAGCCAGTCAAAGAAAGCCCGCTGGTTCCGGCCACCACGTCCCCTCCACCACCCGATATGATCGAAGGCGGCCCTGTCTACAAGGTGAAGAAGTTGTTGGCAGTTCGTAGCCGGGGCCGGGGAAGACAGTACCTAGTGGACTGGGAAGGGTACGGACCGGAGGAGAGACAGTGGGTGCCTTCTCGGCATGTCATGGACTCCACCCTCATTGAGGACTTTCATAGAGACCATCCTGGACAATCTGGGCCGTCAGGAGTCGGCGCTAGAGGGAGGGGTACTGTCACACCGCGGTGAGGGATGTCTTGTCTTGGTTTTTTTCTGTCTTGTGATTTTCATGTTTTATTTTGAAAAGTAACTCTCCTCTCGTTTCAGGTCACTTGCCCTTCCTTTTGTGTCATCAGTCTGACGTCATCCCTGTTCCCTGATTGTTTCCACCTGTTCCCTATTACCCTCATGTGTCTTATAAGCCCACTCCTTCCTTTGTTCTGTGCCAGATTGTTTTGTTCATTCGTACTTTCCAGCGTCTACGTCCATGTCCATGCCTTGCCTTGTATCCAGTCTATGTTCCACGTTCTTGAATCCCTTCGTGGCTATTTTGAGTTTTCCTTTTTCCTCCTCAGCAGAGTGATTTTTTGTTATTGACTTTATTCAGCCGAAGTGGTAAGTTATTAGTTAAATTCCTCAATTTTTGAGTGACTATTTTTGTTAAACTTTATTAAATAAGATAGTGTAGAATTGTTCATAGCTGTTGTTTATTCCTCCCTTTGGAGCGTTTTTTGTTTATACATTTTATAGCATTTACTGCGCCAATTATTAGTTCGTCTTTGGTTTTGTGTTTTCCTCCGTTCGGAGTGATTTTCAGTTGTTCCTATTTTTTGGAACCTTTTTCATCGAGTAGTTTTTTGGTTAATTATAGTATAGTATTCCTTGACTTTGGAGGTGAAAGGAAGCTGCCAAAATAAAAGCCTGTCAAGTTCCCTACTCTGCATCTGAGTCCAATCCTTTTACCAAGCCCTGACACAAGTTGATCATGTTTTGTGTTGTACCTTTCAATACTGGTGTGAGTCTTTGACATGCTAAGAGGAAGGAAGACAGCTCCTGTGTGGACTCAGAAGACGCAACTGGATTACCTGGTAGTCCAGGGGCCAAAGGTGAACCTGGAGTTCAAGGCGAGCCTGGTCCCAGAGGTCATGCCGGCATGTCCGGTGACCCTTGACCTTTGGGCGGAGTGTGGAAGCGGATGCGGATGGTCCAAGATGGCGGACTAAGCAGCGTGGCTTTCCGGAGAAATTCACATTTACGACCATATTAATAGAAAAAGAAAAACAAAAGACTTTGAGTTTGGAGTGACGGCGTGTTATCTGAAGTGAAGACAGAGAGGAGGCTAGCCGGCAGGAGCGGCGAAGGGACCCTGCGGAAGACGTCGGTGGCGAGGGAGAGGCCTGGCTAGCAGCTAGCAGCAGCTAGCAGAAGCAAGACCACCTCGCGACGACGGGACCGGTAGGTGACGGCGGCGGCGAGTGACGGCAGCGGGGCGGCGAGGTAGAGGCCCGGCTAGCAGCCAGCAGCAGTGGGACCACCACCCCGCCACCTCACGGCGGCGAGATCGACAGCTTTCTTGCGGCGGCGTGTGATAGCAGCAGAGCGGCGAGGGAGAGGCCCGGCTAGCAGAAGCGGGACCACCTCGCGACGACGGGACCGGCAGGTGACAGCGGCGGCGAGTGACGGCAGCGGGGCGGCGAGGGAGAGGCCCGGCTAGCAGCCAGCAGCAGTGGGACCACCACCTCACGGCGGCGAGAGCGACAGCTTTCGCGCGGCGGCGTGTGACAGCAGCAGAGCGGCAAGGGAGAGGCCCGGCTAGCGGCTAGCAGCAGCTAGCAGAAGCGGGACCACCTCGCGACGACGGGACCGAGGACAGCCTTGGCTGAAGGCGGTAAACACCCGCGACAGCCAAAATCAACATGGGGCCAAAGAAGGTGCTCTCTCCTGATGAAGGTGAGGAGATAAGGCGATCACTTGAATTTTTAACAGCAGAGGTATCAGCCATTAAGCAGTACCAACAGACAATTATGCAGCTGGTGGAGGAGGTAAAAATTCTACGAGTCGAGAATGATGCAAAAACTTTACAAATAGAACAGTTAACAGACCGAGTGGATGAACTGGAACAATACACAAGAATAAATGACGTTATTTTGACCGGGCTTAATATTAAGCCCCGTTCATATGCTCGGGCGGTGACCGCCAATGGTGGAGAAGAGCCCGGGAATTTGGACATCTCCACAGAGAGGCAAGTGGCAACATTCATGGAGTCAAAAGGCATATGCATGGACATGGCAAATGTGGAAGCTTGCCACCCACTCCATAAGAAGAAAGATAATTCGGCACCAGTAATAATAATGAGATTTGTCAATAGGAAACATAAAACCGCATTACTAAAACAAGGGAGGAAGTTGAAAGGAACAGACGTGTACATAAATGAACATTTAACAAAGAAAAACGCAGACATAGCCAGAAAAGCACGTAGCTTAAGAAAACAAGGAAAAATACAACAAACATGGACAGCAAACTGTAAAATATTTATTAAACTAAATGGAACACCAGAGGAAGCAAGAGTAATAGTCATAAGGAAAATAGCAGAGCTGGATAAATATCAATAACGATAAAAAAAATTAAACACAACCATGACACAAACAAACAATAATCAATCAAACAGAGAATGTATAACCTTTTCCAGCACCGACTATAACAGGATGGAATTGGACAGTGCTATAGATCCAGACATACATTTTTTTTCTCACATGGACAATAATTGTTTATATTATACAGAAGTACAGTACAACACCAACATTAATTCCAATAACAAACTGTCAATTATTCATATTAACTGCAGAAGCTTGTATGCCAATTTTAACAATATGAAATTATTTTTGGAACACTTTAAAGAACCTTTCAAAATTATCGCTGTATCAGAGACATGGATGGATCCAAAAAAAGGAATGGACTTTGGACTAGAAGGATATGAACTCAATTATATTAATAGAGTAAATAAGAATGGAGGTGGAGTTGCTGTATATGTGATGAAGGACTTCCATTACAAGGTGGTAAAAGACATGTCACTGGCTATTGACAATGTTTTAGAGTGTATAACCATTGAGATATGTCATGAAAGAAATAGAAATGTATTGATCAGTTGTATATATAGGGCACCCAACTCAAGTATTGAAGGATTTGAAGACTGGATTAAGGGAACTTTCAATGGAATCAGTCAAAAAGTACTCTTTTTATGTGGAGACTTCAACATTGATTTCTTGAACCCCAACAAGCAAAAGTCCATTAATGATTTCACAGATACAATGTATAGTATGAGTTTGTATCCTCAAATCACAAGGCCAACCAGAATTGCAAGTCACAGTGCTACACTTATTGACAATATATTCACTAATGTCTTTGATAATAATATAACAAGTGGACTGTTAACAACCGACATCAGCGACCATCTGCCAGTCTTTACTATTTATGATGGGAACTACAGGAAGAAGAACATTGACAAAAAGACATTTCAAAGACTATGTACAGAGGAAGGAATGATTTTCTTCAAGAAGGATCTGAGGAAACAAAGTTGGGACAATGTATATAATGAAGATAATGTAGATGATGCATATGGGAATTTTGTCAACACCTTTCTAACACTCTATGATAAACATTGCCCATGGAAAGAACGTAGTAAGAAGCAAAAGAAAAACAACCAACCGTGGATGACAAAAGGACTGAAAAATGCTTGTCACAAAAAAAACACATTGTATCGAATATTTATAACACAAAGATCTATAGAGGCAGAAAATAAGTATAAGAAATATAAAAACAAGCTAATTGGTATACTACGAACATGTAAGAAGGAATACTACAGTCAATTATTAAACAAGAACAAAAACAACATGAGAGCAACATGGGGCATCCTAAATAGCATCATTAAAAATGGTGCTAAGAAAGATTACCCCCAGTACTTTCTAGATGGACATACAAAAAATGACAATATGAACCAAATAGCTTAACGTTTCAATGATTATTTTGTTAATATCGGAACAAATCTGGATCAAAGAATTCCAAATGCAGATGATGGGTCAGTTGAGGACTTGAGTGCGCTCATAGACAGAAATCCCAATTCCATGTTTCTTAAAAGTGTAACAAAAGAAGAAATAATCAAAATTGTAAAAAATTGTAAATACAAGACTTTAACTGACTGTCATGGAATAGATATGGTAACGATAAAAAAGGTTATAGAAGACATTTCAGAACCTCTGACATATATCACCAATGTATCATTTTTAACCGGAAAATTCCCAGACAAAATGAAAATTGCAAAAGTCGTTCTAATCTATAAGAATGGAGACGTACACCAGTTTACCAACTACAGACCAATTTCATTACTTCCACAATTCTCCAAAATCATGGAAAAATTATTCAATAGTCGATTAGATTTATTTATTAACAAAAGTGGGACGCTCGTGAAGAACCAATATGGATTTCGAGCAAATATCTCAACATCAATACCATTAATTAAAATAAAAGAGGAAATTACCAATGCAATAGATGGTAAAGAATGTGCGGCAGCAGTATTCATGGACTTAACAAAAGCATTTGATACAATTAATCATGATATTTTAATACAAAAATTAGAACGATATGGCATCAGAGGTTTGGTATTGAACTGGGTAAGAAGCTATTTAACCAACAGGAAGCAATATGTGAAGATGAGTGAAAATATGTCAACACGGCTAGATATATCCTGTGGTGTGCCGCAGGGATCAATACTGGGACCAAAATTGTTTAATCTTTATATAAACGACATTTGTAAAGTTACAAAGGACTTAAAGTTAGTTTTATTTGCAGATGATGCAACTGCTTTCTGTTCAGGAGAGAACACACAGAAGATAATACAAATAATAACAGAAGAAATGAACAAATTAAAAAGATGATTTGACAAAAACAGACTATCTTTGAATCTCAGTAAAACTAAAATAATGCTATTTGGCAATAGTAGGAAAGAGCATCATACGCAAATACAAATAGACGGAGTAGACATCGAAAGGGTAAAAGAAACCAGATTTTTGGGAGTATTAATAGATGATAAAATGAACTGGAAATCTCATATACAAAACATACAACATAAGGTAGCAAAAAACATTTCAATAATGAATAAAACAAAACACGTCCTGGGCCAAAAATCACTTCATATTCTCTACTGCTCACTAGTGTTACCATATCTGAGTTATTGTGCAGAAATATGGGGAAATAACTACAAATGTGCGCTACATTCGTTAACCATGTTACAAAAAAGATCAGTTAGAATAATACATAATGTTGGATATAGAGAACATACAAACCCTTTATTTATTAAGTCAAAAATATTAAAGTTTGGTGATTTGGTAAAATCGCAAACAGCTAAAATGATGTACAAAGCAAACTATAACCTGCTACCAAAGAATGTACAACATTTCTTCTCAACTAAAGAGGAGAAATATAACCTAAAAGGAAAAAATAATTTAAAACATTTATATGCATGTCCAACACTTAAAACTTTTAGCATAACAGTATGTAGAATTAAATTATAGAATGGATTAAGTAAAGAAGTTAAGAATTGTACTGACATGATCCAGTTTAAGAGGTTGTTTAAATTAATAGTGCTTACAAAGTACAAAGAAGAAGAATTATGAGAAAAACTTCCAACCTTATTGAAAATATTCTTAAACTCAGTATGTTAATAATGACTGAATTAATTAATTACATATTACAAACTGTTGTATATACTAATTCATAGATGTTATTTTATTATATAAAAAGGTCAGTAAATGATTTTATATAATTGTAAATGCTTTGAAGTGGGAAAGGGGTAGGATTAAATAAGCTTTGCTTCTTCCTACTCCTTTTCGGGCATGATGTAAATGAAATGATATGAAATTGTGTGATGTATTATGATGTAAATGTGTTCATGTTCGAAATAAACTAAAAGAAAGAAAGAAAGTAAAGTCAAATGTGGAGTAAACTCTGAATGTTGGAAGCTAACATGGTACATTCATTTTATCTGCTGCTTCTCCTGCCAACATGACCACCAAACACAAATAGTCATGTGACTCTCCTGCCAAAATGGCCACCAAATACAACTAATCATGTTCTCTCCTGCCAGTTTGATGGCCAGTTGCATCAGACGTTAAAGATGACATCAGATGTGTAAGTGGGACAGTCAAAGTTGCTAAAAAACAGTTAAAATATGAATTTTGATGAAAAGCGCTATATAAAATCAGTGAATGTTATTATTGTTGTTATTATTATTGTTATTATTACACAGGCACATTCCCATGCCTTAATGGGTGAGTTGAACAAAGCAAAGCTGCCCAAGGACATCTCTGTAATGGCACTGAATGTTGGTGTGTTGTGTGCTCCCCACCTTTGGTATGAAGCAGTAAATGAAGCCATGTTCATCATCAACAAGGAGTTGATGTAGCACTGTTTTGATACGTTTGTCCGAGGTTTCCTTATCTTGGGGAAAGGCCTCCATGTTTTCTCTGCACGCGTCTCTCAGCACCGTCTTCCTCAGCTCCTGCTCGCGGACCACCCTCCCTACTGGGAACCATGTACACACGCATGAGAGCAAAGATTGCTGTATTCGGGGATCATCCCAAAGCAAGTACTACTATGTCAATACAGATGTCATCGGCAATAAACACCACAAATAAAAAGTCAGGTGGACCTTGTTCGTCACATTTAATTATGTGTGTAAAAATGAAAAGTCCAACATTCATACCTGTTGACATGTGCCCATGGTAATATATTACCATCACACATAGGTATGTCACTAAAGTAAGTAGCAGCAGGACATATCTATTAGATATCCTTGTTGACAGCTTTTTATATGTCATCCTGCCTGGGAAGAAAAATGAGATAAACCTACATAGCACACTGTTTTTAGTCCAGTACTTTTATTATAACACAGTTGCAGAACTCACCTTACAGCGTTGTCACCTGCCAGCACGTCGCTAACTTTGTGATCTCATTACCAGCCACAGTCTCACAAAAAGAAGTATGACAGAAACAATCAAAAGTCAACCTGACAGCTTTCTTGGGCTGACGCCCAGTGACCTCGAATGTTCCCAACACCTCAGTAAGGAAAGTAGCTATTGGCTGTCCTACAAGTGACTAAAAGTCATTACATGATGTCATCACATTAATTGCAATGGGCGCTGTAAAAGAGAGGAATAACGTGGGTAGAGATAAAAAAAAAAGCCTGTTTAAAAACTGACTAGAACTGCAAATTAACTTTCTTTTGTTGATTCTTATTTTGTTTTCTTTAAATCAGTTTTGTTCTGCATTGTTAAATGTTAGAGTATGACATTTGATCAGAAGACTTGAGGGTTGTGACATCCACAAACAAACCTAAACTATCGACTGGCTCATTAACATGAACGATGAGATTGGGACCAAGTCACAGTTGTGAGACGTTTTTTCTTTTATTTATCACTGTGTTTCACACAAGTGCAAACCCAAGCACCTCCTTTGTTACTCCACTGAGTGAGACAGAACAGGCACAAAGGGAGGGGCCCAGCATAGAACACATGCAGTTCATATTTTATTAAACAAATATCACTTTTTTTATTCTGTATTTATATGTTTTTTTTTTCGGAATAACAATAAAGGAAGCTTTATTTATGCACACACATTTCATTTGCGGTCTGTACGCGGAAGGGTGTAGGTCTCCTCTGTGCTCTGATTGCAGCTGGGACTGCTGCGCGAAGCTGCTATGAATCTGACCACCTGTGAGTGCTTTGCGATGGCGGAGAGGCTCACCACAGCACTTGGTGATCATTGAGGACATTAACTGCAAAGTCATACGTGCTTTTATGTCTCCAAAAGTTGCGAGATTTGTCACTAATCTCTTCTGAAAAGAATAAACTAGTGACCTCTTAGCCTTGGAGCCTCGCACTATAGGTGGAAGTGGTCCTGGTGGTCAATATTTACTTAGTCAGCACCTTTTAGTCTGCCTTTGTGCAAGATGGTCAAGTATGTGATAGACATTTGTCATTACGTCAGAGAGAACTTGTCTTGTGCACTTAATGCACAGTGGGAGAACAGGTTTGGATAATTGAAGGCAGCAAAAATGCATGTAATTACATGTAATTACAAAGTAATCAAACCAGGTTCATGAGTATGAATCTTTAACGTTGTCTGACTGTGGCAATCGGAGTGGTTGTTGTATTATAATTTATCTACTTAAATGAATGACCAGAGAAAATCTAAAAGGTCAAGGACAAGGCAGGTGCACAAGCCTATTTACACTTGAGAGTCCTCAAAATGGTCATAAAAGTCAGAGTCCGACTCAAGGCAGTCAGGCTTAGGAAACAAGTCAGGGAAGCTAGAGTCACGGTTAAAGTTGTCCAGCTCGGGTACTCTGGCTTCCTCCCACTTCCAAAGAAATGCACTTGGGGATAGGTTGATTGGCAACACTAAATTGGCCCTAGTGTGTGAATGTGAGTGTGAATGTTGTCTGTCTATCTGTGTTGGCCCTGTGATGAGCTGGCGACTTGTCCAGGGTGTACCCCACCTTCCGCCCGAATGCAGATGGGTTAGGTTCCAGCACCCCCGCGACCCAGAGAGGGAGAAGCGTTAGAAAAATGGATGATGGGATTAAGCCTTATTATAATTCTGCTCACTTATTGGACACAATCCACTTTGCACACGTTTAGTAGATCAGTTTAGTGTTTTAATACACACAAACCTTCAGTAAATCAGGCCCTATGTCCACAATGAGGTCATACACTTCATTGGAATGTTATATTCCAAAACTTTAGACATGACTTGTCACGGCGCACGCGCAATCTCTCATGCCTTCTGCTGCATGCTCGGCTGGCACCTCCGCTGGAAGCATGCCAGGACACGCCCCTGCTCGCTCTGGCTGCATTGCGGCCATGCGCCGGCAAAACTGCAGGTAATCTGTAATCAGTGCACCTGGGACTAATGAAGACAGACAGCATAAAGGCCAGAGCACCCAAAGATCCAGTGCCGGAACATAGTTCACTCCTCGTAGTAAGCGTCCCGTCTCTGGCTTCCCTTCCACGTACTTGCTCTCTCTCTGTGCCTTCCCTGTTTCCCGTGATTGAGCTGTGTGCCTCGACTTTCCTCTGGATTCTGGACTGCCTCCCTACATCCTTGACCCCTGCTTGGACAAGGACCTCGCTGCTTCTCTTCAGCCTGCTTTCCCACGAACTGCCTTCTCGCCTTGCCCCTTTGGTCTGACAAAAGATTCATCCAGCACACACATACAACAAACTCTGGTAACATTTACATTGTTAATTCTACACATTGTATTGCACCAAACACTTGGAGTAGCATACACATCCCACACATTCATCATCAGCTCCAACAAAGCTATTGAATTGATTCCTGCCGTGGTGTCGTCTCCTTTCTCCGCCATACGTAACATGACTGAGTGTACTTCTTCCCAAAGTGATTTTAGCTGTACAGCTCCAAAATATGCGTACAATGTGAATTTAACGAGTCACATTGTCTCCAACGTGGCTGAGGTATTAATTAAATCTTAGGTGAAATTTTTTTTTTTTAACCAAATTAAACACCCTCCATTGTTGTGAGCTTGTGGAAGTAAATTGGATTACACATATTTACCATTCCCCAGATGTAATATCCTACTTCTAATTCAGCTTCCCAATTTTTGTTTTATAAAACTCTCATAAAACCTGGAAATAACTTTAGTACACCTACAGTTTGGTTTATATGCACAATCACTGAATTTGTCATTTGTGTACAAATGTGTCTTTCAGTGTTTGAAAACTCTGCAATTCCTTATTTTCAATGACAGTACCTTTCATTGTCCACTGTTTAAATGTGACATCTTCTCCCGGCTTCAATTAGGTGTCGAAGAGCACGTTTTGATCTTTTCTTAATTTAAATTGTTTAATAAATCTAAATCACAGTTCTAATGTGCCAGAAGTTATTGTGCTTATTTTCGCTATGACATCTAAGGGATTTTCCTTTTTGCCTAAGAGCGATTGAACCAAAAAACATTGAGAATCTGTTTCCATTTCCTCTTACATCATCTTGCTATAGTTATCATTATTCCAACAACACAGGTACCAGAACTGAGCTGCATAAAAATACTTATTCGCACTTGAGAGAGCCATTCCTCCTTTGTGTTTGGATAATTTAAGGGCTGATAATCTCACCCTCAGTCTCTTGCAACCCCAGACAAACCTGGATATAAATTGATCCCAGGCTGTAAACTGAGTCTGGGGGACCTCTACTGGTAGGACTTGGAATAGGTTGAACAACTTGCAATATACATTTTTATTACATGAATCCTACTGCCAAATCTAATAAATAAGTAAACCATCATTAAATATTGTTTTTAACGTTTCGTATTACAGGTCTATAAATAGCCTAAAACAATCACCTTGGTTTTTGACCAAATACCTTACTGAGGTCATGTCCCATCTCAAATCAAATCTTTGATATCTTCTGAGGGATCATCATTAAATGTTAATTGTGGCTTGGTAATATTTAATTCAATAAAGCCCATATCTTTCCAAGCCGTATTGATTAATTTAGTAAGTCTATTTTTTATAGGGTTTTTGTTTGTATCCATATCCTGATTAAGTATAAAATGTAAATCTCCACCACATACACAAACACCCTCTGTCTCCAACGCAATTATATCAAACGGTGATTTCTTACGGAAAGCTTTAAATATGCACTCAAAAGTGCATATTTTAACCATTGAAATAATTTCTATAGTATGAAAATATCCAGCGGGCCGCATTGAAATGTTTATGTTGTATTATTATGTATTATGTATTGTATTATGTCCAGGTAGCAGATGACTGCCTTTTTTATACTGTTTTGCGAGACCAGGTCACGTGACTTCAAACTGATACCTCATTGGCTGGTTCTGAGACAGTATCGATTGCTTCAGTCTTAATTTACCGGAAGTGAGTCTTGATTTTCAAAGCAGTAGACGCATTTTGCTAACTATTTTTTTTCCAATAAAATTGTCAGCATAATTTGATGTACAAAAGTTCAGTTCACAAAACGCAAAAGAAAAAAATTAAGTTACATAAATTCAGGGTAAAAAAAATAATCTGTCATAATAAAGACACAAATTAACATTCATGGTTGTTTACAATGTTACTTGTCAACTGTTATTATTGCTGACTAAGCTGTTTGCAGTTTTGAGCTTTTACAACATCGGTTCTGCTTCTTGTAAAATATGCCCGTTAATAGATCACCGTGTGGGCAAAGAACGTTTTCCTTTCCACTTTCTCATGCACTTCAAATCATTACTCAAGTCAAAACAACATGTTATATAATGTTGTTCACACTTCGGTAATAAGAAGAAAATATTATATAATAAAATAGAATCATTTTAGGCTTTTTTGTTGTGCGTGTGATTACATGCTTATCAGTTTTTGTCTTTTTGTCCTGAACTGAAAATTGGTGCCCAAATCAAGCAGTGTCTTTATCGTGAAACACGACATTGCTAAACACATATTTCCAAGTAGGAATATTTTCATCAAACAGCTGCTGAAAAATTATTTTATAATTTTCTCACCTTCTTGTACCTGCTGATGTGTATATGGGATCTGCGTATGTCCTGATGTGTGCGCGTCCGCCACTGTAGTTCATGCCGACACCGTAGTCGATAAACTTCTTTTTTTTCCTCTAACTTCTTGTTATGGGACATTCATCTTCTGCTGTTACCAGAGGTGGGACCAAGTCATTGCTTTACAAGTCACAAGTAAGTCTCAAGTCTTTGCCCTCAAGTCTCGAGTCAAGTCCCGAGTCAAGACAGGCAAGTCCAGAGTCAAGTCCAAAGTCAAGACTGGAAAGTCTCAAGTCAAGTCACAAGTCCTGCATTTTGAGTTTTGAGTCCTTTCAAGTCCTTTTAACCACAGACTAATATTTTTACACAGATTGTGTATGCTTTTAAACCGCTGTATTTATTTCTTAAAACAAGTGCATTTGAAATAGCAGGAAAAAAAATAGTACTGACATTGCAATTCATAATAGCACTATTAGCCAGTCATTTTAATAGTTTAAACAATTTTAAACATTTAACTCATTCCTTTACAGAATAAACACATTTGCAAAAACAAGTGCAACTGTACTTATTTGTACAAAAGTGTTAACATTGTATTTCCATGGCATATTGCATTGTAACTAGTTCCACAGCAGTTTCTATTCTGTTCTTACCTTATCTCATTGATCTCATCTCATACTGTATGTGTGTTTATGTGTGTGTACACATGAAAAACATAACAAATACATGAACATAACAATGAACAGAGTTGTACTTTTTAGATGTCAGGGCCCTATGCAATATGTACACATATTCTTAATATAGTATACATTTTAACTGACCTTTATTTGACTGTTTGTCTTTTTGTAGGTGGCTAAAATATGCGGTGCTGCTGACCGCCGTCTTAACGTTATGTTACTGTGTGTGATACATTGACTAACGTACCTCATGCAACCCTGCTTAAAAAAATCACTTGACAAAAAGTATGAATAAGGTAGCAAACTGCAGTGGACGCAACATATTGCTGTGTTTGAAATGATGTTATAACCATAGACATCTTATAAGTAGACGCAGTATTGGTTGCTGTGACAAATTGCATCTTGAAGTGGTGATGAGGAGCCGGCGAGCAGCCTAAACTGACAGTTGACAGGTAGAAAACAAAGATGCCGGGCTGGTGTTCAGCGTTTTCCTGCTCAAATGAGCGGACTGTTGAAAATAGGAATCGGGGGATTACTTTTCACAAGTAAGATTTAACATTAATGTACTTTTGGTTGTATTTTATGAAAATAACATTACCACAGAGTTGAGAAGGAGCAAAGATCTTCAATATTTGTATGTGAAAATCACAAAGAAATCTTCTGGGGGAGGATGACGCCCCTACAGGGGTTTGGTTTACAAACTTTCAGCCCCACCTAAAACAAAATTCACCAGCCGCCACTGATTATGATGCATTCTCATTTTAGGCAAAATATAAGACAATACTTTCTTAACAGTATAATTGTAACCAGGAATAAGTCTTCAAGTAACAATATTCAAATACTAACATTGTTGGGTAAGACAGCATTTGGTTTTATTCTGAATCCAGTGAAACAGATTGGTGGTTTTAGCTGATATAAAGACTTTCAGGTGTTTATATATGTTTATGTATTTGGCAGACGCTTTTATCCAAAGCGACATACATAAAAAATACATATATAACAATCACTGTAAACATTATCATTTAAGGGAAGAATGTAATACAAAATATCAATACAAGTCCAAGTGAAGTCACAAGTCATTGATGTTAAAGTCTAAGTCGAGTTGCAAGTCTCTTTACATTTTGTCAAGTTGAGTCTAAAGTCATCAAATTCATGACTCGAGTCTGACTCGAGTCCAAGTCATGTGACTCGAGTCCACACCTCTGGCTGTTACCATTTCTAATATAAAGTAGCGTAAAATTCTAACTCATATCTTTCAGTAGACTCGCTATAAAAGCGCTAAAAACTCCTGGTGTAGTTGGTTTACATAATTCACCCACGGAACTTTAGTTATTAGAGAGTTTCGGTCGAACGTATTTTTACGGGACACATTTCCGACGTTGTTGTTGCACTAGTGAGCCACGGATGAGGAGATGCTGCTCCGTTATTGATTTAAAGGCCTACTGAAACCCACTACTATTGACCATGCAGTCTGATAGTTTATATATCAATGATGAAATCTTAACATTGCAACTCATGCCAATACGGCCGGGTTAACAATTTTAAATTTCACGCTAAACTTCCGGTTGAAAACGTCTATGTATGATGACGTATGCGCGTGACGTCAATCGTTGAACCGGAAGTATTGGTACATCATTGAATCTAATACAAAAAGCTCTGTTTTCATCTCAAAATTCCACAGTATTCTGGACATCTGTGTTGGTGAATCTTTTGCAATTTGTTTAATGAACAATGAAGACTGCAAAGAAGAAAGTTGTAGGTGGGATCGGTGTATTAGCGGCGGACTGCAGCAACACAACCAGGAGGACTTTGAGATGGATAGCAGACGCGCTAGCCGCCGACCTCACCTTGACTCCCTCCGTCTCCGGGCCGCCGACCGCATCTATGATCGTCGCGCCGTCGATCGCTGGAACGCAGGTGAGCACGGGTGTTGATGAGCAGATGAGGGCTGGCGTAGGTGGATAGCTAATGTTTTTAGCATAGCTCTGTGAGGTCCCGTTGTTAAGTTAGCTTCAATGGCGTCGTTAGCAACAGCATTGTTAAGCTTTGCCAGCCTGGAAAGCATTAACCGTGTATTTACAGGTCCATGGTTTAATAGTATTGTTGATTTTCTGTCTATCCTTCCAGTCAGGGGTTTATTTCTTTTGTTTCTATCTGCATTTAAGCCCGATGTGCTATCACGTTAGCTCCGTAGCTAAAGAGCTTCGCCGATGTATTGTCGTGGAGATAAAAGTCACTGTGAATGTCCATTTCGCGTTCTCGACTCTCATTTTCAAGAGGATATAGTATCCGAGGTGGTTTAAAATACAAATCCGTGATCCACAATAGAAAAAGGAGAAAGTGTGGAATCCAATGAACCCTTTTACCTGGTACGGTCAGAGCGAAAAAAGATACGCCCTGCACTACACTCTAGTCCTTCACTCTCACGTTCCTCATCCACGAATCTTCGCTCAAATTAATGGGGTAATCGTCGCTTTCTCGGTCCAAATCGCTCTCGCTGCATTGTAAACAATGGGGAAATGTGAGGAGCCTTTCAACCTGTGACGTCACGCTACTTCCGGTACAGGCAAGGCTTTTTTATCAGTGACCAAAAGTTGCAAACTTTATCGTCGATGTTCTCTACTAAATCCTTTCAGAAAAAATATGGCAATATCGCGAAATGATCAAGTATGACACATAGAATGGATCTGCTATCCCCGTTTAAATAAAACAATTTCATTTCAGTAGGCCTTTAAGTAAAGTATGAATGTCATTAAAACAGTTAGCTACATCTTTTGACACTTCTTCCACTCTCGTCCTTGTGTGGAACCATGTAAACAAGACCGCCCACAAAACGGTGCGTCCTGAAGATGGTCTGTAAAACATGATCTATGCAACATTTTGACCAATTTTGACCAATGACCCACCATTACATGTTAGGTAGGCCACAAGGAAGTGTTTTAAATTTTGAAAAAACATCGTAATACGACCCCTTAAATGCGCATTATAATCCGGTGTGCCTTTTGTATAAAAATAGACCTGAATAGACCCGCTCATCGGCAGTGCGCCGTATAATCCGGTGCACCCTATGGTGCAAAAAATACGGTATTACATATAGCCTATTATTTGCACATAGAGATGTCCGATAAAGTCGGACTGCCGATATTATCGGCCGATAAATGCTTTAAAATGTAATATCGGAAATTATCTGTATCGGTTTCAAAATTATCGGTATCGGTTTCAAAAAGTAAAATGTATGACTTTCTAAAACGCTGCTGTGTACACGGACGTAGAGAGAAGTACAGAGCGCCAATAAACCTTAAAGGCACTGCCTTTGCGTGCCGGCCGAGTCACATAATATCTACGGCTTTTCACACACACAAGTGAATGCAAGGCATACATGGTCAACAGCCATACAGGTCACACTGAGGGTGGTGGTATAAACAACTTTAACACTGTTACAAATATGCGCCACACTGTGAACCCACACCAAACAAGAATGACAAACACATTTCGGGAGAACATCCGCACCGTAACACAACATAAACACAACAGAACAACTACCCAGAACCCCTTGCAGCACTAACTCTTTGAATGACTCAACCCCGCCCCCCCAAACCCGCCCACCTCAACCTCCTCATGCTCTCTCAGGGAGAGCATGTCCCAAATTCCAAGCTGCTGTTTTGAGGCATGTTAAAAAAAATAATGCACTTTGTGACTTCAATAATAAATATGGCAGTGCCATGTTGGCATTTTTTTCCATAACTTGAGTTGATTTATCTCGGAAAACCTTGTTACATTGTTTAATGCATCCAGCGGGGCATCCCAACAAAATTAGGCATAATAATGTGTTAATTCCACGACTGTATATATCGGTATCGGTTGATATCGGAATCGGTAATTAAGATTTGGACAATATCGGAATATCGGCAAAAAAGCCATTATCGGACATCTCTATTTGCACACTATTGACAAGTGATGCATCGAAAATTCGGCCTTCGAAAACAGACTTTGGCGATGAAATATCCACTTCCACTGGCGACTGCGTCTTTCCCGGCGCACACGAATGACGTAGCTCACCCAAAGCTGGCGAAAAAGTCACATACGGGTCGCGTTCAGGTTGCAAATTAATATAACTATTTGTGAGTCAACATTATTGGATACAATGAGCACATTCTGTACTGCACAGTTTTTTGAAGCGGGGTTTGAAGTACGATACTGCATGATTCTGATAAAGCATGTTCCCCGTCCCCTGGCATTGCACCGAAGAACCAAGAAATGAGCAGAACTGCTTTGCGGTCAGCTCTACGGAAAATATGAGTGAGGAGATTCCGACTGGTGTGCTCGCTGGCAAATTTCACTTCAAAATACATCCTGACTGAACTTTAGATACACCTATTTTGTGCAAGTAAATGATGCACATTTGAGTAAAACATTTAAAATATGTTCCTGTATGACATTCTGACAATAAAACTGCATCTGTGTCAAAATATATAATTAAGCTGATTGATAGTGTATTTGTTTGGCAGGTCCTGAGTAGTCGTGAGTTCAATCCCGGCCTCTGGATCTTTCTGTGTGGAGTTTGCATGTTCTCCCCGTGACTGCGTGGGTTCCCTCCGGGTACTCCGGCTTCCTCCCACCTCCAAAAGACATGCACCTGGGGATAGGCTGATTGGCAACACTAAAATTGGCCCTAGTGTGTGAATGTGAGTGTGAATGTTGTCTGTCTCTCTGCGTTGGCCCTGCGATGAGGTGGCGACTTGTCCAGGGTGTACCCCGCCTTCCGCCCGATTGTAGCTGAGATAGGCTCCAGCGCCCCCCGCGACCCCGAAGGGAATAAGCGGTAGAAAATGGATGGATGGATTGTTTGGCAGCACTAGTTTTAATGTAATCGGAAGTTATCTATGGAGGTGTGAACCAAATTAGGATTATTACATTGGTGGAGGACTGTGCTCCATGTTGAACGTCCTCAAGAGTTTACCAAGTAGCTCCCAAAAAATGCTCCACCTCTATTGTGTGATGTTGAGTAAAGTGTAAGGTGGTTCGTAGCCAAACAGCTCATAGTCCTTCTTGTAGAGCTCGTAAAGCTTCCTCCTGTCCTCCAGGGGCACTTCTTTAAACCACTTCGACAATGTTGCAGGGGACGTCGCATTTTGGTAGGCCGGGGGAAACTTGATGAGCTTCTCCATGTTCAAGGACGTTAGCACTTGCAGGGCGTCTTCATCAAGCGTCTCCTGATGCCCGATAAAGTCGTACCTGAGCAGAACACATCAATGTTAATCTGGGTTTATTTCTCAGCACTGATAATGATGGAGAAGATGAAGAATATGCAGCTTACTCGATGTAGCAGGGTTGACACAGGCGGTGCAACTGCTTCCAGTGATAGTCATTCATATGGCCATTTGTGTCCAGCAGATGCTGGACAAAATGGTAGAACTTGGGCTGGATGCCTGACGCAACCGCCTCCTTCACAGTCAACGGGGTGTCAGACTGGTTGCCGTAGCGACGCAGAAGGAGTCGGCCTAAACCTTGGTAATAATATTGATTCAACGACAGGAGTTTGTCCCGGAAGGCTGAGATGAGGCGCACAAAGGGTTCACGGACAAACATGAACTTGGTGTAGTGCTTCAACTTGGCCTGCAAGCAAGGTAAGTTATTTGCATCATCTCCGTTGATCATCATTAATCATGTGTTGTGTTCTTGTTACGTGCACCAGACGACATTTACTAGATCAACAACTGTTTTGATAATTATCAGATCATCCCTGTTCTGCAACAACTCCACTACCCATCAAACACCGTATCCAATTTAAAATAATTCTCCTCGCTTTCAAAGCTATCCATAACCTTGCATCGTCATATCTTTCTGTCCTCCATGTCGCCAAGTTCTCTAAGATCCTCGTCATTTGTCCAGCTCACTTATTTAAACTGACCACCATGGGGGCCCAAGCCTCATCTGTGCACACGCGGGCCGGACTACTAAAATCATGGCATTAAAACTAAAAATTAAAGACAACTTCAAATGGTTTTCTTTGTCTTACTTTGGCAAAAAATAGAACAAACACATTCTGAAAATATGACAATAAAAATATAGAAAAAAATACCCGCAGCGGTAAAGTTTAGATCCATGAAGGAAGGAAGAAAGTGAATGAATGTTTATAACTGAATACATTTACATATGCAAAAACATTTGTTTTCTTTTGTATTTAAAAAAAAAAAAGAAATAATTAACGTTTATGACAACCTTCTTCCAAAACACAATATAGAATGTGAGATATAACAGGATAATGCATACATTTATCATTTGTTTTCAAAACGGTTACAAAAAGTGGGACCCCAAAAATTTACTGTAGGACCCCATTTTTATGACTTGATCAATTTAGAAAATTCCTAGCGCCAACACTGATGGAGTATTTGTGAGTGCAAAACAGCAGCAGGCGGCTGTGGCCTGAGGGCCGGTTCTAATACTAATCAAATATCATCCCGGGGGCCACAGATAATTCTTGACTTTGACACCCCTGCACTACACCTTTGCAATATGGACTCAATTTCCCTCTTTAAATCAAGACTCAAAACACACTTATTTCTGACTGCTTATTCACTGTAAATTATATAGTTATTTGTTGTTGTCGTTTTTATCCAATTGTGTCCTTGAGTGTCTAGAAAGGCACCTTATAAGTAAAATGTATTAATATTATATATTATTATTACTTTTTCTAGTAACGAGTAATTTCATTAATTACTTTTATGTACGTTACAACGTTGTTAGCGATACGCTTGATGTGGTGTTATGTCAACATGACAGCGTCAGGAGCACAGCAAGTTCAATGCAGGAAATATCTTTTTACTAATGAAAGCAACAGCCAGCACCACACTAAAATGAACTTGATATCAAATAGAAGGAGGCAACATCACACTGTGACACAGCAGACAACAACACGTGGGCTAAGTATACACGCACACGTACACAATAGTAATATGTGCCGTGGGATTGTTGGACAACAAATCCATGATTGGATCGACACGCTTGCAATCCAAACAATTCCTCGTTTAGAAAAATGTTGTCTATCGTTCACAATCATGACGACGGATATATATATATATATATATATATATATATATATATATAAATATATATATATATATATATATATATATATATATTTTTTTTTTTTTTTTTTTTATTTAATTTTTTTTTTTAATTTTTTTTTTTTAATTTTTTTTTTTTAATTTTTTTTTTTTTTAATGCATGCTAAATAGTAAATAAATGCGATCAAATGTCCACTTACAATGGAGCCTATGGAGGCCGCTCTGTTCTGCCTGTAAACCCCTAAAAACATTTATATACATGATGTAAGTATATATGTAATGTAGTAACAGACACATTTATGATAACATTTAATATTTACGTATTTTGATCACTTTAACCATACGCGGCACATTAATTTAAAAAAACGCATCACATTTGCTTTTTTTTTAACAACATCCCTGATTACTACTCACTTTATAAGAGCCAACAGACATAATAAAATATCACTTACTGTATAAGTTCTGCTGTCATTAGTATGCCGACTGCTAGGATGTTCATATATTCCCATTTTAAATTGAGAATGGAAAAAAGGGGGGTGGATCCAAGCATCTTTTCGTGTCTTTCTTGCCATTTCCCGGTCTATATTGGCTGTCAAAGTGTACCAACTTGTCGGAATATGTCTTCGTCCTTCTACTATCCAGGTGAGAGACATGATTTATGATCTAGAATAAAGTTTGACGAGCAAGGAAGTGAGGAAGCAGCTGATCAGTCGATCATGTCAACATCGGCACACAAGCTTGTGATCACAGCGCCGCTGTAAATAGTTTGTCTGCGTTAGCGTTTATACTAACAATACCACTAATACTTGGTTAATATTAAATTCATGAAATGTCAATGGACTATTGTTGGCGGGTTTGTGGATGTTTTTTTTTATTGGGTTTCATGGACGGAATAGAGGACTTCCCATTGGCTCCACTGTAAGCGGACTTTTATTTACGAGTTAGAATGCATTACAAAAAAATACATCCGTCGTCATTTCTTTAATGATGATTGTGAACAATAAGCAAAATTCTAAAAAAAAAAAAGTGCAGTTCTCCTTTAAAACAAGAAGATACAACAGCCATTTAAGTACCTATAATAAATTACTTTTTAAGATAAGTTTATACTTTTTAATATGTGTATATACGTTTGAGTATATTTCCTCAATCAACAACTGTATGTTGTTATTATTTGTTCATTTAAAATTGGCTCATTTAAAGGTGCCATATGTAATAATTTCATGTCAAGTCATCATTAAATGGCCCTGATATGTCAAAATGCATTAATAAATCATGGTAATTTCGAATACCTCTATAACTGATAACGGTAGTTCAGCCGGGAATATGCTCCTTTCAAAATTAGATTTACATCCCCGAAAACCTTGCTATTGTTTTCATTTCGATGTCCCACCCTCCACAGTTTGACCAATTAGAATGTCTGCGAGTGTGTCACATCAGATTGCCAGTTACGCACCGGCATCTTCGTCGAGCTACTGCCACTGGTAAAGTTACTAAACATGTCAGACCTTAGTAAATCTAAATGCCGTTGTTACGATTCTCAACTTATTCATGACAAAGCCAGGAACAAAACGAGGATTTGTATCGGGGACGCCTTTGAAAGATGGAGACGATTGAAGACGGAGAAGGTTTTTTCATCTGACGCCAAACTTGCTAATTTCCTCCTTGATAGGTAAGTCAGGCATTTATGTTTTCTTATTACTTGTAATAATTGGAAATTGACATTTCGTATGTAAAAAACTAAATTGTCCAATACAGTCTATCATCTTGTCTAACAAAGCTAGTATTTTCGTGCAACGAATGCTTAGCATGCTAGCCCGGTCAATGACACATCGACATATAGGCTAACGGGGGACATATATGCCCGTTAGCCTGTATGTCGAGATGTCATCCAACTGACAGGGCAAAATATATTTTCGACAAATAAAACCTATGTGGGTATGGGTAGTATCAGTGCCTATTTTGTTATCAATCGGCTGATACGCTGAGGAAATGCGTTCCAACATTAGCACGGCTAATTGCGGTTTCTGCATCAGGCACATATGGGGTGGTAATTGCTTGGCACAATAAAATGCATTACATGTAATGATGTTCTACTTTGTGTATTGACATGGTAGTAGGCTATATGATTTATGCGTAACATGGTTTTTGCATAACGTGGGTTGGCTCATAGAATTGCACTCTGCACTGAAAGATGGTGATGTGCGTACATGGAAGAGAATACAGTGCGTCAGGTTGGATGCAACATGGAGTTATGCTGAATTAAATGTGGCGGTAATTTTACTGTTGGCCTTGGCTCGCCATCAAAGTAGGCCCTTGGGATATATAATATATTATATATTATTATATATAAATATTTCGATGGTGGTCCGTGCGGTCAAACTAGACATTTTAGCAGGGTGATGTCAACAATCTGTACCGACTCCCAATTAAAATATTGCTGCGTAAATTTACAAATGCATTTGGCTAATCGACAAAAATGTGGCATCATTACTTAGTAAACCATCGTGCAAGAAGCATAAACAAAAAAAACCTACAGTGAAGGACTCGTCGATTGCCATTTTAAGTTCCTTGGAGTAGGATTTCGGATTCGGCTGCGTATCTGGCAATCTTCGTCATGGAGAGTGGGAGGGGACTACAGAATTTTGACTGTGATTGTAGTACCATTTCTGACCACATTACTACATATGGCACCTTTAAAATGTAAACACCACATGACTGCACTGATACTTGTCAAAACTTAAAAATATTCGATAACAATGGTGGTTCTAGTATTGGACATCTTAAAATGCTCAGATACTGAAGTAATATGATGACAATGATGCACCCGATGCATGTTATGAGGAAAGATTGCAACAAGAGTAGATCAAAGAGGCCACTAGTATAACAACTATTGTTGGAACTTAATCCTGTGTTGGATCGAGGATCTCTTTCTGAGTGTTCTGAGTTCCTGTTTCAATATTAGTGTTATGCTACATCAGCTGTCATGATGTTCTTCATAGACTACAAATTGGGGTTAAAATTTGTCACGGCCCAGGCCTTGTGGAAGCCTTGTGGTAATGGGTTCAGAGTGGAGGCCTGCTTGACCACCTTCTCTGCCTCTCCCTCTCACTCTGTTCGCAGGTCCTGCCGCTGCACCTAATTGGGGCTAATCAGTGCCAGAATATCAGATGGGGCTTCCCAGGACCTCACGCTCTGCTCGGTTTTGCTTTGGCTGTTCGCTGGGTTATATTTTATTCTCACTTTTGTTATATTAAATAATCCTTTCAGCACCTTTTACTTCAGTCTTGTCTCCCCCTTTGTCGTTGTGACCCTGAGTCAGCCGTAACAATAAATTCAACGGTGCTCCTGCTGGTTGAATTTCAGTTGTGCACTCCATTTTAATTTGATTGCAGTTGAAAAGCTTCAGTGATGGAATGACATGAACCCTTCCTTACCATTCCCATGACAGGAGGACTGAATGCTCACCTCCATCTCGACTTTCGAGAAGCTGGCAAGGCTACGCAGACCCTTTGGATTGTTGGCCTTTTGGGGAGATATGCTCATGAGATCAGGGTAGGGCTCACCTTCTTTTAGTGCATGCATGAACCTCTTCCAATTAGTGCATGCCACCTGGAGAAAGGAAGACGATTAACTACAGCATATTTTTAGCACCAACATGATAATCATCTTGTTTAGCCGATCAGGGTTTTCCATGTCAAATCTTACTGTGGCAACAGAAGGTGAATAAAATAAAATGGAATTCTATTGGCGGTAACAAACAAACATGTGTAGTCAAATACCTGACTTCAGATGTTTCCTAATGGGGTATTCACACATTGCCAGTTTGGATGGTGGTTCATTGCGTTTCTCAAATCGCCGTGAACTGTTTTTAAATGATGGTGGAAAGCCTTTCCCAACAAGTTTTAAACACGGTTCCGACGCAAATTGGCATGGTAGTGAAATTATTTTTTTTGTTATATTAGCATGCTAATGTCAAACTTGAATGGCAGAATACAGTTACAGTATGCCTTATATAGTGAGTGCATGTGGATATATACATACTGTATGTAATATGATGATGGGTGTATTTGTATTGTGCATGTATGTATAAGCAGGGGTGTCAAACATATTTTAGCTCAGAGGCCACATGGAGGAAAATCTATTCACGTGGGCCGGACGGGTAACATCATGGCATAATAACTTAAAAATACAACTACGACAACTTCCAACTGTTTTTTTTGTTTTACTTTGGCCATAATAGAACAAGCACATTTGAAAAATGTACATACCACAAATAATAATCTTGCCAAAACACTTTGTTAGTTAAAAATTCTTAATCTCAGTGTATCTACAAAGCCATTAAACTTTAAATCACAGCCCAACTAGGATTGAACTAAAACTAAATAAAGCATGAATAAAAACTTCTATGTATCAACTACCTCATGTGTCATTTCCACATATAAATCCTGTGCTAACTCAACAAACCATACAAATTCAGGTAGAAAATATTCAAGAGGGTTGAGTTACTCCCTGCCTTCTAGACATCACTGAGTATTGATAGAAAAACAAAAGCTGTGCAATGTGTGTACAAATTTAACAAACCAAAAATAAAAACTTAAAAGACTGACAGATGTAGTAAATCACACACTGTTCACTTTCTTTAAATTTGAACAGAAGACAATAGTTTTTACAGAACTTTATCAATGTGCAGTGTCTCATGCAGCATTTTAAGTAGGGTTACTAATTGATTATTTTACTCCTGTTTGTTTAATGTTAGGTCGAGGAGGAGGAGTCCCAGCCCCGCTATACAGTGTACCTCTTGCTTGGTATACTTGCTCGCCCCGGTATAAACTATTTGCTTGCCTAACAGAATTTCTATTGTGGCATCATGTGGACACATTTAGAACAGCAGTTTCTTTCAATTAAAAATGCAGCTAAATTTTACACTTCGCAAACTCATCTCACGAGCCGGGTTGAACCTGATCCAGCTTGTAAGACGCATGTTTGACATCCCTGATGTATAGTATTACTAGATATTGAGGTATCATAAATGATAGGAAACACATCAATTTCTAAGTATTCTCCTTAGAGCCCTCAGTAGTTCCCGTTCAAGGGACATCTGTTTGTGTTAGATTCAATCCTTTGAAATTTAATTAGCCTAATGGTAACTTTTCGGTCACAATCTTAGCCTAAAACACATGTAGAATGGCTCTCAGGAAGTTTGAGCCAATGCTAATTAATGGACCACAATGGAAACAAGCCTTTTGGCTTTTTGTGCCATCCATTTGCCTTTTTAAAGCATTACATGGATTCAATTCTTTAAGATGTCAATACACTTCTCAATCAATCAATCAATCAATCAATCAATCAATCAATCAATCAATCAATCAATCAATCAATCAATATCAGTGGATCAGAAGATCAAGTGATGCTGTAATTGACACAATAGTGTAAAGAGGTTCTACACGACAGATACATCACCCAAGCAAGCGGAGGTAGGGAGATTACAGAGCACCCCTGCGGAGCAAGGCTTGCTCTGGACTACATGTGCATGGCAGAGAAGGAGCAAGAGAGATTGTTAGTTAGCCATTCTTGGGGAGACGCTACGAGGGAGCCGCTCTTGGAGAGACTCTCTTAGGAGGACGTTCTGAAGGAGCTGCTCTGGGAGAGACCCTCTTGCCCTCTGGAATAGACCAACTATTTGGTATGGTGGGTTTAGATGGTCTCTGTCCCGGGGATGTTCTATCTTTTACCACAATAAATCACAATGCAAAATAAATTTAAGACGGTGAATCTGAAAATTGACAATGACTTGTGAGCTATACTAGAGATTAAATCAATACCTTGCGCGTAGGAGAAAGAGTTCTCCTCACTTCGGTAGTAACACCGATTTCCCTGAAAGACAGCAGAGTCCTTCACCCTTCTACTCCGCATCAACCACAGTGCCTCCCAAATAGCTCCTTGATGAGACTGTGATGCTTCTGTGTTTAACTCCGCCACCTCTGGTCCAGGAGGAAAATGTGACTGGCAGATTATGGTGGCTTACTATAGATGTAAAAACCATGGCAGATGCATTATACAAGTTGATCATGTTTTGTGTTGTACCTTTCAATATTGGTGTGAGTCAAATGTGGAGTAAACTCTGAACGTTGGAAGCTAACATGGTAAATTCATTTTATCTGCTGCTTCTCCTGCCAACATGGCCACCAAACACAAATAGTCACGTGACTCTCCTGCCAAAATGGCCACCAAATACAACTAATCATGTTCTCTCCTGCCAGTTTGATGGCCAGTTGCATCAGACGTTAAAGATGACATCAGATGTGTAAGTGGGACAGTCAAAGTTGTTGAAAAACAGTTAAAATACGAATTTTGATGAAAAGCGCTATATAAAATCAGTGAATGTTTTTATTGTTGTTATTATTATTGTTATTATTATACAGGCACATTCCCATGCCTTAATGGGTGAGTTGAACAAAGCAAAGCTGCCCAAGGACATCTCTGTAATGGCACTGAATGTTGGTGTGTTGTGTGCTCCCCACCTTTGGTATGAAGCAGTAAATGAAGCCATGTTCATCATCAACAAGGAGTTGATGTAGCACTGTTTTGATACGTTTGTCCGAGGTTTCCTTATCTTGGGGAAAGGCCTCCATGTTTTCTCTGCACGCGTCTCTCAGCACCGTCTTCCTCAGCTCCTGCTCGCGGACCACCCTCCCTACTGGGAACCATGTACACACGCATGAGAGCAAAGATTGCTGTATTCGGGGATCATCCCAAAGCAAGTACTACTATGTCAATACAGATGTCATCGGCAATAAACACCACAAATAAAAAGTCAGGTGGACCTTGTTCGTCACATTTAATTATGTGTGTAAAAATGAAAAGTCCAACATTCATACCTGTTGACATGTGCCCATGGTAATATATTACCATCACACATAGGTATGTCACTATAGTAAATAGCAGCAGGACATATCTATTAGATATCCTTGTTGACAGCTTTTTATATGTCATCCTGCCTGGGAAGAAAAATGAGATAAACCTACATAGCACACTGTTTTTAGTCCAGTACTTTTATTATAACATAGTTGCAGAACTCACCTTACAGCGTTGTCACCTGCCAGCACGTCGCTAACTTTGTGATCTCATTACCAGCCACAGTCAAAAGTCAACCTGACAGCTTTCTTGGGCTGACGCCCAGTGACCGCGAATGTTCCCAACACCTCAGTAAGGAAAGTAGCTATTGGCTGTCCTACAAGTGACTAAAAGTCATTACATGATGTCATCACATTAATTGCAATGGGCGCTGTAAAAGAGAGGAATAACGTGGGTAGAGATAAAAAAGCCTGTTTAAAAACTGACTAGAACTGCAAATTAACTTTCATTTGTTGATTCTTATTTTGTTTTCTTTAAATCAGTTTTGTTCTGCATTGTTAAATGTTAGAGTATGACATTTGATCAGAAGACTTGAGGGTTGTGACATCCACAAACAAACCTAAACTATCGACTGGCTCATTAACATGAACGATGAGATTGGGACCAAGTCACAGTTGTGAGACGTTTTTTCTTTTATTTATCACTGTGTTTCACACAAGTGCAAACCCAAGCACCTCCTTTGTTACTCCACTGAGTGAGACAGAACAGGCACAAAGGGAGGGGCGCAGCATAGAACACATGCAGTTCATATTTTATTAAACAAATATCACTTTTTTTATTCTGTATTTATATGTTTTTTTTTTCGGAATAACAATAAAGGAAGCTTTATTTATGCACACACATTTCATTTGCGGTCTGTACGCGGAAGGGTGTAGGTCTCCTCTGTGCTCTGATTGCAGCTGGGACTGCTGCGCGAAGCTGCTATGAACCTGACCACCTGTGAGTGCTTTGCGATGGCGGAGAGGCTCACCACAGCACTTGGTGATCATTGAGGACATTAACTGCAAAGTCATACGTGCTTTTATGTCTCCAAAAGTTGCGAGATTTGTCACTAATCTCTTCTGAGAAGAATAAACTGGTGACCTCTTAGCCTTGGAGCCTCGCACTATAGGTGGAAGTGGTCCTGGTGGTCAATATTCACTCAGTCAGCACCTTTTAGTCTGCCTTTGTGCAAGATGGTCAAGTATGTGATAGACATTTGTCTTGTGTGTAGGTTGGCCTTTACCCTGCAATTAATGCACAGTGGGAGAACAGGTTTGGATCAGTGAAGGCAGCAAAAATTCATGTAATTACATGTAATTGCAAAGTAATCAACCCAGGTTCATGAGCAGTGTTGGGTTAGTTACTGAAAACCAGTAACTAGTTACAATTACTAGTTACTTTATTTCAAAAGTAACTCAGTTACTAACTCAGTTACTTACACCAAAAAGTAATGCGTTACTGTGAAAAGTAACTATTTAGTTACTTATTTACCCCCCCCCCCTTTTTTTTTTTTAAGGCTCCCATTAATGCCCTTTTAGCCTTCATTTCAGTACTGTTATTGCACTGGAGAATAATACAATGTGTTGATCAACTTGACATGCATTTGCATCACTGAACTCTGCTAAGCAATGTGGTCTACATACAACACACAAACAATGTGGTCTACATACAACACACAAACAATGTGGTCTACATACAACACACAAACAATGTGGTCTACATACAACACACAAACAATGTGGTCTACATACAACACACAAAAAATGTGGTCTACATACAACACACAAACAATGTGGTCTACATACAACACACAAAGACAAAGATATGTTTCAAAGGGCCAATTTATTTCAGGCCAGAACAAATTGACAAAACTATTTTAAATAGCTGCAACATAATGGCACTTTAACTTTAACTCTAAGTAGATAGGATCTTTGATCCAAGACACAACTTACATTTAACTAAGATGTTATTTTCTTTGTGCTCGACAAAAGAAAAGTAGTGAGAATGTTAAGACACTCGACTTCTGGCTTCACCATGATGTCATGTTAGTTGTTATGAGAGTAGCGTATGTGTGTGTGTGTGTGTGTGGCCCTTTAAAATATGACAGCATGTGGGTGAGTGACGTCAGTGAGTGAGTGGGCGAGAGAAGTGAGGGAGCGGCGACAATGAGTGCGTGCAGGTTCTCTAGCTTGGTGGATGGCTACGTCCAATAAAGTCACAAAGTTGCAACAAACCGCCGGGCTCGTCATTCACCCTCAGCTGTAAAGACCCACTTCCGGGTAAAGTGAAGGTACATATACGTCTCCCCTGCGCCCCTCGACTACGGTATGAGAGCCCCCCCGCCCCCCCCACACAAAGCGCCTCTTCTTTTCCACCGGAGCGCTGCAATAAAACACACTCAGATCTTCAGTTTCTAGCCGATACTACATAAAAAATAACGTAAAATAACGCAGTAACGCATCATGTAGTAACGGTAACTGAGTTACTGAATATAAAAAATAACACGTTAGATTACTAGTTACCGCCGAAACTAACGGCGTTACAGTAACACGTTACTTTGTAATGCGTTAGTCCCAACACTGTTCATAAGTATGAATCTTTAACGCTGTCTGACTGCGGCAATTGGAGTGGTTGTTGTATTAGAATTTATCTACTTAAATTAATGACCAGAGAAAATCTAAAATGTGTTTTTAGCAAATATTTGGAGTTCCAATATAGACACAAGTCATGCGGGCAGATGAGCTGCTTGAAAATAAAAGTGCCCCAGAGAAAAGAAATACACAATCTTCATCAGAGCAAGGAATGAAGGAAAGGTAAACACATCTTAGCTTAGACATAATACATGTCCAAACAGGATGTATCTGACAGAGGAGATGAAGAAGGAAAGGTAAACACATCTTAGCTTAGACATAATAAAGGTCCAAACAGGATGTATCTGACAGAGGAGATGAAGCAATATTACATTGATCCGGAGGAGGAGCTTGCGGGAGCGACGCGTCCTGCCGGCTAGGAGAAGCTTTTCTGGACTGCTTCCGTCTCTGCCGGCGCTTCCGGCACAGCTGCGACGCGGCAACGTTCCCGGGCCACACGGAGCTGATCGGAACCAGCTTGCTGTTTGGACCCCACTTCAAGTCCCTGCGCTCCATGGGGGAATGGCGGAGCGTCTCGGTTTCCATAGCCTTTGATACCTCCCACGTTCCTTCCTCCATATCCTCCATGTCCGTTGCGGGAAAACGAATTGCTGTCGACATTCTGTCATGACGAGGTTTTCGCGGCTTACTGCGAGGATTGTTTTCCCAGGGCGCAAACGGACTACTTCGGACATGGCGAGCAGGTAAAAACATGATTTAATCTTGAACTCAAAGTACTACAAAAACAGAAAACAACCTGAAGGCGAGCGTGCCTAACGCACACGAAAGCTAAGGCAAAAAACTTAGGACATGAAACATGAAACTATGAAAACATGGAAAAAAAACCTCACTAAATGGTGGCTTGAATAAACAAAAGTTACGTAGCATGGCATGAAGCATGAAAAGAGCAACCGCAGAGCAATGTCGCCAGGACGACTAACTGGCTTAAATAATAGTCTCTGATTAGAGCAGGTGTGTGATCCGAACACATGAGACAGTTGAAACTAATCAGTCGTCATGGAATTTAAAACGCGTTACTGTAACGCCGTTAGTCCCAACACTGCTAGCCAGACAGCATGTGCAAGAAATAAAATAGCGTTTACTATTGGTGGGCGTGTTCTACTAACACTGTGTGTGCAACTGAAAAGTGGTGCATATCGCCTTACTTAATTGAGGAATTTGAGTGCATACAGGCCTATTACCACAAAGACACTTGATCATTTTCTGCACATTTATGTCATCATGCTCCTACCTGTGTGCAATGTGTTGAACCAGCAGCACACTTGAATAATCTGTGACACCTTTACTGAATCACAGTCTAGACAACAGACAACCGAGGATGTCGTTGTGGCTTGTACAGCCCTTTGAGACACTTGTGATTTAGGGCTATATAAATAAACATTGATTGATTGATTGATTGATATGCACACTGACAATTCTGTACGCGAGGCTGTGGATCAAATCACAAGTGCATTTGTGGATCTGGAAAGACTTATATGCAAAAAAATGAAATATTTAAATATGTGTTCATGAAAGAGATACAGTAATATATTTTCTAATTAAAAAAACAAACATTTAAAAAATGCCAACAGACCAAAACGCATCAATTTAATTAATTTTAATCAGCCCCTTAAGTCATCCAGCGGCTATAAAATTATAAAAGAAATTGCCGAATAGAATGTGTAATATTTTTTATTTCAGACCGTCCAAAATATTGACACACACACGTAGGACAGAGAATTCTCGTTTGTCCATTGTGTGTCTGCAGCACGAGCACTGATCCTGCAGCCGTGTGTAGAACTGTCAGTTTGCACGTCTTTCTGACACGTGCTAAAAGTTATATGTGCATCTTCTCCTCACAGAATTGTAAGCGTTTTGATGATCAGCATATATTTTGCATATTAATTAAGCCTTAGGGCAGCACGGCGCTACAGGGGTTAGTACGTGTGCCTCACAATACGATAGGTCCTAGGTTCGCTCCCCAGGCTCGGGGTCTTTCGGTGTGCAGTTTGCATGTTCTTCCCGTGACTGCATGGGTTCCCTCCGGGTACTCCGGCTTCCTCCCACTTCCAAAGACATGCATGGATAGGTTGATTGGCAACACTAAATTGGCCCGTGTGTGAATGTGAGTGTGAATGTTGTCTGTCGGTTTGTGTTGGCCCTGTGATGAGCTGGCGACTTGTCCAGGGTGTACACCGCCTTCTGGCCGAATGCAGATGGGTTAGGTTTCAGCACTCCCGCGACCCAGAGAGGGACAAGCGGTAGACAAATGGATGGATGGGAATGGGATTAAGCCTTATTATAATTCTGCTCACTTAACAGACACAATCCACTTTGCACACGATTAGTAGATCAGTTTAGTGTTTTAGTACACACAAACCTTCAGTAAATCAGGCCCTATGTCCACAATGAGGTCATACACTTCATTGGAATGTTATATTCTAGGGCTGAACGATTTCAGGAAAAAATCTGATCACGATTTTTCTGACAGAAATTGCGATTTCGATTTTGACTCACGATTTCTTTTCAAATCAAGCTTCAGTAACAGTAACAGATTTAAAACATGACAAAAAATGATATACCATGAAAACATTAAATGCTATGTAATGCAAGGATGAATACTAAAAGGTAAGAATTGCTTCAAACATGTATTTATTAAGAAACATGCATGTACATTCTCCAAAGTTCTTGACCAACAGCAGTTATTAAAACTAAAGAACTAAAACCAGTACAAAAACCTTAATTATGTTAAGATAAATAAAAAAGTTTAAGTTAAATAAAATACAAAACAATTCCAACACAAAAAGCAATGCTTAATATATAATAAGAAAAACAAAATTCAACAACTTCAATAAAGGAAAAAAAGGATCCTGACCTTATGTAAACAGTCTTATACTCAAGTAGGTAGGTCAGTCTTTTATGGCTCAAGAGAGCTAGCCTATCAACATCTATAGCAGCAATTCAAGTACTTTATTCAACCCTGGAAGAAACCTGAACAATATTTTAAAGTGAAATTGAAAAGTAATGGTAATAAAGAAAATACTATTACAAAAACAAAATGACCCAACCTCTGCCCTTCTGAAAAATATGTCAGACATTAAAATAGGTGGGTCATTCATTTACCGCTTAGCAGCACCCAAATATTGCACATCTATTCTGTTAACAATAGAACGGCTGCTCTTCTCATAAGGAGTTATACTGGCAAACGACGCTGTAATTGTGGTATGTTTGCTACAATGGGCTGAATCGCTCGGGGTTGACTTTTCACCGGACTTTTTGGTCATACATTCGTCGTGTAACTGCCGGTGGTGATTTTTCAAGTGCCGGAATAAATTAGTCGTGTTGCCTTGGGATGTGGCGACTTTGGCCCGACAAGTTTTACAAAGTACCTGTTTCTGATGCACATCTGAAGTTTCGAAACCGAAGTAGTCCCAAATGACAGACGTGCTGCTCTTCTTCTGTATTAAAACTAAATCCTCCTCCACTTCTGACCCGGCGGCAGCAGCCATTTCCTCCAGGACGTTTGTTTCTTCACCAAAGTTGTTAGTGGGCGTGTACGCGGTAGCCTCGTCAATGGCCGCCTCTGATTGGTTAGCGTGACGGCATGCCCTGCTCACAAGTAGTTTACCACTTCTGATTGGTGAGTTTGACAAGGCATGAGAGTAGCACGAGCAGGCTGCATATACACAACAGACATGTCAGCCAGGAGAGCTAAATAACGTTCGTCTAAAACCGAAGCCTTCACGATCTCAAGATTGAGACTTCTGAAATCGCAATTTCGATCTGAAAACGATAAATCGTTCAGCCCTATTATATTCCAACACTTTAGACATGACTTGTCACGGCGCACGCGCAATCTCTCATGCCTTCTGCTGCATGCTCGGCTGGCACCTACGCTGGAAGCGTGCCAGGACACGCCCCTGCTCGCTCTGGCCGCATTGCGGCCATGCGCCGGCAAAGCTGCAGGCAATCTGTAATATATGCACCTGGGACTAATGAAGACAGACAGCATAAAGGCCAGGGCACCCAAAGATCCAGTGCCGGAACGTAGTTCACTCCTCGTAGCAAGCGTCCCGTCTCTGGCTTCCCTTCCACGTACTTGCTCTCTCTCTGTGCCTTCCCTGTTTCCCGTGATTGAGCTGTGTGCCTTGACTTTCTTCTGGATTCTGGACTGCCTCCCTCGATCCTTGACCCCTGCTTGGACAAGGACCTCGCTGCTTCTCTTCAGCCCCCGACCGCCTGCTTTCCCACGGACTGCCTTCTCGCCTTGCCCCTTTGGTCTGACAAAAGATTCATCCAGCACACACATACAACAAACTCTGGTAACATTTACATTGTTAATTCTACACATTGTTTTGCACCAAACACTTGGAGTAGCATACACATCCCACACATTCATCATCAGCTCCAATAAAGCTATTGAATTGATTCCTGCCGTGGTGTCGTCTCCTTCCTCCGCCGTACGTAACATGACTGAGTGTACTTCTTCCCAAAGTGATTTTAGCTGTACAGCTCCAAAATATGCGTACAATGTGAATTTAACGAGTCACATTGTCTCCAACGTGGCTGAGGTATTAATTAAATCTTAGGTGAATTTTTTTTTTTTTTTTACCAAATTAAACACCCTCCATTGTTGTGAGCTTGTGGAAGTAAATTGGATTACACATATTTACCATTCCCCAGATGTAATATCCTACTTCTAATACAGCTTCCCAATTTTTGTTTTATAAAACTCTCATAAAACCTGGAGATAACTTTAGTACACCTACAGTTTGGTTTATATGCACAATCACTGAATTTGTCATTTGTGTACAAATGTGTCTTTCAGTGTTTGAAAACTCTGCAATTCCTTATTTTCAATGACAGTACCTTTCATTGTCCACTGTTTAAATGTGACATCTTCTCCCGGCTTCAATTAGGTGTCAAAGAGCACGTTTTGATCTTTTCTTAATTTAAATTGTTTAATAAATCTAAATCAAAGTTTTAAAGTGCCAGAAGTTATTGTGCTTATTTTCGCTATGACATCCAATGGATTTTCCTTTTTGCCTAAGAGCGATTGAACCAAAAAACATTGAGAATCTGTTTCCATTTCCTCTTACATCATCTTGCTATAGTTATCATTATTCCAACAACACAGGTACCAGAACTGAGCTGCATAAAAATACTTATTCGCACTTGAGAGAGCCATTCCTCCTTTGTGTTTGGATAATTTAAGGGCTGATAATCTCACCCTCAGTCTCTTGCAACCCCTGACAAACCTGGATATAAATTGATCCCAGGCTGTAAACTGAGTCTGTGGGACCTCTACTGGTAGGACTTGGAATAGGTTGAACAACTTGCAATATACATTTTTATTACATGAATCCTACTGCCAAATCTAATAAATAAGTAAACCATCATTAAATATTGTTTTTAACGTTTCGTATTACAGGTCTATAAATAGCCTAAAACAATCACCTTGGTTTTTGACCAAATACCTTACTGAGGTCATGTCCCATCTCAAATCAAATCTTTGATATCTTCTGAGGGATCATCATTAAATGTTAATTGTGGCTTGGTAATATTTAATTCAATAAAGCCCATATCTTTCCAAGCCGTATTGATTAATTTAGTAAGTCTATTTTTTATAGGGTTTTTGTTTGTATCCATATCCTGATTAAGTATAAAATGTAAATCTCCACCACATACAAAAACACCCTCTGTCTCCAACGCAATTATATCAAACAGTGATTTAAAAAACGTGTGTCAGTGTGTGGAAGTGCATACACATGTATAAGTGTCATCATATTTGCTTTTATTTCCCCCTTTATTATTAAGTTTCTGCCAAAAAGCTCAACCTGCCATCAAGCTCTGCACCCAACCAGAAATCATCACATTTAAGTTTCATATTTAAGGATACAGTTTCATCCCTCTTTCACATTACCTTTAGTTGACACCTTTTTTTAAAATGGTATTTCACCTATGAATGCAATGTAACATGTCAACACGACTCATATTTTGAAGTGGAATTGATGCGCGTTTATGGAGGTTTGTGTCTTTCTTACGGAAAGCTTTAAATATGCACTCAAAAGTGCATATTTTAACCTTTGAAATAATTTCTATAGTATGAAAATATCCAGCGGGCCGCATTGAAATGTTTATGTTGTATTATGTCCAGGTAGCAGATAACTGCCTTTTTATGCTGTTTTGCGAGACCAGGTCACATGACTTCAAACTGATACCTCATTGGCTGGTTCTGAGACAGGATCGATTGCTTCAGTCTTAATTTACCGGAAGTGAGTCTTGATTTTCAAAGCAGCAAATTTTTCTACACAGGCATTTTGCTAACTATTTTTTTTTCTCAATGAAATTGTCAGCATAATTTGATGTACAAAAGTTCAGTTCACAAAACGCAAAAACAAAAAATTAAGTTACATAAATTCAGGGTAAAAAAAAATAATCTGTCATAATAAAGACACAAATTAACATTCATGGTTGTTTACAATGTTACTTGTCAACTGTTATTATTGCTGACTAAGCTGTTTGCCGTTTTGAGCTTTTACAACATCGGTTCTGCTTCTTGTAAAATATGCCCGTTAATAGATCACCGTGTGGGCAAAGATTGTTTTCCTTTCCACTTTCTCATGCACTTCAAATCATTACTCAAGTCAAAACAATATGTTGTATAATGTTGTTCACACTTCGGGAATAAGAAGAAAATATTATATAATAAAATAGAATCAATTTAAGCTTTTTTGTTGTGCGTGTGATTACGTGCTTATCAGTTTTTCTCTTTTTGTCCTGAACTGAAAATTTGTGCCCAAATCAAGCAGTGTCTTTATCGTGAAACACGACATTGCTAAACACATTGTGGAGGTTTCTCTCCTCCAGGTTCCTCGGACCACCAATCACTGACATGACAGCTCAGGTTCGGGGTTACAACACTGTTTTATTTTGTCTTCCAAGTGTCTCTGTGCTTTTCAGCAATTGTCTTTCCGTCTCTGTCTCTCTCTCGCTCCAGCGCCACCACCTCTCTCCTCCCCGGCTGCTGCCCTTTTAACAGAGCAACAGGTGATTAGATAAGCAGGCCCAGGTGGGCCATCTACGCACCTGTCGCTGATCTCGAAGCCGGCCCTGGCACACCCCGCTTCGCTGCAGGTCCCCAGGCCACCCACATATTTCCAAGTAGTAATATTTTCATCAAACAGCTGCTGAAAAATTATTTGATCATTTTCTCACCTTCTGGTACCTGCTGATGTGTATATGGGATCTGCGTATGTTCTGATGTGTGCGCGTCCACCACTGTAGTTGATAAACTTCTTTTTTCCCCCCCTATCTTCTTGTTATGGGACATTCATCTTCTGCTGTTGCCATTCCTAATATAAAGTAGCATAAAGTTCTAACTCATATCTTTCAGTACTCGCTATAAAAGCGCTAAAAACTCCTGGTATAGTTGGTTTACATAATTCACCCACGGAACTTTAGTTATTAGAGAGTTTCGGTCGAACGTTTTTTTACGGGATACATTTCCGACGTTGTTGCACTAGTGAGCCACGGATGAGGAGATGCTGCTCCGTTACTGATTTAAGTAAAGTATGAATGTCATTAAAACAGTTAGCTACATCTTTTGACACTTCTTCCACTCTCGTCCTTGTGTGGAACCATGTAAACAAGACCGCCCACAAAACGGTGCGTCCTGAAGATGGTCTGTAAAACATAATCTATGCAACATATTGACCAAAGACCCACCATTAAATGTTAGGTAGGCCAAAAGGAAGTGTTTTAAATTTAGAAAAAACATCGTAATATGACCCCTTAAATGCGCATTATAATCCGGTGTGCCTTTTGTATGAAAATAGACCTGAATAGACCCGCTCATCGGCAGTGCGCTGTATAATCTGGTGCACCCTATGGTGCAAAAAATACGGTATTACATATAGCCTATTATTTGAACATAGAGATGTCCGATAATATCGGACTGCCGATATTATCGGCCGATAAATGCTTTAAAATGTAATATCGGAAATTATTGGTATCTGTTTCAAAAACTAAAATGTATGACTTTTTAAAACGCCGCTGTGTACACGGACGTAGGGAGAAGTACAGAGCGCCAATAAACCTTAAAGGCACTGCCTTTGCGTGCCGGCCCAGTCACATGATATCTACGGCTTTTCACACACACACAAGTGAATGCAAGGCATACATGGTCAACAGCCGTATAAACAACTTTAACACTGTTACAAATATGCGCCACACTGTGAACCCACACCAAACAAGAATGACAAACACATTTCGGGAGAACATCCGCACCGTAACACAACATAAACACAACAGAACAACTACCCAGAACCCCTTGCAGCACTAACTCTTTGAATGACTCAACCCCCCCCCCAAACCCGCCAACCTCAACCTCCTCATGCTCTCTCAGGGAGAGCAAGTCCCAAATTCCAAGCTGCTGTTTTGAGGCATGTTAAAAAAAATAATGCACTTTGTGACTTCAATAATAAATATGGCAGTGCCATGTTGGCATTTTTTTCCATAACTTGAGTTGATTTATTTCGGAAAACCTTGTTACATTGTTTAATGCATCCAGCGAGGCATCACAACAAAATTAGGCATAATAATGTGTTAATTCCACGACTGTAAATATCGGTATCGGTTGATATCGGAATCAGTAATTAAGAGTTGGACAATATCGGAATATCGGCAAAAAAGCCATTATCGGACATCTCTATTTGCACACTATTGACAAGTGACGCACCGAAAATTTGGCCTTCGAAAACAGGCTTTGCGATGAAATATCCACTTCCACTGGCGACTGCGTCTTTCCCGGCGCACACGAATGACGTAGCTCGCCCAAAGCTGGTGAAAAAGTCACATACGGGTCGCATTCAGGTCGCATTGTGTTTAGACTGAAGTCACATTTGAAAAGATAAGCTTCAAATTGGATTTGGACCACTTCCTTATGTGGCCTGAATCTGATGTGAAAAATTTGATTTGAAGCACTTTGGAGCATTAAAACTGGCAAAAAAAATCTGATCTGTGTCACTTTGGTGTGCAGTGTAAACTAGGCTGACCATATTCTGAAATCCCAAAAAGAGGACATATATGCGTGCCAAGGCGGGGACTAGGTGAAAATTTGCCAATGATACTCGAACTTGCTTTATAAATAATATATTTATTTAAATAAAGCATTTTTCTCCTCTGTTGACAGCAGTGTTGGTGCTAGGAATTTTCAAAATGGGGTCCCAGGGTTGGGGTTGTGGATATGGCAGTTTGTAGTGACAGTTCAGTTTATGGGTAGGGTGTGTATGAGGTAGTGCAAAAGGCTGCAGAGTAATGAGGTGCGAGGCAAGGGGTTCGGCTATAAGCCGCCTACCGGCCCGACCAGAGCAGGTGGAGTTCAGGGGTTGAGAGGTGGAGATCCTTGGGCTCAGGCTCAAGGCCTATCTACAGCTCGCCATCCAAGACTTAGGGACCTGGCCTACGTAAACACAGGACCCGGAGTTCAATCAATGTGCGCACATAAACATCAACATTAAGTCATCTATTGTTCGACCTTCAACAAATAAGTTACACTTATTATTATTGTTGAGTATTAAACTCTGCGACTGTTTTTTTCGGATATTGACCACGTTGGGGTTCCGGTCAGAGAACACACAGTCATCATTTGGACTCCTCCAACTTTAATGGTGCATATTGGTGTAGGTTCATTTAGTTAGTTAGTTAATATCTGTAAACCACAAGCAAACACCCATCAACATTTATGTCATTTAACTAAACAACAATATATATATATGCCTATATATATGCTCAAAGTAAAATACTAGAGACATAATATATTGCATTTCCACAATGGCATATGAGCTAGCCACATTAGCAGCAGCAATGCTATCCTTAACAGGGAGATGTTAGCTCGTAGCATTCTGACAACACAGCATCAATAATATTATTAAAACACCCCTAAATGTTACACAAACACAGTGATGTCTATTAATAAACTAAATTAGTCTTATATAATAATCAACATACTCACATCGTCAAAGACTAGAGCACCGATTAAACGTAGCAGAGAAAACAAGTCAGCACACATTAACACACGTCAAAAGGGAAGCGGAAGTGACCCCTACAGGAAGGAAGCGGAAGTGACACGGTCATGAAATGCTTCAAAATAAAGTATCTGAAACGTAGATAACATGGGGAATTCTTAACAGCCGCCCCCACATTTGTACAACAAATGTGTAACTACAGGAATTCTTCAAGTGTCCTTACTGTCATCCTCTAAACTTGGAAGTGGGATCAAGCGAGCTACCGGTCTGGTGTAGACTTTACTCTTGACCATTACCTCAGCAGCCCTGACCTGTCCATCTTGACTCGGAATGGTCTTAACCACTCTGCCGATGGGCCACTGTGCTCTTGGAAGTGAAGGGTCCACCATCAGAACTACAGTGTTGATGGTTAAATTTTCGGAAGACCTCAGCCATTTTGACCTGGTCTGCAAAGTGGGTAGATAGCTGCATATGAAGTGGATCCAAAACTGATCCACAAGTGTTTGACAATGGTGCCATCTCCGCCGCCCCATGACAGCTGGGACGTAAACTACTTGAGGCAGTGCAGAATCCCGCCGCCCCATGAGAAGGATGTTTGGGGTGATTGGGTCCAGATCAGAAACATCAGATGATACGTACCCTAGTGGTTTTGAGTTCAGTATCCCCTCCACTTCTACAAGAGTTGTGTGCAAGACATCTTCTGTGACTGACTGCCCTCCTACTGCGACTTGGAGACTGGCCTTGATGGATCTAATTTCCCGTTCCCATGCCCCACCAAAATGAGGGGCATTTGGAGGGTTAAATTTGAAGTCAATCTGATATTCTGTCAGTTGCTCTCATAGCTGAGGTTCCATCTCTGCAAACACTGTCCTGAGTTCTTTTTCGGCTCCTCTGAAGTTGGTCCCACAATCTGACAGTACCTCTCTTGGTCTTCCCCTTCTGGCAATGAACCGACGTAGAGCGAGAAGGAATGCATCGGCATCAATTGAGTTGAGAAGCTCGATGTGAACTGCTCGAGTTGTAAGACACTTAAAAATGACACCCCATCATTTCTCTGATCTTCTGCCCACTTTGACCAGATAAGGTCCAAAACAATCCACACCTGTTGAATGGAAGGGTGGACAGAGAAGTCTGAGGCGTTGTGGTGGCAGATCTGCCATCCTTGGGACTGTCGGTTGAGCTTGCCAGCTTTGACAAGATGGGCAATTGTGCTGATGGTGCCTGACTGCTTGTCGTCCTCGCAGAATCCAGTAATGTCTTCGAAGTTCTGCATACACTCGCTCTGTACCTGGGTGCAGAAGACGTCCGTCCATGTCCTTGATGAGGAGTTTAGTTATCTGATGTTTTGGGTCCAGCACAATAGGATGGATCTCTTCTAAGTCCGAGTTCTGGAGTCGTCGCAGCCTACCCCCAACTCGAATTAACCCTGTAGTTGAGTCCCACTCAGGAGAGAGGCACGCCAGACGACTCTTAGCTGACACTGCGTTCTGTGTTTTAAGAGACATTTTGTCTGCGGGAAAGGTTTGAACTTGACATCTTCTCAGCAACAGAAACTCAGCTTCTTGGGAGCTGATTGGCTGACTGTGTGTCGAACCTCCTGGTCCTTCCTGTCCCGCCTGCTGAGTGACTTTTACTAATTCTTTCCAGGTATTGAATAGAGAAGCATCCGGAATATTATTGTCGCTTTGCACTACTGCAAGACCACAGAAGGTGATGCTCTTTAGTTCGGATGAAGTCGGGGATGAATCTTTCTCCGGTCTTTTTGGCCAGTATTCCGCACTTTGCCTGAGAAATGGGGGTCCTTGCCTCCAGCGCCCGTCCTCCGCAAGTTCCAGAAGTGGTTTCCCCCTGGTGATGTCATCAGCAGGATTGTTGTGGGTGTCCACATATCGCCAGGATTGTCGATCCGTCAGCTCCTGTATCTCTGAGACACGCGTTCCAACAAAGACCTTGAAGCGGCAGGAGTCCGACTGGAGCCACTCCAGAACCGTGGTGGAATCCGACCACAGTGTTGTCTTTTGAAGAGGGAGGGTCATCTCTGTCTTTAAAACCTTGGCAAGCTGAGCTCCAGCTAATGCTGCACAGAGCTCCAGGCGAGGCATGGATTGTTGTCTTTTTGGAGCTACCCTTGATCTTGCCATAACGAACGAGGTGAGAATGACATCTTTAGTCTGTAGTCTGACATAAGCAACTGCTCCATATGCTCGTTCAGAGGCATCACAAAAGATGTGCAGATCATACTCGGAACCAGTGGTTGGGATTGGTGTGTAGCAGCGTGGTATAGATAATTTATCTAGATGTTGGAGCTCACTCTCCCACCGCTTCCAGGCCTCCTGCAGGGCTCGCGGTAAGTCGGTGTCATCCCAGCTTCTCTGCTTGGACCATAGCTGCTGAATGACAACCTTGGCGCGGGTCGTATACGGTACTATAAACCCCAGGGGGTCATACTGGCTGGCTAGCACCTGATATGCAGTCCTCATGGTCAATATGGTATGTTCGATGTTTCTACATTGATAGCCAAGGGTGTCAGTAGCACAGTTCCATCTCAGGCCTAAAGCAGGCTCTTGTGGCTCAATTCGGTTCTGGCTTAGCCACTGCTCTGTGGTAGTTGATCTTCCTTCAGGTGGGACTTGGGCTAACACCTCTGGTTGGTTACTTGCCCATTGTCGGAGGTCAAATCCTCCTTCTGCCATCAGTTTGCGCAACTGAGTCACCTGCTGTGCAGCCTCAGATATGTCGGTGAAACTCTTTAAGCAATTATCCACATAGAAACTTTGCTCCACTGATTTAAGAAGGCCTGGATGGTTGTGTTGGTGATTCCGAGCATGTTGCTGCAGAGCAAATATTGCACAGCACGGGCTGCATGTCGTTCCGAATGGAAGCACTTGCCATTCATAAACGTCTGGTGGGTCTTTGCTGCGCAAATCTCTCCAGATAAAACGAAGGAGTGGTCTATCTTCAGGGAGAAGACGGATCTGATGAAACATTGCTCGGATATCTCCACTCACAGCTACCTGGTGCTGTCTGAACCGAAGAAGAACACCTAGCAAGGATGGTCCCAGGGTAGGCCAGGGAGGAATTGGTCGTTCACAGACACTCCCTGATGTCGAAACGAGCAGTTGAAGACAAGTCTTGCCTTCTCATTGTGGAACACGAGATGATAGGGAAGATACCACGCTTCATTGGACTGTTCTGTCTCTTCATGCGAGAGCTTCTTGACATACCCTGCTTGAATGAGCTTAGCGATCTCAGCAGAAAAGGAAGTGACTTTCTCTGGATTCTTCTTGAGCCTTTTCTCTGTGCTTCTCAAGTGAGCCATAACGGTGGATATGGAACTGTTGAGTTTAGGCATGTCTTTCTTTCTTAGGAGGGGTGTTGCATAGCGCTGGACACCCTCTATGTCGACTCGCTGAGTTCTTGTCTCCAATAAGGTGATTGCTTCCTGATCTTCACGAGAGCGAACAACCATCTTTTCGTTCCTGAATGGCAAAACATCAAGTTGCCATAACTTTTCCACATTACGAAACAAGATGTCATTGGGAGTGGCAAGTGAGGTAAAGAGACACAATTGTGTTGAGCTCTGTCCTTGTGTTCTTTCCTCCGCCACTTGTAAAGTCCATCCAAGTGCTGTGTGGATGGCTATGGGTCCTCCATTATTTCCCTGACGGACTGGCTTCGTGGCAGTGATCAGGTGCACATTGTCTGACCCAATTAACACTAGGGGGCGTGCATTGGAGAATGGTTGCAACGAAATCCCACATAGATGTGTGTACTTCCTCTGAAGTCTCTGAACTGGGTAGGTCGGCTCCATCAGATCCAGACCTTGTGCAGTAAACGCACCTTGCACTTGGTAACGTTTCCCTGGGTTCTTTATAGGGGAAATCTCAAAGTCAACTGTTAAACCCTTGAGGTGGGTAAGGTCTGTGCGCACGGTGCGCAGGGCAAGGAGTTCATGTTGGCCATGCAAGTGTAGATGTTGTGCTGCGTCAGGTAAAATCATAGTTCGTTGAGCCACATCATCTAAGACAGCAAATGTCTCCATTGATTTTGAATTATGATGCAGCAGTACAGGAACAACTTTCAGGAGCACTCTACTTGAGGTGATGCTGGGAGTCAAATAGACACGACTCTCTGTGGGAGTCATCTGGGTGTCTTCAGTATACCGTTGAGCTACATTGTGGAGAACTTGGAGGTGGATACCATTGCAGTCGCTGCAGGGCTTCTTGAGAGTACATGCGTCGGGTGCATGAGCATGTGCACATCTCCAGCATCGTCCTTTTTCTACTATCCATTTGTCCAGGTGCGCCGCAGAATGTTCTCTGATCTGTTGACAGCGACCAATATAGTGTTCCTTGCTATTGCAGAAGAGACAATGCATTTTGTTAGCTTTGTTGGTGTCAGCAAGAGCGTGCTTAGGGGAGGCACCCTGTCGTGTTGGCGCTGCTCCAAGATATACAGCTGTAGCTTGACCTTTGACCCTGAAGGAACTTTTTTCTGTTGCGCTCCCCGAGGGCTTCTCCTGTTGATAGCGTTGCACCAATCTGCTGGAAAGGCGCTGCTGTTGTGCTTTACCTTGAAGCCATCCATTTAGGTCCTGCAGGTTGTAGGGGTTCAGACTTGTGCCATTTAGTTTGCCTTGTAACTGTAAATGCTCGATGAACCCATCTCTGTGGTACTTTGGCAGCTTGCTAAGTAGGCGATCGACATGTGAGCAGCAGTTCAGTTCCATGCCTTGTGGTCCCTCTAAGGAGAGCAGCATGCTTACTAGGAGATGGACTCGCAGAGCAAAGCTCTGAAAGGTGCGGGCATCAGTCGGCTTGACATCTGCGGAGGTCAGAATGGCAGCTATTTCGCTTTGAGCAAGCTGATGTGGCTGACCATACTGGAACTGCAAAGCTTGCATGGTGGCTGTATATGGGTATGGATGGTGGCGGCACGACCGACCTATCATTTGTGCTTTGGGAAGCTTGAGATGTTCAAGTAGCATATGATATTTATCATTCTCACTTAATTCTGGATGGGGTTCGAGTAGGTTACAAAGAGCAAGCTTGAGGTTAGCAAACTCTCTTTCACTATCTGCAGTAAAATCTGGAATTTTAGGTTGTGGCACCCCGTAAGTTGAGCGTTGTGACACACCATATGTTGAGCGTTGTGACAAGTTAGTGGGTAATGGGGGAACATTGTGACTTGACAGCATCTGTGGCTGATAGACTGTGGGCATGCTACCCTCTAGTGGTGAAGTGTATAATGGGTACTGAGGTGTTGTTACTGCTGTGAGTCCGGGGAGGTGATGAGTTACGTTTGCACCTGAGTGAGCGTCAGGTATTGCAGGTGGAAAGGGATGACTGAGCACATTCAGGGGATTGTAAGAAGCAACTGCAGGTGTACAGGTTGCTGTAGTGCGTTGATGATCGGCTGGTTGGATGCCTTCTCCAGATTTGCCACAGTGCTGAGGGGTGCCCTTTGGTCGTAGTAATAATGTGTCCTGGCTGGGGAGTTGTTCCTGATGTACAGCAGGCAACACCATTCTATATGAAGCAACAGAGGAGGGGGAGCTTGGGCATTGTGGTGAGAATGCTTGTGTTAATGTAAGTGGGGAAGCAGCTCTCTCACGTGCAGCTGCGGGAATGATGTCCACTTTATTAGTTTCATTCCCTGACACTGAATGTGTGCTTGCTGTTATGCATCCCCCAAGTGGAGGCTTTACAAAGTGCAGCTGCTTTGTTACTGGTTCAGGTGAGGGAGTATGTGAAATGGAAATTGCAGCACAACTGTCGCTCACTGAAGGAGGTTGTGCTGGTGAAGGCTCCGTGTCCATATGAAGGTCATTTCCGTCCATTTCTTCTTCCATGAGGAAGGACGATATGTGTTCCATCAGCTGTTGCCGTCGCCGTTGTCTGCTCTCATATTGGCGGAGTTTAGCAGTAAGTCGAGTAATTTCGTCCGTCTCCTCCTTTTCCTTTACTGATACTGATTCCATTAGTTTCCTGAGTGAAGAAACATTCAGCATGTCGACTGACGTGGCACGATGTGAGGTTACTCGGTCATCTATTTGAAGCAATGCATCTGCTTGGCTACTGTTCACCGCGGCTGCTGCTCCTCTCTGCTCCTCCATCTCGGCAGGGGGGAGGAAAGGGCAGGTCGGTGCACATTATAGGCAAGGATGTAGTCTTCAAGATGTTTTGGGGTGCGGCGTTCCCTCACCAATCGGTCTCGTACATCAGGATGGAATGGAGACGCAGATTCATCCTCTGATGACATTTCCATTGTAGCAATTATATCCGGCTCGAAGGACCTTTGTTGAGTATTAAACTCTGCGACTGTTTTTTTCGGATATTGACCACGTTGGGGTTCTGGTCAGAGAACACACAGTCATCATTTGGACTCCTCCAACTTTAATGGTGCATATTGGTGTTGGGGTTGTGGATATGGCAGTTTGTAGTGACAGTTCAGTTTATGGGTAGGGTGTGTATGAGGTAGTGCAAAAGGCTGCAGAGTAATGAGGTGCGAGGCAAGGGGTTCGGCTATAAGCCGCCTACCGGCCCGACCAGAACAGGTGGAGTTCAGGGGTTGAGAGGTGGAGATCCTTGGGCTCAGGCTCAAGGCCTATCTACAGCTCGCCATCCAAGACTTAGGGACCTGGCCTACGTAAACACAGGACCCGGAGTTCAATCAATGTGCGCACATAAACATCAACATTAAGTCATCTATTGTTCGACCTTCAACAAATAAGTTACACTTATTATTATTGTTGAGTATTAAACTCTGCGACTGGTTTTTTCGGATATTGACCACGTTGGGGTTCCGGTCAGAGAACACACAGTCATCATTTGGACTCCTCCAACTTTAATGGTGCATATTGGTGTAGGTTCATTTAGTTAGTTAGTTAGTATCTGTAAACCACAAGCAAACACCCATCAACATTTATGTCATTTAACTAAACAACAATATATATATATGCCTATATATATGCTCAAAGTAAAATACTAGAGACATAATATATTGCATTTCCACAATGGCATATGAGCTAGCCACATTAGCAGCAGCAATGCTATCCTTAACAGGGAGATGTTAGCTCGTAGCATTCTGACAACACAGCATCAATAATATTATTAAAACACCCCTAAATGTTACACAAACACAGTGATGTCTATTAATAAACTAAATTAGTCTTATATAATAATCAACATACTCACATCGTCAAAGACTAGAGCACCGATTAAACGTAGCAGAGAAAACAAGTCAGCACACATTAACACACGTCAAAAGGGAAGCGGAAGTGACCCCTACAGGAAGGAAGCGGAAGTGACACTGTCATGAAATGCTTCAAAATAAAGTCTCTGAAACGTAGATAACATGGGGAATTCTTAACAATTATCATTATTAGCAATAATACTGCTAACATTAACAATATTAAACCATCCCATGTATGTACAACATAAACACGACAGTACACAGTGTTGTCACTATGACGGGTGCAACATGAACAATATTAAACAATAGAAAATAACAGTGACGTCACTATGACGGGTGTAACATTAACAATATTAAACAATAGAAAATAACAGTGACGTCACTATGACGGGTGTAACATTAACAATATTAAACAATAGAAAATAACAGTGACGTCACTATGACGGGTGTAACATTAACAATAACAGTGACGTCACTACGACGGGTGTAACAGTGTTCATTCATTGTCTTTACCGTAGCATAAAAAGTGCACATGGCCTTAAAACGCCACAACACTCAGTCACCATATGTAAGTACCCAAAATAAAGACTCGAAATAAATATAAATTCAATGGGATCAGAAACATTGGAGGAAACGGGATTAAAAGCCGATGCTAACCGCCCATAGACAATACATGGGTACGGCTAGCAGCTACTATTAGCAAACAGATTCACTTACCAATTCGGCTTAATAACACTCTCTCGTCGCAACTCGGCCCTGATGGTCGGCTCCTATAAGTTTACAATTAGTTGTAAAATGTTGGACGGTTGTTTTTACGATATGCAGGCAAACGACAACTTTAAAACATACCGGCTTCAGATGTGCCCAGGCTTAGCCACCGCACCTGGCAGCCATCTTGGGACGGTGGATCATATAGAGCGCGATAGGCTGCAGCGGGTCACGTGAGCGCGTGTGTTAAACTCGTGAGATTAAACGTGGAAACGCTGCAGGTAATATGAGGGGATGCCATGAGAGGAAATATGGCTTATTTCCCACCCGTGTTACACGCACGCCTCCACACTTTGTTTTGTTTAACCCCTTCTTAACTCTGGGCGTACATTAAAAATACCCGGTACACGCAACCCTAACTCAAAATGCCGGACATTTGAGGCATTTAAAAAATCCGCCCGGACACCCCGGACATCCCCGCAAAAGAGGACATGTCCGGGGAAAAGAGGACGTATGGTCAGCCTAGTGTAAACGGGGCCTTTGTTAGCTGCAGTTGGAGACACCTATAGCACAGGACATACAAGCAGGGTCAATATGGCGAAACAGAAAGAAGCAAATGTCCAACTACTGTCCATTCACGTGGTGTTTGGCCATTGCCACTGAAACGTATCCATTCCACTCAGTGTCTGTGAAAAGATTGACTCCACAGCTGTCTTTGGCGTCGGGAGTGTAGCCACATCTGGACACAGTAAGCACATCATGTTGGAATGATTGTGCTAGACAAGCACAGCTGACGTAATTAACTTTATTGGCTTGCTCAAGTGGTAGTAAAATACAGTGACAGGATCCGAGTGCTCGACTTACCTTTTAAGTAAGATTTGAAGAACTTCTTCACAGTCATGTGTAGCTAATTGTTAAGCAAAAGAAAAAAAGATTAAAAAAAAGATGCCGTGTACAGTGGGGCCTTTCACGTCTTGATCTCAGTTCTCCACACATCTGGGGCAATGGTAAGAAAATACCCACCACTAGGGGATCACCCTCCCTGCAGACAATGTGGAAGGCATTCCAGTCATCTTTGCTCTTTAGTAGAGGTGGTTGATCAGCTCCTGCGTCAAGTCAAGGTTCCTCCAGGTGCAGGCCATCGTCAATGGTGTCCTTTGAAGGAAACATTTGTTAAATACAGCAGGGCATACTTGCCAACCTTGAGACCTCCGATATCGGGAGGTGGGGGGGGGGGGGGTTAAGAGGAGAGTATATTTACAGCTAGAATTCACCAACTCAAGTATTTCATATATTTATATATATATATATATATATATATATATATATATATATATATATATATATATATATATATATATATATATATATATATATATATATATATACAGTATATATATATATATGTATATATATACAGTATATATATATATATATATATATATATATATATATATATATATATATATATATATATATATATATATTTCATTATACATATAAATAAAATAAATACTTGAATTTCAGTGTTCCGGAGGCTATCCAGTAGATGGCAGCATTGTCCTGTTTAACTTCTCCGTTCATGAATGAGTATATCATTTCGGCCACCGTGTTCAATGGAGAAGTCTGTTCTACAAAATGTACAGGCAACATACATACCCCTTCCCCTTCGAACTGTCCTGGATGAACTGAAATTCTTGTTTCCATTCGTTTTGGAACTTGCAAGCGTATTTCTTCATCTTGCTCGTCGACGGCGTCGCCATGTCTGTAACTTCCTCGTTCTTCTGCTTCATCTCCTTGTTGTGTGCGCAGTTGTGCACTCTACTCTCTAAAAGCCGTAGATGTTATGACGTCATTGGGCAGGCAAGCTGTTTATATTGTGGGAAAGTGGACGTGAGAACAGGCTGTCCCCACTCAGGTCCGCATTGAGCTGGAGGGGGCGTGGCCTCCAGCTCCGGCTGAATACCGGGAGTTTGTCGGGAGAAAATTTCTGCCGGGAGGTTATCGGGAGAGGCGCTGAATACCGGGAGTCTTCCGCTAAAAACGAGAGGGTTGGCAAGTATGCAGCAGGGTTTCCCCTATACTTTTCACAAGTATTACAAATTGAGGAGCATCATGTGTTTCAAAAAACTTACACATCTATAGTCCTGTTCTAGAATAAATGATAAATGATAAATGGGTTATACTTGTATAGCGCTTTTCTACCTTCAAGGTACTCAAAGCGCTTTGACAGTATCTCCACATTCACCCTTTCACACACACATTCACACACTGATGGCGGGAGCTGCCATGCAAGGCGCTAACCAGCAGCCATCAGGAGCAAGGGTGAAGTGTCTTGCCCAAGGACACAACGGACGTGACTAGGATGGTAGAAGGTGGGGATGAACTTAGAACTTAGAATTAACTTATTTGGACTCAATTGTAAAATTGCAGATGTGACGTTCGCAAACAAATAGTCTTTTGAATGGCTCTTTTAAAGGCCTACTGAAACCCACTACTACCGACCACGCAGTCTGATAGTTTATATATCAATGATGAAATCTTAACATTGCAACACATGCCAATACGGCCGGGTTAACTTATAAAGTGACATTTAAAACTTCCCGGGAAATATCCGGCTGAAACGTCGCGGTAGGATGACGTATGCGCGTGACGAAGTCAGAGTAACGGAAGTTATGGTACCCGTAGAATCCTATACAAAAAGCTCTGTTTTAATTTCATAATTCCACAGTATTCTGGACATCTTTTGCAATTTGTTTAATGAACAATGAAGGCTGCAAAGAAGACAGTTATAGGTGGGATCGGTGTATTAGCAGCGGACTACAGCAACACAACCAGGAGGACTTTGTTGGAGCGCTAGCCGCGCTAGCCGCCGACCTCACCTTGACTTCCTACGTCTCCGGGCCGCCAAACGCATCGGGTGAAGTCCTTCGTCCTTCTGCCGATCGCTGGAACGCAGGTGAGCACGGGTGTTGATGAGTAGATGAGGGCTGGCTGGCGTAGGTGGAGAGCTAATGTTTTTAGCATAGCTCTGTGAGGTCCCGTTGCTAAGTTGCTAAGTTAGCTTCAATGGCGTCGTTAGCACAGCAGTGTTAACCTTCGCCAGCCTGGAAAGCATTAACCGTGTATTTACATGTCCACGGTTTAATAGTATTGTTGATTTTCTATCTATCCTTCCAGTCAGGGGTTTATTTTTTTGTTTCTATATGCAGTTAAAGCACGATGCTATCACGTTAGCTCGTAGCTAAAGCATTTCGCCGATGTATTGTCGTGGAGATAAAAGGCACTGAATGTCCATTTCGCGTTCTCGACTCTCATTTTCAAGAGGATATAGTATCCGAGGTGGTTTAAAATACAAATCCGTGATCCACAATAAAAAAAGGAGAGTGTGGAATCCAATGAGCCAGCTTGTACCTAAGTTACGGTCAGAGCGAAAAAAGATACGTCCATCACTGCCTCTCAAGTCGTTCACTGTAACGTTCCTCATCTACGAATCTTTCATCCTCGCTCAAATTAATGGGGTAATCATCACTTTCTCGGTCCGAATCTCTCTCGCTCCATTGTAAACAACGGGGAATTGTGAGGAATACTAGCTCCTGTGACGTCACGCTACTTCCGGTACAGGCAAGGCTTTTTTTTTATCAGCGAGCAAAAGTTGCGAACTTTATCGTCGATTTTCTCTACTAAATCCTTTCAGCAAAAATATGGCAATATCGCGAAATGATCAAGTATGACACATAGAATGGATCTGCTATTCCCGTTTAAATAAAAAAAAAATCATTTCAGTAGGCCTTTAAAGTTTACGACAAGAACCAATCCGCAGTTGCGAGCCATTCCTTTGGGAGACGCTTGCCCAAGTTCCAAGACTTGAGACTGGACTAGACAATGACTCAAAGAAAAAGTAGTGTTACGTCTGGGTCGCATGGTGATGCGCGGGTCGTTCTTCCAAGATGCAGCAAGAACTCCGGAGGCAAGGTGCAGGTAAGACAGTGATTTACTGCTCAGTGGCCTAGTGGTTAGAATGTCCGCCCTGAGATCGGTAGGTCGTGAGTTCAAACCCCAGCCGAGTCATACCAAAGACTATAAAAATTGGACCCATCACCTCCCTGCTTGGCACTCAGCATCAAGGGTTGGAATTGGGGGTTAAATCACCCAAAAAAAGGATTCCCGGGCACGGCCACCGCTGCTGCTCACTGCTCCCCTCACCCCTCAAGGGTTGAGGGGGATGGGTCAAATGCAGAGGATAATCTCACCACACCTAGACTGTGTCAAGCTATGTTTTGTTTGTTTGTTTTCTCCCCTAACTTGAAAAGGGTTTTGACTTTTTGACCACTGGGACTTCACTCTTTGTTTTAATCCAATGATGAGACAAATCTCTTTTTCTCCTTTTATTTTGGACTAGATTGTCTCTTTTTTTCATCAAATAGGTATAAGGTGAAAAACCTATGGAAATACAAATACAAAAGCAGTTAGGGACCAATATAAACAAATTACAATAAACCATTTTTTAAAAGTAAAAGTGTTTCCAAAAGTACATATACATGATCTTTAACAGCTTAGATTTGACATTTAAACATTTAACAACCACTTGGCAATTAAAATAAATTCAACATATTAAATCAAACATCAAAATAATATAAGTCATCTCACTGTCAGCCACCCTGGTCTCTGTAAACAGTTAGGCACTACTGCATTTGGCAAATTCTCCTCAAGCAGTGTTTGTTGGCCTGAAGTCTGAGCTGGAGCTGCAGACTTAAAAAGGAGTGGATTTGATTGCTTCAGGTGAGAGCCTTCCTGATTGCTGATGGTCTTCAGCTGTTGGGAAAAGTTGTCTGTAATTCCAGTTCTGTCCTCTGGGGGGAAATGGGAGCCAAACCCACATTTGGACATGAGGCCCTTCTGTTTGGGTGAAGGCTTTGGCCTTGTGTAGAGTTTGCCAAGACTGTGTGTGTGTGACAATCCTTGGTACTTTAACTTTAACTTTATTGTACGTAAATCAGTCAACGTACCAACAAACAAAACAAGCGTGCTAATAGCACGGGGAGCTCAGGTGAAACTTAACACAGGAATCAAAAGCATGGGTGACAAACGTAATGTTGCGAGAAGCAAACAAGACAGCCAGACAGAGTGCTGCGAAAGGCAGGAATAAATAGCTCTCGGATTAGTGCCCGGGAGCAGATGAGCGTCCAGAACACTAATCAGAGGCAGGTGAAAATAATCAGCACCCATGACAACCAAGAAACACAAACCCAAGGGTGCTGGAACAGAACTAAGGGAGTCTTAAACTAAAACAAAACATGATCCGGGCAACGGACCATCACACGTAGCAGCATTTAGATGTACTTTTCTGGTTTATTGTTCTGAAGTGGACATGTAAAGTTGTTCAGACATATGCACACCGGGTAGGGGAGTACAACTTTGTATTCACATTTATATTAGGTCCTAATTTTGCACTCCACTGACGGATAATCCTATGGAATACTCAACAAACCTTTTTTTGGTCAAGTATAGGGATCTATTCCATTGCATAGTTTAGTTTTTTTTGCTCGTATCTACTTTTTGCAGGAAGATGTAGGCCCCTTGCGTATTCAAGAGTTTGGGCGCCAGCTTGGCTCGGTTGACCACCACTGTTTTTCACTTCGGGAAGAAGTCCCACGACAGAATTCAAGCAATTTGGGGAGTTAACGAGCTGCCGACTTCTTTCTCATCTGTGATTGGTCAAATGTTGAAGAGCCGACGCACTGATTGTCAATGACACAAACGCAATTATGTCGTACCTACTCCCATTTTTTACTTTTTTCTCGATCGACCATAACACCTCACCATATTTGGCTTTTTTCACATTTTTGCCTGTTTTAGGTTCCCCGGGGCGGTCCTTGGCTCGCGGCCAATTTTGGCGTCAAGCCGTAACTTATCAGTAAACATATTTATATATAGTCAATTTATTTGATATTGAAATGTGTTTATTATTTCTCACCAATCAGCCCTCTTGAAGCTGTCCACTTAAGCTCTCCTTTGCAGCTGATAGTTAACAGGTGCTAGGTGGCCCATACAGACGCTGCTGGCTTCATGCATCAGTCACTTGTAGTAAACTCCCACTTCGATGCTGACTTCTTTTATTAGAAACTCTAAGATGTCCAGGAGTTTGAAACCGTCTTCGTCCACGGTGGCTGTAAGATCTAAAAAGAGAGAGAAGCAAATTTTGACCAACAATGAACCTAAACAGCGCCTATTTAAAATATTGATTTATATATCAAGTGCACATTTAATTACCATATCCCCAGTGTTAAATATGCAGTGTTAACATGCATTACATCTATCAGAGTTATTACAACAACAGCTGGAGTAAAACGCCCCCCAGTGTTAGTGTTGATTTCCGTCGTTAAACGAGACAGTGTTAGAGGTACTCTGATTAGCCCCGCCCTCCAGCCCCTCCTCGTGTCCACACCCTGAAGAATTTTCTGGAAGCCATATATTCTGAATGTTTAAGGACTGTGGTAAGTTGCTTCTCCTCTCTTACTAAATCAATTATTTGTCTTTTGTAGCATCATGTCAGAATTTACTTTATATTGTTGCTCAATATGTAATGAAGTTATTTGTGTACGGTTTTGTATCTAAAAAATGTTTTATTCTAAAAGGGCTAATGTCACCCAGTGAATGCTAGCTTAAATGTTAGCCACCTCAGACTTCGTTTTTGCGCGGGCTGTGGGAGAATTTCAAACATTATGTGAAATAGAATATTTAATATGTAAATTGTACATAATTATATATACTGTATAAACCTGGAAAACTTATATTTTACTCACTTATTCACAAAATACTGGTTTTCACTGTAGTATAGTGATGTACATGTACACTTGAGTACTTAAAATGCCTAATGGAGTGCTTCAGTACTCATATCTTTTAATTATTATTTATATTTTTATTTTATTTATGTATTTATTTTTCTAACTTTTAATACAAGGGTTTTTCGACCACGGAGCACAACATTAGAAGAGTCATTTTAACACGTTTGTTACATTTACAGGAAACATTTAAGCCCCAAAATAGATTATTTTTGCACCCAGTGCAAATAACGCAGAACCTTTGTCATTCCGCGCCCACAACAGTGGAAGCTAGGTATGTTAGCCGCTTGGCTAGCAGACGAGGCTAGCAGAGCCCTGGGCGGACAGGTGAGTTTACCGCCGCTGCCACGAAGCGAAATGAGGAACTCGTATAAGTACCACCGTGTTTCTATGTCTAATATCAGGTTAGTGTGCCCGTTAATTTTATCATTGTATAATCTTGTGACTATATGCTCCGTGTACAGGCTGGGAAAGGGAGAGTTAAAAGATGTCAAAGTATTGTAAGGACGCCACTCGCGCCGTTATCAACAGTTGACAGCCTTTAATGAATGTCGTAACCCGACTACTGTAAGCTGTATTCAACGCCAAAATAAATATATAATAATGAACACACAGAAACCGTCTTTTACTCTGTTCTTCGTTACACACACAGACCAAACTTGAACCTCCCCTTGCTCTGTAAACTGCATGTAACTGGCTTCAAGTTTATCAGAAACCAGAACATTTGTAACTATTAAATAAACTAACATAGGGCTCAGTCCGTTACAGTATAGATGTGCATATATATATATATATATATATATATATATATATATATATATATATATATATATATATATATATATATATATATATATATATATATATATATATATATATATATATATATATATATTATAAGTATTTATAACTTTCACAAATGCATTGCAGTTCATAAAATAATAATTTAAAAAAAGGTTGCAGTATTACATATACCCAGAACTGTGATACGTTGACTTCTTTTCTGGCATTCTGAATGAATGTGCATGTGGATGGATCTTTATTATGTTGCTCTAATCCTGCTTATGTGCTATATACTTTCTACAGGGAAAATGCTGGTAAAAGTGAGACTGGGTGATGTCCAAAAAGTTGTTAGAATAACAGAACCATATTTATCGGACTTTTTGAATGCAGGTAGGAATTTGATATTGTGAAAGTGATGTTTGCACACAAGCTTTAACTGTGCTATGAGCAGAGTATGTACACAGCCTTGAATGTCTGGAAATACAGTGTTTTCCAGGTTTGAAATCAGAATCATGTATGTAAAACACACAAGGAATTTGACTCCGGTAAAATGTGCTTTCTCTGAAACAATGAACGAAAAAATAAAAATAAAATATATAAATGTGCTGGAAATGTGAACAATGTGCTGGAAAATGCTGGAATTACTCTATGATGGCCAGTGTCACAATCTAAAAATGTATTGATGTAATTTTGTTGCTTCCGGTGTAAGCATCAAATGTGTCTGGGTGGGGCAAGCCCAGTTATTTGTCATGCAGTATATATATATATATATATATATATATATATATATATATATATATATATATATATATATATATATATATATATATATATATATATATATATATATATATATATATATATATATATATATATATATATTTATATATATATATATACATATGTCTATTTAAAGCTTTGGCTTCTTTAAAAAGTTTACATTTTATCTTGAAAGTGCTGGAAAATAGTTAGAATTTTGCTCCTAAAAAGCTGTATGTTAGTTAATAGCACTGTTTCAATTAAATGAAAATTCAGTTGAATTTAGTTATAGAAAACTGCTCTCACTTTATAACTAATGGTAAGCACAAAGTTTATATTATAACTCAAATGATAGGTTTGAATTCCAAATTTAGTGTCTGTAACTGGGTTTCCATTACAGATTTTTTGCAAAATAAAAGCAACATTTCTAAATGATGACAGTCTAATTGCGCATGAAATCTTATCCCGCAAGAATTCGGCATAGGAAGATGGACTCTCCAAAAATCCATATAACAGTCCGTATTCCTATGTTGTTATAACACAAAATGGCTTCAAACACTCACAAAATGCTACAAAAACCCATAAAATGACTTAAAAAACACACAGAATACTACAAAAACCCATAAAATGACTTAAAAAACACAGAATACTACAAAAACCCATAAAATGACTTAAAAAACACACACAATACAACAAAACCCATAAAAAGATTTAAAACACACATACAATATCCCCAAAACACACAAAATACTAAAAAAACACACAAAATGACTTAAAAAACACACGGAATACTACAAAAACCCATAAAAAGACTTAAAACACACATACAATTACCCCCAAAACAAACAAAATACTCAAAGAACACAAAAAATGACTTAAAAAACACACGGAATACTACAAAAACCCACAAAAAGACTTAAAACACACATACAATATCCCCAAACCACACAAAATACTCAAAACACACAAAATGACTTATAAAACACACGGAATACTTCAAAAACCCATAAAAAGACTTAATACACAAATACAATACCCCCAAAACACACAAAATACTCAAAGAACACACACAATGACTTAAAAAACACACGGAATACTACAAAAACCCATAAAAAGACTTAAAACTCACATAAAATACCCCCAAAACACACAACATACTCACAAAACTCAGAAAATTACTTAAAACGCACATAAAATACCCCAAAAACACACTACATGACTTAAAAGACCCACAACATGACTTAAAAACACACAATTTACTCAGAAAATGACTTTAAACACATAAAATACCCCACAAAACACACATAACACTACAAAAACCCATGAAGTTACTTAAAAAACACACAAAATACTCAGAAAATGACTTAAAACACACATAAAATACCCCCAAAACATCTGCTTCTACATTGTTAATGGCGAGGTTACTAAACAATCACCTGTTAGCTAACCAGCGTGAAGATATGCAGATAAGATTACAGGTATCATAAATCATGTTTCATTTTATGTGTTTTTTGAATTGAGTGTGCAATTTCACATTTGTTGTCCCTTTTTTTTGGTAGCCCTATTTGAAATTATATATAGGTGTATCAAGTCATTAGTCCCCCCGCGACCCCGAAGGGAATAAGCGGTAGAAATGGATGGATGGAAGTCATTCGTTTTTTCTAATGATAATTTTTCTTATATTTGTGTATACAGTATTTGTTTTGACTGGGCCTTTCAACTTTGGCTGTATGTTTCGCTTCAAAATAACTGATTTGAAACTCATTTTAAAAATATATCAAATGACCTGTCGGTTTCTGCTTTTTTTCTGTTTCTTAGCATTTGCCAAATTCGGTGTCCCAGCTGTAACAGAAGGTGTCAAAGTTGTTGACAGTTCAGGGACTGAGATAGATGATGATGTTTTTGACGAAATTGTGAAGGATCCATCCACTGGGGTTCTAACCATCAAATACGAAACAGGTTTGTTACTAGGGATGATGTTTGATAAGGAATTATCGAGTTCGAGCCTATTATCGAATCCTCTTATCGAACCGATTCCTTATCGATTCTCTTATCGAGTCCAGATAGGTTGTTGTATATGGAAAAAAACACACAATATTTGGTTTAACAAAAGCTCACTTTTATTATATAATAAAAAAATAAAATCTAATAAATAAATAAATATTGACTGTTACCCACCTAAAAAAATAAAATAAATAAATATTGACTGTTGTTACCCAAAGTATTTTAAGTGGGATTTTTCAGAGAAACAAATATATACAGTAACACAAAAACAACCTGTCTCTGTGATCACTATAGGTGTATAAATAATAATATAGTGTTAAATAAAATCAGTCCCTTGGGCACAAAACTGAAAATAATACAGCTCTCCAAAAAGTGCACTTCTGCTGCTATTTAACATAACTGTTTGTTATGATGCTTTGACATTTTTGCACTTTATTTCTTTATTGAAAGAACATTCTATGAAGAGAAAAGTTCTTTGCAAATGTGGTTACAATGCTAATAAATGAAAAGTTAAAGCTAAAAAAAGAAATACACTTTATTGAGTTAACATTATTTCTTTATGGGGGAAAAATGTTATGAGCTAGAGAATATAACAACTACACTACCCAGCATGCAACGGGAGTTACGAGCATGCGCTGTGATTTTGTTTTGTTTACAAGGAAAGAAAAACAAAAGTTAAAAAAGGGAGATATGTTGTATATATATGTATGTGCTGCGGTTGTTTTAAGAATGTTGCGACAGCTGCCGTAAAGGAGGTGCGTTGCTATGTTTCCGGTTGGTCGTAAAAGTGTTCGTCATGTGTTTTACCCTGCTAAAATCTCTCAGTAAAGTTATTCGATGGATTATAGCTTTTGTTTTGAACTTTATTACACCTTGGAGCGCTTTTTCCCGTCCATTGTTTTCCTGCTTTCGCTATCTACGCCTAATGACTGAGCTACATGACGTCATTTATTGTGATGTCCCACGGAGCATTTCTGGTCGGGACGGGATTCGAATAAAGAATCAACTCTTTTCCTTTACTATAGTGGTCTCGATAACGGGTACCGGTTCTCAAAAAGGGATTCGAGTCCGAGGACTCTGTTCTTTTCTTATCAAACAACCGGGAAAACCGGTTTCGAGTATCATCCCTATTTGTTACCGCTTTAAATTTGTAAGCTATATTAACATATTTATTCCAATAGTGAGAAGAGGTAAATCTTTATTTATAATCAAGCTAAGTAACTTTTTTTTTCAAAGCAAACCGATATTCTCCATTAGATTAGGTGTGGGCTTATGAGCAAATTGTGTCCAACATGTCTTCTTTTTCCTTTTTGCAATGGTGGTTAGAATCTGTCTCAATGGTAACCTCTCCAAAGTCCCAATCATCCGTTTGTTCATCGGACTCAGACACAATCATCCTTGAAGACACTCCTACCAGAAAGCGTCAGAGGCTGAACTCTGAAGCTATGCAAGTAAGACTTCATACAGGCACTAATGCTTTCTATTGAACAAGGATTAAAATGGTTCGAACAATGATCTTAAATTGCATCGTATGAGGGATATATGTTTAAGTTATGTCCAGATTTTAACATTGTTTTGTACTAAATATAGATTTCTTAAACTGTTTTATATTTTTGTTTGATATTTTTATTTCAGCTGGTGAAATCCATTCTTACCAAGAAATCAGGTGAAGAATATATAATAAATGAATACAACCAAACTAAGTCCTTGACAGATGAGAGCAGAAGAAAATTGGTGAATATACTGGCAGCTGAGATGACGGACAAGAATGGGTAAGTTGTTTATTACTTTAGATTGGCACATGTGTTCTTATTTAGGTTTCAGAGTAATTTTAAATCTAAAGTAAATAATAAACTCAAGAGTAATATTTACACTAATCAGAGTTAAAAAAATAAGTTGAACAACACTACAGTGTTACAATTTTTGACTCTATTTAGTGTCCATTTAACTATAAATTTAACACTGGAAAGAGTAAATTTAACACCAGACAACACTCTACAGTGTTACAATTTTCGACTCTATTTAGTGTTCATTTAACTCTATAAATGTAACACTATGGAAAGAGTAAATTTAACACCAGCTCAGGTTAGGACCATATAGACTCGGGTATAGTGTTAAATTGAACTCTTTAAGTGTTGATTTGACACTATGGAATTTACTGTGTAGGCACACAAACACAGTCAATAAATGTTACTCGCTTGTGTGATTTATTAACGAGAACCAGAGATAAATCCATAGTTTCCAAGCCAACGCATCAATACGAGGAGCTATTGGTTGTCCTACAAGTCACCGTATAGGTGCCCTTATGATGACATCATATTGAGACATTTGCATGTAGTTCTAACAAATTATAAGACATTAGATAACATAAAAACATAAGTACTTGTGAGGGAAACAGAAATGTGTTTAAAAAACTACTTCGAATATACTATATTTGGATGTACACATTTTTTTTGTCATTGTGGTCAAATGTAAGTGAAATGTACGGACATTTTCAAGGCCATTTGAGTCAGTTTTGCCCAGAAGTGTCACGGCGCGGATTCGAACCCATGTCTCTCATAATTCTGAGTGTCACAAATCCTCCTCTGGCTTCTCGCTCGAACACGCCCCCGCTCACGCTGGACGCAGAACGCCCACGCAGCGACAAGGCTGCATGCAATCACTCATCAGCACACCTGGGCTTGACGAGAGGGAGTGGCATAAAGAGACAGCGAAGCCAGCAAAAGGGATTCAAACCGGATTGATAAACTGATCCGGAAAGCCGGCCAAACTATTGGCACGCAGTTGGAGGTGTTTGTGTCTGTGAGGGACAGGAGGACACTGGACAAACTGCTCGCCATCACGGACAATCCTGCCCATCCAATCCACCTGACAATTAAGGGACAGCGGCGCTCATACTCCAACAGGCTCCTTCAACTTCCTTCCCGCACTGTGCGATTCAAGAACTCCTTCATTCCGATTGTTTTTAAAGGGCTTTATAAATAAAGTTGGTATGGTATGGTACTCCATCCAGCTGTATAATCACTCGCCATACAGCAATAGATGACATCTGCCTATTATCTGACACCTGACATGTTAGCTACTTCTCTTTGTTTATAATGTCTATCTTCTATTTCCTGCTGGACCTACTCTCTATTTTATGCTGCTGCTGTTGTATATACTGTAATATTGTACATGGTCATTGGTATATATTGTATATATGTTATAGACATAATATAATATATCTGTATATAAATTATTCTGTACACATATTATGTATATATTCGTATATATGTTAGATTTTTTTATAGCTTTTTTAGTCTATTTATACCTGCATTGTCCTTTCCATCCTTACACTTTCCATCATTGTAACTGAGCTACTGTGTTGAACAATTTCCCTTGTGGATCATTAAAGTTTGTCTAAGTCTAAGTCTAAGGAGACCTTCGCCAGAACGTAGTCAGTCTCACCTGAGTAAGCATCACGTCTGGCACCTCTCCCTCGTTCCTTGCTCACCTTCTTTGTGCTCTTCCTCGTTCCTGTCTTGATGTCCTTTGTGTCTTCCGCGATCGTGTCTTGCCTCACAACCTCCTTGCCTTCCCCGATCCTTGACCACTGTTTGGACCCTGACATCGTTGCCTCTCTCCAGCCCCCGACTGCTTGCCTTCCTGCTGACTACCCCTTCGCCTCCCCCTTTGGATTCGACGAAAGATACATCCAGCACGCACGACAACACCCTCTGGTAAATTCTACATTGTCAATTCCACACACAGTCTGCATTCACTCACTAGTGGTAGCATACACATCCCACACATTCATCAAAGGTTTAAATAAACCTTCAAAAACGCATTTCTGCCTTGGTGTCGCCTCCTTCCCTTTGCCTAGTACACAACAAGAAGTGTCTAAACTTGATATTTCTCTCATTTTAATTTAATCAAACACGCTAAAATTAATCCAAAGTGGGTCAAGAAATGCTATGCAATTTAAAAACAAACCATTTCAGTTTTGTGGTAAAGTGTACAAAGGAATCCTCTCTGAATTTGCATTATTCTTTACTATCATTATTATTATTATTATTATTATTATTATTATTATTATTATTATTGTTTCGACAGCTTAATTGCCTTTGAGAGCTTCAACGTACACCTAAGCTTACCACATTTGCAGACACGTGTAGACGGGAGAAAATAAGTATGACCAGTCTTACCATCACAGGACCTACCAAATGTATGGTGTTAAGAACACCCAAGTTGTTGGCCACTTTGTTTTGCAAGTGCAATTTTGGGGATATTTGGGCCATTTCCAGTTTTAATTTGCTTTTATCTGTAGATATGCCAAGGGCCAATATAAAATGAGATCAGTTCAGACAGTCTTGAGCTTCCCTTACACTTCCTGGTTGCGCAGCTAGCCGTTTCATGAGTATTGTAGTTTTTAAAGAAAAAGCACAACAAACGCATCATTTTCTAATTTCACTCACTAGTTGGGTTGATTTGTGGGCGCTTTAAACTATGCAGAACATAATGCACATGGCTAAATATATTGAATTATGGTTTTTGTTTGCTCCAAATTGTGCACCTATTGACAAAGTTTTCACAAAATAGAAATAAATATTTTTGTTTTATTAAACAAGGAAAGTTAAAATGGGAGCGAGTGATTCCAGTCTTGGCAAAAGACATGCCCTCCATCAGGAGAGGGGATTGGGGGTGGGGGACGAGTTTCATTCTCCAACATGGATCATGAACACCAGGACTGGCAGTCGCCGTCCTCCCTTCTTTCAGGCAAGTAGCCATGCATTCTTCATACATATATTGCAAATCATATTTTATCATAAAGTATCTACTATGTGTTGTTTTCTCATGCCCTTTATTGCCAGCATGAGAACACACAATGTGCTACTTTTGTTTTTTGACAGGAAAAAGTTCATTAATGTATACTTAAAGCCTATGTTTACATACAAAAAATGTCTTCAAGATGGTGGTGGTGGATTGTGTTTGCTTTTAGAATAATTACATGTGTTGAATTGTATAGTTTTTCCTTGTATTAAAGTTGTTTAGATAGTTGGATTGTATGATTCAAATAATCCACGCATTGTAAATATACTGTATGTTTAGATCATAGTAGCAATGCACTTTTCAATGTGTTTTATATAAAGACGTGTTTTGTGTAGAAACCTGTGTTGTGTAATGCTTTAGGTGTGTGTTGTCATCCACTTTTATTGTTAAATATGTTGCCAATGTACACAACTTAGTGATCTAATTGGTGATATGAGAATATGATCTTGCTATAAGATTGTTTAGATGCGTTATAAAGAGTAGTTGTTCAATGGCTGGCCCGTTCTGGAGCTTTTTGGAAGGGAGTGTTTCTGAACTTAATCAGTTCCAGATGTTTTTTGGCAGCTTTAAACAATGACAAACAAACCAGATACTCATGCATGGAACGGACGGTGCGTCCTGCTGTGAGTGCTCCAGATGCGTTTGCAAATTCTTATCACACCTCCTTGGCCTCAAAAGTTAATAAGAAAGTTTTGCCTTTTCGTTGTGACTGAAATGAAAAGGAGAGGATAAGGTAGACATTGTTACGTGTTTTATTTGGTGGATTTCCTGTCGAGAGCTAGAAGGCAAATAATTTCCTTTTTGAATCACAAGTACCAGGAAGGAAGCGCTCAAAAAAAAAAATACAGCCACATCAATACTTGCGCGAGAATGCAATTGAAAGGACTTTCCACCCCTGGCAACTCACTTGCATTAAAGTTCCTAAAACACAATTAAATGGATACTGTCAGTGATGGGCAAGATACGTGGAAAATGTAGTAAGCTAAGCTACAAAAGTAGCTTGCTACATCAACACTACATCAGGGCTGCCATAACCTAAGGGGGTGGGGGACTTGTGGCCTCCCCTCACCAACCTCCCGGCCTTCAAACCTCAACACCCCATCCCGCCCCAAAAACACAGTTTGAAAAAAAAAAAAAAAAATCATGATTTTACTCAACAGAACAGCAACAATGCAAAAATATAATCCATTTTAAAAATAATTTTGTTCATGAATACAGATCCTTTACCACAGGCGCACGCACATCTGTGCGGTTGTAACCGAGGCCAGTCGATCTTGAGAATATAATGCTGGCGATCCAGAAGATTGCCTCTGCTTTTAGCTCAGTAGTCAGCACGCTCGCCTCTCACACCGGCGACATGGGCTAGCGCCCCACTTGGAGCAGTAGGAAAAAAGAGAGATAGTACACGATCGCTGCACAAAACAGAGCTGTCTGTGATTGACAGCCATGAACACCAGTCATCACATTCCGCTATCAAAACCGGGAGCCCCTCATTGGGTGGGGGCCTGTGGTCTTCAGACCAGGTAATCCTGTGCATTAAGGCGGCCCTGCACTACCTATTTATAAATATACAGTACAGGCCAAAAGTTTGGACACACCTTCCCCTCATTCAATGCGTTTTCTTTATTTTCATGACTATTTACATTGTAGATTGTCACTGAAGGTATCAAAACTATGAATGAACACATGTGGAGTTATGTACTTAACAAAAAAAGGTAATAACTGAAAACATGTTTTTTATTCTAGTTTCTTCAAAATAGCCAACCTTTGCTCTGATTACTGCTTTGCACACTCTTGGCATTCTCTCGATGAGCTTCAAGCACACCGGTGAAGTGAAAACCATTTCAGGTGACTACCTCTTGAAGCTCATCGAGAGAATGCCAAGAGTGTGCAAAGCAGTAATCAGAGCAAAGGGTGGCTATTTTGAAGAAACTAAAATAAAAATCATGTTTTCAGTTATTTCACCTTTTTTTGTTAAGTACATAACTCCACATGTGTTTATTCATAGTTTTGATGCCTTCAGTGACAATCTACAATGTAAATAGTCATGAAAATAAAGAAAACGCATTGAATGAGAAGGTGTGTCCAAACTTTTGGCCTGTACTGTATATCTCAATTTAATGACAACTTACCACCAAACAAATAGGCAGAGAAAAAAATGCTCAGTTTGATTGTGATGTTATGATCCGTTGCCCGGATCATGTTTTGTTTGGTTTTGGACTCCCTCAGTTCCTGTTTTGTGCACCCCTGGGTTTGTTTTCTGTTACCATGGGTGCCGATTGGTTGCAGCTGCCTCTGATTAGTGTCTGGGATGCTCACCTGCTGCCAGGCACTAATCAGAGTGCTATGTAGTCTTGCCTTTTCCCGTCAGTCAGTCTGGCTTCCTGTCAAGACGGGGACTATGGGGTGTTTGTTTTCCCGAGATGCAAGAATAGTTGGATCGGACATGGCTTGGAGGTAAATACATGATTTATTTTAAACACTGACAAAAGGAACAAACAAAAGGCGCGCACAAGGCGGAGGTGCAAACTTGACTATGAAACGAAATCTTACACTTAACGTAGACTAAGGACATGAAACAAAAGAACTGCTAAACGTGACATGAATAAACAAAAACTTATTGGAACAAGCATGGAAACGATCATGGAACAATGGCATGGAATGAACGCATGAGTGACAAGAGTAACAGCAGATAATGTCGCCAGGCCGACCAACAGAAAAAGACTGGCTTAAATAACAGTCACATGATTAGTGACAGGTGCGTGAATCAAAATGTGCAACAGGTGAAACAAAACAAGGGAGTGAAAAAGCAGGAACTAAGTGACCGAAACACAAACAGGACATAACTAAAACAAAACATGATCAAAAGACATAACACTTCCTAGTTTGCTTCACGCAACAGGTAACTGCAACTAGTTTTTGATTCCTCAGTATATGCTAGCTTCCACGCTAGGCTCTATAGTTTTTTGATTCCTGTTTTATATTGTTAGCTTCCATGCTAGACTCTACTTTGCTCTGTCTTCCAGTGCTATGTGCACGCTTTGTTTGTTCCTGTCTGATTTATTGGTAAAATAAATCATCTCCTACCTGCACGCGGTGTCCGAAGTCTGTCTGCATCTTGGGAGAACGACCCCCGCATCACCAAGCGACCAAATCGTTACATGTTAATTATAACAAACACAAACTGGAAACATGCCTTCTGCCTGACTTTTTAACATTTATTTTCATTTGAAAGTTGCGTTGCCGCATACAAAATGAGGGACAAAACACTAGAAATAAATGACATAAAAGGCAGTTTTACAATAATAACACAAAATAAACACCTAAATATATACTTTCTTTTGGGATGAAGACTTTTCAGCACAGGATAAATGACTGTTTTAACAGAAACCACATTGGCAAAATGACAATAACCTGGCCAAAGGAAAAGTGCAAAACATTTGTTTCACGTAAAAGATATGAACAAACTCCATCTTTGTATGAACGGAAATCAATAACATTTAACGTATTTTTATGCAAGGACTAGAATCTTATGTAACGTTTATACCAGTGTGTAACTAAGGAGCTTGGGTTAACAAATGAGCAGAAAACAGGCCAAAATTATATGTTTTAGGAACTCACATCAATGTTCCACCACTCGCGTTTCCGACTGCTCGCCAACACGCTCTTCGGAGCAAACGTCATAGCGAATGTCCCGCAAATTGCAAAAGGTCAAAATGATTGCCCTCTTCTTTCTTAATTTTCTATGCGCAATAATTCCGTTGAGGAAATATTGACTTTGATTGCACAAAATACTTGAAATTGCCACAAATGCTCCGAGACCGAGGCATGTTTATTTCCGTAAATACTGCATCACATTGGACGTATAATCAGTCACAATTGGCTAAAGTTTTGCCCGAACCTTAGCCAATCGGGACTCATCATACGTAACCCAACCAATCATCATGGATTTTCTCCGTATCAATGGATGTTCTCATTTATCCAGGTCATTGCATTTACTCCATATATTTTTTTTTTGGTTTTCCCTGGATTTGCAGTCCATTTGCTCTCTTTGTAGTATGTACTGGGAGATGTAGTTAAAGGGGAACTGCACTCTTTTTGGAAATTTGCCTATTGTTGAGGGACAAGAAAACGTATGTTGTTGTTTTTTTTCTTGCATTCTAACTCGTAATAATCGGCTCGTTCCAGGTGGCTAGCAATGCACCTAATGGGAGCAAGCCATTCTGCATTGAAATCAAATACATCCAAAAACTACCAACAATACTTCATTTATGGTCAGTATCCTGTATGATAACTAAGCTGTGGCAACATTGTTATTGTAAGAGCAAACACTGAGGAACTCTTTCTAGCGCAGTAACACATTGGCTTGTGACGACATGCTACGATTCTTAGCCATAAGCTAGCTTCTGCGTCAGCAGCTGAATGGGTTTTGAGTTTGTAATGCACAACACAATGCGATAAGACACCAATCTTTACATGAACAATCATATTACAGTATTTGTAAAGTATTAGCCTGTGGGAGTCGAGGTAATGAGGTGAGAGAGCAGTACTTCTGAGCCGGTGAGTTTATCAGACATCCTTCAACAACAACTTTCACCCCGAAAGTGTGTCCCCATATATCTGGTCCCATCCCGCCTATCCAACAATCCCCAATCTGGTGATGTGAACACTTAGTGAACCCACTACGAGCCCACATTTCATGTTTTGTTCGTACACAGCTAGCTTGACAGTGTATTTAGTTGTAACAACAAGCATGACGTACTGCAAGTATCATGATCACATTTATAGTGACTCACTCGATGGACAGTTTGATACAGCTATCCTGGGACGTTTTTTCCAGTTGATTTTGGGTAAGCACTACATTTCTGTCTCCAAACTCCATATTTAGAGCATCAAGTCACACTCGGCCTCCGTCTGCTCCAACGTTTTACCCTCTTCTTCGTGCTCGCTTCTAAAAGCAGCAGTTCATCCTCCGTATATTCAGCTTCAAAAAGATAAGTTTGTGTGTACAAAAATAGCCTTCTTCGCTGTCAGTTACCAAGTCTGCCATGATTAGAACACAAACACGTTTGTTTCAGGAAGTAGGAACACATATTTGTTGACGAAAGTCAGAAGTACACTGCTATGGGAACGTAAATAAATGTGCTGAGGAAAGAAGTTCCGGTAATGCATAAAATGACCATAATAAGGTAAATATTGTACATATAACATATTGTTGTTAATGTGTCTGTTACTACATTATATATGGACTTGCAGCGTGTATATAAAGTGTTGATGGGGGGTTTAGAAGTTGTTATGGCGGACTTTGAAGGATACAATGTTGACTTCCAATAGCCGCATCTTGGAAGCATTTTTTTGTCATGAGAATCCTAAAGAAAAAGACATGTGACGTCACCATGGAGGAGTGAAGGATACCAGTCACTCATGAAGTAAGCTACCACCGCCATGCTTGACTGGACACAAAACACACTTATTTTGCTACTCACTTGTGTTGCTACCTGCTTCAACAATAATGTCTGTGTGTTGACTCATTTTCAGTGGAAAGTTTCAGTGTCTCTTCAGAACATATACCGACATAATTCTTTCTGTATTGCAAGTCAATTCTTTGAAATTTGTGGCTCTCAAGTGACTTGATAATATTGTCGTTGCAGCAGATGTTCCCGCAAATAAGCATGAACTATGGCTCTTCTGAGAAAAAGTCAGTACAAATTTTTTTTTTTCATGAATTATCATTGTAAGATACACTTCTATTTGTGATTTAGCACAATTAATTATGAGTTCAGTGCACAAAATGTGATTAATTGTGATTACATTTTTTACTTAACTAACGATAAATGATTAAGAGATTATAAGCGAACAAAACGTCACTCAAACAAAACGTCGCACTTCAACAAAATTCCAAACGGACCATTTGGGGGAAGTTTGAGTGAAGGCAAGATTGTTTTGTAAATATCTCTGCCATGCCTTCACGTTTGATTTCAAATTATCGTGACTTATGCAGATCCCAAATACACATAAGCAGGTACCAATAGGTGAGAAAAGTTGGTTTTGCATTATAGGGCCCCTTTAATGTTTTCATAATAATAGAATGATTTTCTGTTCAGTGGAAATTGTATCGCTCCTTGTAGTAAAACAACTACAGTGCTTGTGAAAAGTTTTGACATGCATTCCCAATGCTATTGAATGATAAATGTTTGACAGGTACTGTACATTTCTATTTCCAAAAGTTTAAAAATGAAACAAAATATGAATTGTGCAAACATAGCATATAACTTCATATGTTAATTTGTGTTATTTAAAGTGATGCTTCCATTCTTGTCATGATAAGTCATGACTATTGTGGTTTTGTTGTCAACTTCCTGTGTTTAGAATCACTTCTTGTCCTGGTGCTCTTATTTTTTCAGTATTTCCTGTTTGGTCTCTGTGTTTTGAAGCACCTTTACTTTCTGTTCAATGCCCTGCCAGCACACCTCTTTGTTCAAATGGTCCTCTTTGTTAATTAGTTTTATTAAGTCTAGTTTTACTTGCATTCCACCGACCGTTCCCTGAATTCTTGGGGTCACGCCGACAGCAACGCTCACCAAACCGTGACAGAATGATCCAGCCCTGAAGGTTGGGGACCACTGGTGTACACAACACAGTAGCCTAAGTGGCAATATGAAATGGGAGGTGTCCTGGCTGGTCCACCATCATCATCATAGCAAAGCTGATCCAGGGTGGCCATGGTTATGCTAAAGCTAATATTTTTATACAATATAAAACCATTAATTTGCAGCTAATGTAGGAAATGTACAGTTTACACCTTTAAATCTTAAATCTGTGTGTTTTAGTCAATGGGCTCCTCCTGGTGTTACTGGTGCTGATGCTGTGTCTCCTCCTGCACAGCGCGCTACTCAGAGCCTCCATCCGCCGCAGACCTTCAGGTAAACGCAAATGCATTTTATTAGTGTGGATATTTTGAGTAATGTTTACTAAAAAAAAGTCTTCCGAAGGTCACTGGAGGAATCTTGGTATAGCTAGACAGCCAGAGGTGGATGACGTCATCCCCGTTGTCGTCTGTGCGTCGGAGGAGCGCGTGGGCGCGACCATGGCGACCATCAACAGCGTTCGCAGCAACACGGACCAGCCTGTGTTCTTTTATATTGTCACCCTGCGGGATGCCGTCACATTGACCAGGTAGCCGGAACCTGAACCAATATGCAGGATGCCCGGGGGTGTACGTGGGGGTTGTCTATGGCTACATCATGACGTCCAGCGCTCTCCTTGCAGACGTTACATAGAGGAAACGCAGCTGAAAGGCATCAAATATAAGATTTTGGAATTTAATCCCATGGTTCTAAGAGGGAAGGTGAAAGCAGACTCATCCAGACCAGATCTGCTCCATCCCGTACGTCTGTATGCATAATGCAGTTCCCTTTTTTGTATTAATATAAAAATAATTTTTTAAATTTTTTTTTGCAGCTTAATTTTGTGCGCTTTTACCTACCGCTGCTTGGAATTAACCATAAGAGGGTGATATACTTAGATGATGATGTCATCGTGCAGGGTACGTATCATACCAACACCAAGGGCTTGAAGATGAGTTGTCTGCAGATCATTTTTGTACTTCCCTGCTTTAGGTGACATCAGGGATCTGTTCAGGGTCAAAATGAAGCCCGAACACGCCGCTGCTTTCGCCACTGACTGCGACCTCCCCTCCACTCATGAGATGGTGCGCAGTATCGGCATGCAGGCAGGTGCACGTCACTCAGGTTTGGAGTCACACACAACAATGCAACTAATCCGCTTTTTTTGTTGCCCCCATAGACAACCTATATGGGCTTCCTGGACTACAGAAAACAGGAAGTGAAAGACCTCGGCATCAACCCGAATGACTGCTCTTTCAACCCTGGTGTGTTTGTGGCCGATTTAAGTGAGTGGAAAAAACAGAAGATCACCAAGCACCTTGAGAAATGGATGGAGGCCAATTTTAGGTAGGGTGGTGTTATTATCAACATAGCATAAAAGCTCTTATTGACCTGAAAATATGAAGCCAAATTATTGTATTTTCCGCACTATAAGGCGCACCGGATTATAAGGCGCACCTTCAATGAATGGTCTATTTTAAAACCTTGTTCATATATAAGGCGCACCGCATTATAAGGTGCACCGCATTATAAGGCGCATAGAATAGACACTACAGTAGAGGCTGGGGTTACGTTATGCATCCCGTAGTTGCGAGACCTGTTGTGGCTCAATATTGGTCCATATATAAGGCACCAGCTTTTGAGAAAATTGGAAGTTTTTAGGTGTGCCTTATAGTGCGGAAAATACGGTACATACAAAACCCAAAACCAGTGAGGTTGGCACGTTGTGTAAATGGTAAATAAAAACAGAATACAATGATTTGCAAATCCTTTTCAACTTATATTCAATTGAATAAACTGCAAAGACAAGATATTTAATGTTCAAACTTAAAAATGTAATTCTTTTTTGCAAATAAGTTAAAGTGCCAATGATTGTCACACACACACTAGGTGCGGTGAAATTATCCTCGGCATTTGACCCATCCCCACAGGGGAGCAGTGAGCAGCAGTGGTGGCCGCGCCCGGGAATCATTTGGTGTTTTAACCCCCAATTCCAACCCTTGATGCTGAGTGCCAAGCAGGGAGGTAATGGGTCCCATTTTTATAGTCTTTGGTATGACTCGGCCGGGGTTTGAACTCACGACCTACCGATCTCAGGGCGGACACTCTAACCACAAAGCCACTGAGCAGGCAAATAATCATTAACTTAGAATTTAATGGCAGCAACACAAAAAAGTTGGCACAGGACTATTTTTACCACTGTGTTACATGGCTTTTCCTTTTAACAACACTCAGTAAATGTTTGGGAACTTAGGAGACCAATTTTGTAAGCTTTTCAGGTGGAATTCTTTCCCATTCTTGCTTGATGTACAGCTTAAGTTGTTCAACAGTCCGGGGCTCTCCGTTGAGGTATTTTAGGCTTCATATTGCGCCACACATTTTCAATGGGAGACAGGTCTGGACTACAGGCAGGCCAGTCTAGTACCCGCACTCTTTTACTATGAAGCCACGCTGTTGTAACAAGTGGCTTGGCATTGTCTTGCTGAAATAAGCAGGGGCGTCCATGATAACGTTGCTTGGATGGCAACATATATTGCTCCAAAACTTGTATGTACCTTTCAGCATTAATGGCGCCTTCACAGATGTGTAAGTTACCCATGCCTTGGGCACTAATACACCCCCATACCATCACAGATGCTGGCTTTTCAACTTTGCACCTATAACAATCCGGATGGTTCTTTTCCTCTTTGGTCCGGAGGACACAACGTCCACAGTTTCCAAAAAACAATTTGAAATGTGGACTCGTCAGACCACAGAACACTTTTCCACTTTGCATCAGTCCATCCTAGATGAGCTCGGGCCCAGCTAAGCCAGCTGCGTTTCTGGGTGTTGTTGATAAATGGCTTTCGCTTTGCATAGTAGAGTTTTAACTTGCACTTAGATGTAGCGACAAACTGTAGTTGCTGACAGTGGTTTTTTGAAGTGTTCCTGAGCCCATGTGGTGATATCCTTTACACACTAATGTCGCTTTTTGATGCAGTACCACCTGGGGGATCGAAGGTCAGCAATATCATCGCTTACGTGCAGCGATTTCTCCAGATTCTCTGAACCTTTTTAATGATGTTACAGACCGTAGATGGTGAAATGACTACATTTCTTGCAATAGATTGTTGAGAAAGGTTGTTCTTAAACTGTTGGACAATTTGCTCACACATTTGACCCTCGCCCCATCCTTGTTTGTGAATGACTGAGCATTACATGGAAGCTGCTTTTACACCCAATCATGGCACCCACCTGTTCCCAATTAATCTGTTCACCTGTGGGATGTTCCAGATAAGTGTTTGATGAGCATTCCTCAACTTTCTCAGTCTTTTTTGCCACTTTTGCCAGCTTTTTTTAAACATATTGCAGGCATCAAATTCCAAATGAGCTAATATTTGCAAAAAATAAAGTTTACCAGTTCAAACGTTAAGTATCTTGTCTTTGCAGTCTATTCAATTGAATATAGGTTGAAAAGGATTTGCAAATCATTGTATTCTGTTTTTATTTACCATTTACACAACGTGCCAACTTCACTGGTTTTGGGTTTTGTATAAAAACGCAAATATTTAAATTTAGTAATGATAAGTTGTCCATGAGAAAGTAAAACGAAAAAAAACATACTTCTCTTTAACCACATTGACTAACAAGCATCCAGAATCTGCTTAGTCAGCATTAATCAGATCCTCCGGGATTTCTTGATCAGGCCAATTCATGTAAATTCAACCAACCTATACAAACATTTAGGGGGCCTACTTCATAATGAATTTCTGACTTATAAATGTTGTTACAATGTTAGATACTCGTGTTAAAAATGACCAGAGCGTCAAATCTTAAGGGTCTTGCGTCATGGCGTGAGCTTGCACGCAGTATTTGATGCCCCTGTTTTGCAGTGCGGCTACGCTGTGACATCACAGCGAGGTGGACCTACTTATTTAGACATTAAGTCAAACTTTCTAACGTAATGGGAGGAGCTCCTCCCTCTCTGTTCCAGGCTAAAAGGAAACAGCAAAAAGGTAGGATAAAGTATTATTATTTTCACCTAATCTTGGCGTGTGCATTATAACAATGACGTGCGAGACAGTGACATATATGCTAATAATTGCAGATGTTTTTTAATGCAGGTCTGATTCAATGTTGTGACCGGGTGAATCTATATAATGTTTATGAAGTTTATTTACGACCGTGTATGGAAAAAAAGTAGATATATATTTAAACAAGGTTAATTTCTGGAGAGGTACCAGTCTGGAAAAGGTGTTAGCTGACTCAAACTGAGACCTGATTTGGAGGCCACCGTACTTGATCTAATTTTGGAGATTTCCTGCATTTTATGCTGCAACAATAACAAAACAAAAAAATGTATCATCAAAGGACTGAATACGGCTGTGAGTTTGTTACAAACAACAGTACGACAAGTGTAACACGCACAAGTTTCAGTCCCAATAGCTCAGCGGCAACATTTTAATGCACATTCAAAATTAAATAAATAAATCTATATTTAAATAATTTCCTTCTGTAAAATTGTATTATTTAATTATTTATCTAATTTCATTATTTTATGATTTAATGATTCATTTAATTATTTCACGATTCAATTATTTATTTAATTCTTTAATGATTTGACGTGTAACCAATTAGGCGTTAAATAATATCCTAAATGTGTCAATTTATTTAATGTAAAATTGCATAAAATTAGTTAATGCTTTAATTCATTTAATTATTTTATGATTGAATTAATTGTTTAATTATTTCACGATTTAATTGTTTTTAACGATTCAATTATTTGTTTAAATATTTCACAATTGAATCATTTGTTTATTTAATCATTTGTTTATTATTTCACGATTTGATTATATGTTTAATTATTTAATAATTTGTTTATTATTTCACGATTTAATTATGTTTGATTATTTGTTTAAATATCTAATTATTTAAGTAATGATTTCATTATTTAATTAATTCATGATAAAATTAATTATTCCACAATGTAATTTACTCTTTCACGATTTATGTATTTCATGTAAATAATTAATTATTTTATGATTTAACTCATCTTTGATTAATATAAATATTGACGATTCATTAATTTGCCAGGTATCCAATCAGATGTTAGCACCCGCCCTCTGACTTTGACAGATATAATTAATTCATACATCGCTGACACACAAGTTCATGAAATAATTAAATAAGTCATTAAATTATGTAATAATTAAATTGTGAAATTATTAATTAAAAACTACAATAATTTAATATATAATTAAGTTCTGAAATAATTATGTCAATCATGGAATAAATGATTACATTTAATTGAACAGTAAATTAATTAATAACACATTTATGTATTTAATTCCAATTATGATTACTTAATGATACATTCAAGTAATAAGATGTATTTCTTCACTTAAATGGTGTCCCTTTTTAGCCCTCCACAGCTAGATACTTCCAATACAAGATACAATTAATTTATTGCCTTTCAAGGGAAAGAAAATGAAATGATTGTACTTAATGAGAAATAAAGTATTTTAAATTGATGTGATCCTTTCTACCAGGCTAAACATCTACAGCAGCGCCATGGCCGGAGGTGTGGCCACCCCACCCATGTTGATAGTTTTTCATGACAAGTACACAAAGCTGGACCCACTGTGGAACGTCAGACATCTTGGTAGTATCATTTTACTACTTCTAGAACAGTGGTTCTCAAACTTTTTTTACCAAGTACCACCTCAGAAAACACTTGGCTCCGGTACCACCATAATGACCAACATTAAAATACCAGTAGAGTAGTAGGCCTAATTACTCATTAAAAACCAGTCAGAGGTTTCTTTTAAGAAGTATATTTAATATTTTGGCCACTGTAACATAACACACAGTTTGAACAGTAACACTATGTTTAAATCATATATAATGAATCAAATATTCGGCGCCTGCGTATCACTCGTGGTATCCATACAGTTTGAAAATCACTGTTCGAGAATGATAGAAATGAACCAAAGTCACATAAGTCAATCATTTTAGGTTGGAGTCCAGATGCTCGCTATTCAGAGAGCTTCCTGCAGGAGGCGCACCTGCTGCACTGGAATGGCCCATTCAAACCGTGGAGGTACCCTGCTGTTCACATGGCTAGTTGGGAGAAATGGTTCATCCCCGATCCTTGTGGGGAGTTTTCTTTGATAAGACCAGAGAGCGATGAATGATAAAACTTGTGGAACCAGCGGGCCGCTTGTAACAGTGACTGTATGAACATAAATGTATAATCACATTGGAACCAATTCGGTACCAATTCCACATACCTGGGAATCGATACCAGTACTCAATGGTACCAAGGTGTTAATAAATGTAATTTGTTTATTAATAAAATCTTTATTTAACTGACAATGATACATATATAATGCATTTTAATTTAGGCAATGCAAGTATGCATTCATTTCAGGTTTTCCTAGCCAGGAAGTAGTCTTTGCCAATAAGTAGAATTCGCCAGAGTTGTCTTTTGTTGAGCCCTACAAAGTGCTTGTACTGTGAGTATTGTATTTATTACACATGTGCATCTTAGTTGTAGTTTTGATGACCAAATGTCCAATGTAAAATTGCTAATGCTAATCAGTAGTATGTACTGTATATGGCATATCTAATGAATTAATTAAGGGCCTGACCTCTGAGGGCTTTTTTATCAGGCAACAAAAGTATGGAACTAAGGCACTGTTACATTCTAAGTAAATCGGTACCTGGTGCTACTAATCAATCAATCAATCAATCAATGTTTATTTATATAGCCCTAAATCACAAGTGTCTCAAATAATTGAATTTGGTTGGTACCTATAAAAATACAGAACTCTGTACTAATCCCTCCTCATAATAACATTACACAATTGCCTATGTATTTGATTATTGTATTTTTATTTTTTTATTTTTTTTTTTACAAACAATTTGATGGATAACTTGCTTTCAAATTCTAAGTCAAGCAGATATTTAATTATTTATTTTTATTCTAACAAAAAAAATCAAGCTAGTGTATCTGTTTACATACATTTAATTTGTGTTGTATTACATTTAATTTGTGTTGCATCTCACAGATAAATTATTTTTTATCTAATGTAAGTTATAATTGTCTTGCTTTAGTTCTTTATGTTCAGTTTTACAGTGTTTCAAATTAAAAGCTGTGATACAGAACTCAACTTGACTCTTTGAGAGCCTGCTGTATGTCTGCTGCTGACCTACTCTAGCAAATACCAACATTAGCAGAATAGAAAACCTTTACAGACACGTTTATTTATATTATTATTATGTATTATTTTAAAATGTTTTTACTATTTATGGAGTAGTGTTATTCCAAAAAAAGGCAAAAGTTTGCTTATGAATGTGTATTGTACAATTGTTACTTACATATTTCAAGTATATATTTCCAATGTAATAGGCTCCAGCACCCCCGCGACCCTGAACGGGACAAGCGGTAGAAAATGGATGGATGGAATTTGTGTAATCTCGGTGGTGTTCCTGTGTACTACAACATCGAGCCCACATACCGCCATTGGTACTCGTACCATAGTTTGAGAATTGTTGTGTGATATTACTTAAAAGTGACTTTATGTCATGTGATTTCATGTGTGCACGGAATGGATGGTAAAGTTATTTTTACGCTAGTCATTGTTCATAGTTGTACCACATAGTCACATGCTCATTATTTCTGTGAGATCTGCTTAAAATAATTGTTTAAAGATATAATAAATAAAACAAATTGTAATAATACGAAAAAAGATCAGAAAATGGGACAGTACATACACTTCACTTTCTAAAATAATATTTGCATTTATGTTAATATTCTTTGTTTTTTAACTGTTGGATTTTTTGCTATCCCATTGTTTATGTTAGATTACATTTTATTTGAATTTGGCTGAAATAAAGTTTTTGATACAATTATTTATTGAACCAAATAAAATATGTTAATTATGAATGGGTTCCAACACTAAAAAAAATAAATAAACACTGTAGTTGTAGGCAAACTGCACTAGAGAGAGTGAGAGTCCCTGATCTCATAGCTCCTGGCAAGAGCATAGGATGTTTGTGTTTTGTACATTTGTAAACAAAACCAACATTTAAGAGGTTGAAAATAATTTGTTCCTTAAATATATTTTATTTTTGTGGCGCGCGTGTGCGTATATGTGGGGAGATTTTATTTATATATATATATACACTACCGTTCAAAAGTTTGGGGTCTTTGGATTACAGCTAAGTGCATTGAAAACATAAAATGTAGATTGTTACTCAAACTGCTTTAGTAAGATGGAATACAAGCTTAGCAGAGAAGAACTCTAAAGTCAATTTATCGGAGATTTTCGTCAAACCATGTCAAGTTTTTTCTCATACCAATCTTTTTACTTTTTCTTATGCCTTCTGATCTCTCTCTCTCTCTCTCTCTCTCTCCCTCTCTCTCTCTCTCTCTCTCTTTCTCTCTCTCTCTCTCTCTCTATGTCCACTACTTGTGGTCAATTGTACGGAATATGTACTTCACTGTGCAACCTACTAATAAAAGTCTCAATCAATCAATCAATCAATCAATAACACACATCCGGTTGGCAGTTTACACAATAGCGCTACGCTTCACATCCGGTTGAACCAACACAACAAAAAAATCGTTTTACAATAGATCATGCTATTTAGTTATTCCCTGTTATTCTGTGATATTTATAACTGAATACATGTTTTCTGGTAGATTGAAATTAAGTAATGACAGCGGCGATGTGAAGGAGGAAGGAAGACTTTCTCTCTTCGAACAATCTCGTCTTTTTCTTGGGACTAGGTCAGGGGTCGGCAACCTTTACCACTCAAAGAGCCATTTTGACAAGTTTCACAAATTAAAGAAAACAATGGGAGCCACAAAACTCTTTTGAAAATTTAAAATGAAATAACACTGCATACAAAGCTTTTTTTGCTTTGTGCTATGTTTTAACCAGGGGTCTCAGACACACGCCCCGGCCCGCACCTTAATATGAAAATGTAATGTTAGTGCAGCCCGCAGGTTTTAAATGAATGGCGCTTGATAGCATCACACTTGCCAACCCTCCCAATTTTTCCGGGATACTCCCGAATTTCAGGGCGTGATGGCACTGCTTTTAGCGCCCTCTACAGCCTGCTCACACAGCTTAACTGCTCGGCCACATGTCGAATGCAGCTTCTGCTTGCACTCGTAAGTGACAGCAAGGCATACTTGCTCAACAGCCACACAGCTTACACTGACGGTAGACGTATAAAACAACTTTAACACTGTTACGTTACAAATATGCGCCACACTGTGAACCCACACCATAAAAGAATGACAAACACATTTCTGGAGAACATCCGCACTGTAACACAACATAAACACAACAAAACAAATACCCAGAATCCCATGCAGCCCTAACTCTTCCGGTTTACATTATACACCCCTGCTACCACCAAACCCCGCCCACCTCAACCGACGCGCGGAGGGAGGCGGGGGGTGGAAGGGGGTTTGATGTGTGGGGGGTTTGGTGGTAGCGGGGGTGTATAATGTAGACTGGAAGAGTTAGGGCTGCATGGGATTCTGGGTATTTGTTGTGTTGTGTTTATGTTGTGTTACGGTGCGGAGGTTCTCCAGAAATGTGTTTGTCATTCTTTTTTGGTGTGGGTTCACAGTGTGGCGCATATTTGTAACGTAACAGTGTTAAAGTTGTTTTATACGGCCACCGTCAGTGTAAGCTGTGTGGCTGTTGACCAAGTACGCCTTGCTGTCTCCTACGTGTGCAAGTAAAAGCTACATACAACATGTGGCCGGGCTATCATGCTGTCTGTACAGGCTATGGGTGAGGGCCGACATCCGGGCAACTGAGCTACATACGGGTTCTTCGAGCCATAGCAACCAGACAGGCGTTGAAAACAAACCGTTGCCATTACTCTTTAACCTGTCGACCTACGCTGGTTAAACCCGTCATTCTGCCTCCAAAATGCCGAAAAATTGTGTTGTTTTTGGTTGTGCTAACCACAACTGGAAACAGGGAAAACAAAGGTTGTATTTTGTTCTGCCAAAGCGTGATAAAAGCCCACAGAGACGAGACAAATGGCTCGCAGCTTTACACCGGGAAAACGAGGACGGTTCTCACTGGAGTCCCCCAAAGTCCCGGGTCGTGTGTTCGGATCACTTCGTTTCTGGTAAATATAAGGAACAAAAATCCACCTTCTTAACCACAACTTGGCTATACGTCCGTGCTAATGTTGTACTTGTTTAATTTGTACCTTATAACGTTCGACAGCTGAAGTTGTTGTTGAACAAAAATAACATGCGGTATATACTATATAGTCTATAGCCTAGCTAGCTATTTTCGAAAACCGGACAACGAGAGGATACCAAAGGCAGCGTTAAGATGGACACCACCGGGAAAACGTAAGCTAGGGCGGCCAAAGAACACCTGGCGAAGAACAGTTGAAGGGGAGCTGAAAGAGATGAAGCTTACATGGGGCGAGGCACAGAGACGAGCACAGCAGCGAGATGAATGGCGTCGAGTCGTCGAAGCCTTATTTCCCATCCGGGAAGAAGAGGATTAAGTTAAGTAAGTAATATACTATATAGTCGATAGCCTAGCTAGCTATTTTCGAATACCGGTTCCGTTTAAATTTGCACTTAACAGTTGGGTTTTTAAAAACCAATAAACCCTATAATTTTCATGTTGCCATTTAATCAACTTTTCAAGACAGTCGCAAAATGCTGTCTGCAAGACTTTTCAATACAAAGACATATATTTTGTACATTATTCGCCTGCTGTACTGTGCCTTCATAAGGCTACAACTTACAAGGACCGGGCTACTAGGGGTCAGTCTGCTTTCTTTTGGGGTTTTTTGCCGGACATTCCAGTATTATTTAGCCGTAATCTTGGTATTACTTTCCTTATTAGGTTATTTTGCCACCTCCCCCTTCTCTGTTTAAACTCTCCTTTGTTGTATTTAAACAATACATGTAGCCCTCAAGTCTCTCAATATTTTATACACTAACACTTGATCTCGTTGTTGATAACTTCCGCGTCTCTTTCTTAGTAGCGCGCAGGCTAAGCTAACTAGCAAGCTAAGCTAACTAGCAAGCTAAGCTAAGCCTGAGAAGCTTTAAAGTTCACTGAGACGAGTCTGACGCAAATAATACATTTTCGTTTTTTCACACGATATGCGAATAAGTAAAAATGCGTAAATGAAGGATTTAACGCCGACTTCCAAGCCACAACGCTCGTTAAATGCTTTTTCTGTCAATGCTGTGTTCGCTGTGAGCTGGTTTGTTTTCAACGAATTCCCGGTTGCTAGGGGATTGGTAGGCGGAAGTGACGTAGGTCCGCCCTCACCCATAGAGGACAATAAATGCAGTGCCATTAGGGCATGCCCTTAATTAAGTTGTTATGGTGAAAATCGGAGAATATTTGCCCCAGGAGATTTCTAGGAGAGGCACTGAGATCCGTAAGTCTCCTGGGAAAATCGGGAGGGTCGGAAAGTATGCAGCTGAGCCGCATCGTAGTGGTCAAAGAGCCGCATGCGGCTCCGGAGCCGCGGGTTGCGGACCCCTGGACTAGGTTTAATACTGCAGGCATGCCTGCCACTGCCCTCTGCAGCCCACATTGGGTAATTACAGTTCACTACGCAATATTACCATGAATGAATGAATGAAATAAGTTTATTTCGGTCATACAGGGCCGGCCCGTGGCATAGGCCGTATAGGCAAATGCTAAGAGCGCCATCCATCAGGGGGCGCCACGCCAGTGCCACAAATGTTGGAGGGAAAAAAAAAAAAAAAAAAAAAAAAAGTTGGTAATATTATTTCTAAATACATAAAATAATCCCACGTTAATTAAAATGCAAAGTAAAGCCTATATAATAGAAATATTATTTGTTACAACATTACGCCCCCCCTCCCCCGGCACGGTGCGCCTCCTCCCTTCCCGTATATGACTCTTTTTGGACGTCACCACATAAAAAAATCAACATAAGATGTCAAAACGGCCAAAACTGTCAGGTGCCCAGGGAAGAAAAAAGAGAAAAGAAGAGGAGAAACGAGAAAAAGACAGAGGTAGCAGGTAGGTAACGTTAGCCTACATGCAATTATTTGTCTGTTACAGAATGTGATAGTAACCTGGCTTTTTAGCATTAAGCTAATGTTACATGATTCGGCAATTGCTAATCAATAAATAGCTAGTTCTGTTTTAACGTCGGGTTAATATTGTGGAGGGGCTAAATTGTTATGGAAAATAATAATGTAACGTTAGGTAATTACAGTACTCCCTGGTGTACAGTAATTTGTAAGTCATTCTAGTTAATGCAATATTAAAAAGCACAAATAGAGAACTCTGTAGGATCCCTTTTTTGTAATATAGTTGTTAAAGTCATACTGGTTTGATATCTTGTTTTGTGCAGTGCCTTATTTATATTGTATTTTGAATTTATTTTATGCAACTTGTTGACACGTTTTGTTTTGTGTTTATGTATGTAAAAAATATTGTATTTCATATATTCATTTTTTATTATTTGTATTCATTTATTTATCCATATTTTTTTTAATCTTGTTAACTATTCTGATTGTTATTTTGCTTTCTTTAAGTAAAAAAAAAAAAGGTCAAAGACAAAGCTATTCGGTTTCTTGTGAGTATATACACTTCACTGCCGATGTGGGGGGGCGCCACCTAAAATCTTGCCTAGGGCGCCAGATTGGTTAGGGCCGGGCCTGCGGTCATATAATCAACCATAAACCATTAACCATTTTGTGTGACCAGTTTAAGAGTACAGAATTTACATATATAACAATCATACACATTTACACACAAAAGGAAAAGAAAAGAAAAGAAAAAGCATGACCGAAAAAGGAATAGGCTGAAGCCAAAGCTTATATTTGCCTATCCTAAACCTTCACTGAAAATAAGATTACATGGAACATCAATGTTAAAAAAAAAAATCAAAATCAATGGGATGAAAGTAATTGTTACTATATTTTATAATTTTCAATTATTTCACCTTTCAATGTTTTCTTAAACCTTAACAAAGAAGTACATGTCTTCAGCTCATCACTGAGCTTGTTCCACCATTTAACTCCTAAAACTGAAATACATTTGTATTTAATATTCGTTCTTGCTTTACCTATTTCAAAAATCAATATCCCCGTAAATTATAGTTTTCTCCTCTTAATTGAAATAACCTAAGAATACAAGCTGGAAGGCTGTTGTTCTTTACTCGAAACATCATTTCCATTGTTTTTAAAAACACAATATCTGAAAATGTTAACACATTAGAACTTATAAATAATGGATTGGTATGTTCATAGCAGCACGCTTTGTGTATTATTCTAATGACCCTTTTTTGGAGTTTAATTATTGGGTCTATGTTTGTTCTATAAACATTTCCCCAAACTTCAACACAATATGTTAAATATGGAAAAATAAAAGAATAATATAACATATGCAGACATTTCTTATTCAGCATGTGTTATACTTTATAAAGAATGGCAATGGATTTGGATATTTTGCCCTTTATATATTCAATATGCGGTTTCCAACATAATTTATGATCAATTATTATTCCCAAGAATTTAGTTTCATATACTCTATCAATTTCCATCCATCCATCCATTTTCTACCGCTTATTCCCTTCGGGGTCGCGGGGGGCGCTGGAGCCTATCTCAGCTATCAATTTCCACTTAATTTAATTTTACTTTTGCTTCACAATTTGTCCTTGCACCACTAAACACCATAAATTTAGTTTTCTTATCATTTAATGATAACTGATATACCATGCTATGGTATATTCTTTTATAACCTGTTCTGATTGATAGTCCGCAATTGCAGAATGTTTAACAGGCTGAATATTACATTTTATTAACAAGTAGGTAGAGAAGGTTAAAACATTGTTATGCAGAGATAAGAATGCCATTAACTTGCACTACTGTGCAGACGTTTGGGGAAATAATTACATAAGCACACTACATCCACTCATCACACTGCAGAAGAAAGTAATAAGGATCATTCACTGACCACTGCTGTAGGCTACCATTAATTAAAAAAAATAGAACAATGAAATAAACATAGTAATAACATCAAAACGTATACGATAGGAACAATGTAACATTGGAAATGTACAGTCTGTACCTTATATAAATGGTAGTACTACAATAGAAAAATGTACAATATGGATGGATGGAGTGCAATAATGGCAGCAAAAGTACAGTTGAGTTTACAAAAAACTACACCAAGGTCTTTTGATCTTGCACTAGTTATGTAATTTTGTATCATTAATCATGTCAATGAATAAGCGGTAGAAAATGGATGGATGGATGGCATTTTGTAGCCTAAAAAATACACCTTATAGAAAACTCCAATGGCGCAGCAGACACATGACAGTGTTCGTTCAGATCAATAAGGTCATGTCATGTGCACTCATGCACCATACGCGTAAATAAATGGAATGTCAGCGCCCTGATAAAAAGTGTGTGTACTTTGAACGTGTGTGTCACTATGAAAGGAATTTCACTGCCCCGAAGGGTGTTGTATTACAGGAAAGGCTAAATCTACAAATGAAGTGTAAGAAATGGGTTTTGGCTTGAAAGTGGCAGTGTGAGAGTCTGCACGTATGCAACTTGACAGAACCTTGTGCGTGTGCGTGGATGGTCACCTGAAAGGTGTGGTTTGGTACGCGGTCAAGATTATTGTGTGAAAATATTACGGTATTTAAAGTGGATTAAAATCTATGCAAGTAACTTACTGTGATTAATCGTGAATAAATACAATTTAAAAAATCAAGATTCATCTGATTTTAAAAATGTATCATTTGACAGCACTAGTTTAGACAAATCCTTTCCAAGTTTTATATAATTAGCCTTAAAATCGACCAATATATCAAGAAGTAAACCAGTCCAGTGTAGTTTCAACCAGTGTTGGGTTAGTTACTGAAAACCAGTAACTAGTTACAGTTACTAGTTACTTTATTTCAAAAGTAACTCAGTTACTAACTCAGTTACTTACACCAAAAAGTAATGTGTTACTGTGAAAAGTAACTATTTAGTTACTTTTTTTAAAACTTTTTTTAAGGCTCCCATTAATGCATTTTTAGCCTTCATTTCAGTACTGTTATTGCACTGGAGAATAATACAATCTGTTGATCAACTTAAATGCATTTGCACCACTGAACTCTGCTAAGCAATGTGGTCTACATACAACACACAGAGACAAAGATATGTTTCAAAGGGCCAATTTATTTCGGGCCAGAACAAATTGACAAAACTATTTTAAATAGCTGCAACATAACATACATAAGTAACAAACCACATAATAACATGTAACAACATAGCTGTAAACCTGGCTTTACCCAAGGAAGGCACACATGACATGATTATATGTCATGTCACTATATACAGCACACATACTGCTTTACACAAAGCCTAACCAGGCGTTTTTTTCTCTCAAGGAATTGTGAAATAAAATCATGTCTTCAGGAGATCAACACTGTACTGAAGCCCAGAACACTCTACGCATTTCCCCAGTTTTAGTTTAGAGAAAAGGAAAGATTGGCCAGGACCACTAGGATCCCTCTTTATGTTTGCAAACTATATGGTCTATACATTTAGAGTGATGTGATAATCAAACACTATAGAAGTCTAGAATGATAGAGTATATAAGAAAATTCACAGAGTGTGTACCTTCAGTGCTGAATGATGAGCAGATGATGAGCAGAGACAGAGTTTGGAGTGTTTTCTTTAGCTTGCTTTCCATGTCCATCCATCCATCCATCTTCAACCGCTTATCCGGAATCGGGTCGCGGGGACAACAGCTCCAGCAAAGACCCCCAGACTTCCCTCTCCAGAGCAACATTTGCGACTTCCTCCTGGGGAATCCCGAAGCGTTCCCAGGCCAGAGAGGAGATGTAATCCCCCCATCTGGTCCTTGGCCTGCCGGGGGGCCTCCTCCCAGTGGGATGTGCAACGAGGACCTCCCTAGGGAGACGCTCGTGAGGCATCCGCACGAGATGCCCGAACCACCTAAGCTGGCTCCTTTCCAAGCGAAGGAGCAGCGGCTCTACTCCGAGTCTCTCTCGGGTGACTGCACTTCTCACCCTATCTCTAAGGGAGATGCCAGCCACCCTTCTGAGGAAACTCATTTCGGCCGCTTGTATCCGCGATCTTATTCTTTCGGTCATTACCCACACTTCATGACCATAGGTGAGAGTAGGAATGTAGATAGCTCGGTAGACCGAGAGCTTTGCCTTCTGACTCAGCTCCCGTTTCGTCACAACAGTGCGGCAGAGAGACTGCAATACTGCCCCATTTACTGTTTGATGCCCGATATCATGCTAATTAGCTGCCTGAAAGCGGGTGACTCCACTGTAGAAATAGCCTGCATGTCTTCTAGCACATACGCAGCAATGGCTCTATCAATGTTGTCCTGGCTAGCAGTCCCTCCGTTAAAATCCAGCCGCTGTTGCTTAGGTGGAGTTGGAGGTGACGTGTGTCTCTCTTTACTAGCTTTGTCGAAGCATGTTGCTTTTGTAGGTGTTTCAGCAGATTTGAATTGCTGTTTTGGGCAGTAGATGGGATCTTTGATCCAAGACACAACTTATATTTAACTAAAATGTTATTTTCTATGTGCTCGACAAACGAAAAGTAATGAGAATATCTCCATGTTAAGAAACTCGACTCCGGCTCCGCCATGATGTCTTGTTAGTAAACAGACACGCCCCCCCCCCCCCCCCCCCCCGCCCCACACACACAGCGCGCCTCTTGTGACACAGGAAGATTCAGAAGGACGTCACCACAGCTCTCCAATAAAACACACTCAGATCTTCTCAGTTTCTAGCCGATACTATACAAAAAATAGCGTAAAATAACGCAGTAACGCATCATGTACTAACGGTAACTGAGCTACTGAATATAAAAAATAACGCATGAGACTACTAGTTACCGCCGAAAATAACAGCGTTACAGTAAGTTAGTCCCAACACTGGTTTCAACCTACTGTATGTGAAACTGAAAAAGGGTTAATGATAGCCCACCTCATACAAGTATATGTATGCATATATATAAGTATACTTTGCACAGTACATTCTCAGGGGGATTTTCCAATATGTGTAGAGTAAGGAGTCGTCTTAATGAACTGCAAACTCTTTGACCCAAAGAATGTGAGAAGTTACACCATGCTGTTCTTTTGAAATCATTGCAGTTTGGTCCATTTTTTGAACAAATGCAATTATTTTCTCCCTTTTGATAACATGCCTGTGTAACGGAGGTTTGTACGTTGGTAGACCTCCCTCCCTGACAGCTTCAAGAGTGTGCTGACTATCAGAGTGGGTAACCCGGGCTTTTAGCTTGGTGGTAAGCATGCTCGCCTATCATGGGGGAAACTAGGGTTGGCTTCCTTCTCTTAGTGGTGGTAGGAAACAAACACAATGCACAACCGCCACTGTGGTGCCATGATCCGAATAAGAGGTTTAAGGGGGTGAGTGTGATGGTGTGGCACACAACGCAGACCGCTGCACCTGCAGATAAATGCTGACATACGCAACAAGAATTTCAAACGTGTTCAGCGGCATGTCATTAATTTTCTAGCGCTTATCCAATTCAAGGGTATAAATAATTTTGGGCACGGCTGTATATATCTTACGTAGAACCAGCTCCTAATTTGAGTTTTGCCTCACATTGCTATTGTGTTTTTCTTCTGTTGAAATTGTACTTTGACACAAAAAATACAAAAACACAACAAAGATGGCGCTAGTTCTTAGGATGTACATTTACTAGGGCTGTCAAAGTTGACGCGCATGCATCCTGTTTGACCCTCGGTCCATTCCATAGCGTGGGTAAATGTAGCTGAGTTCAGTCCATGGTGAGCCACAAGCGGGGGGAACTAGTGAGCAGAAATGGACAAAGAAAAGTGTACATAATGAAAAGCCCAGGGTCCAAATCCATGCCAAGTCATCCTCCCAACGAGACAAGACTATTTTAACACGTAACCAAAATCAATTCGTAAAGGTTAATACGGTAGATTTGGTCTTTGTTCGGTAAAGTTATGGTACTCCGTACACCAAAGTCAAGTCCAATCAGTACCTTATAAAATGTGAACTTCTGACTCATTGTCACAAATTGTTAATAACCAATGCTGTTTCAGCCGCAACATTAATGTTGCTACAATTACGTGTCTCTCTTCGGCCTACTGCCCTCGGTCATGGCGGCCAATGTAGGCTACATCGACAGCCTCACTAGCAACTTTAATGTTGCCTTGCGCAACATCATTGATGGTATAGCACCGTTGAAACTAAGAAGGCAACTGAGAGACATACGCCTCGTTTCCATAAGAAACCAAAACAATCGTGTAGAGAGCTGGAACGCAAATGGCGTGCGACTATATACACACGGCTTACCTTAGCTAAAACTAATTACTCATATCTGGGACATTTGCTTTGACGTCTGTGCCTAAGAGTGAGCTCCTAAAACATTATTTTGCTTGTTTTCTGCTTATTTTGTCAACTATTTTGCATTGGTCTATTTTTAAGAAAAATGTTAATTGCTAGGTGGGATGCACACGACCAGAGGGTTCAGACTGGTTGCATTCGATACACGTGGGAATTATATCCACATACGGAAGAGGCCTGGGCCAGATTTTAAAAATGTGAAATTGCAGAGTTTACATTGACAGGCGCAGTCAGGGCTTTGAAGGGATCCGGTTTGGTGGCTGTAGGATTAGGTCTCTGCTTCTTGATGTGGTCCTGATGGGGAAGAGCTGAACGAAGGGGCTGGGGAGAGGAAGTCTGGGATTCTCTGCTTAGGCTGCTGCCCCCGCGACCCAACCTCAGATAAGCGGAAGATGGTTGGATGGACATTGACATAAAAAATCCAATACAGGTCAAATATGGGCCAAAAAACTGGATTTGCCCTGCAATGTGAGCTAAGCCTAATTGTACAATACACATTTATTAACATTATGGCAATACAAGAAAAAAGCATCGGCACAGCTACTTTGATACTAAGCAGAATGGAATTTTGTAGCATCTTCTGCATAAAATATATATCTTTAATATAACGATGCAGGAAGCGGCATTTGCAGCGTGACCCCAAAGATGCAGAGACGACAGCCGGAAGACAAGAACATAAGTGAAATAATATTTAATTAACAAAAGGTGAATACAGCCAGGAAGTGCGCAAAACACAAAACTTCATCGGGAAACATACTCTCAGTAGACTCGCAAAGGCAACTCTGTACAGGCATATAAAGGAGCCCGATTGGGACAGACCTGTCCCAATCGGTCTGCACTCAGTAGCAGACAGGGGAAGTGAACTACAAATTAAGAGCACTGGACAGGACTAACAAAACATGTCTGAAACAGTCACCAGAAAATGGCAAGCATTTACTATGTTTGTCTGTAAGAAGTTTTGAGAATCACTGAGGGACAAGCGGTAGAAGATGGATGGATGGATGAGCTTCTAAAAACATTTATAGAATAGATTTTGAAGTGTCTTAATAATTTAACATTTAACATCACAGCCTGTTCAGTCAGCTCCGTTAGTAACAACACAGCAGCAACAATCTTAATGGTGAAAAGTGAATACATAACAAATGAACATTACATTTACATCGGCTTAACGATCTGCATTGACTTTGTACTGAAGGACCAGGAAAGTGGCCGTTCTGAGGATCACAAAGAAAACCCCCAGCACGATGAAATCCACATACAGCTTGGCGTCCTCCACGTTCAGCATGATCAGGACAGACTCTGGATTTTTGAAAGCACACCCCAGGTTCACGTCGAAGCACTCCAACTCTGTGCGGTTCATCCCGTAGATGGAGAGAATCACTCCCTCGAAGCCATACCTGAAACCACACATTTCAACATATGCTACCACTTAAGTGTTTGGATTACTTGCAAATATCTAAGAAAAACACATTTATGCCACTTACCATTATACACATTTATGCCACTTACCATTATACATAAAAAAACCAACCTATCAGATCTACATTCTTAGGAGAGCACGCCATTTTTAGGTTGAATCAATTTCTAACCTTGCTTCAACTGTTTACAGGCTCAAAATGGCCATTAAGCACTTTTTTAAAGTCATTTTTTCAAGATCTCATTCATATCCTATATTTCTCATTTTCTCCTTCCCTTTCCTACCTTTACATCTCAATCTGTTTATAGGGTAAAATCCATAATGCAGTATATATTGCAGCTTCCTGCGATAGCGATTTATGTCACAACATATTTGGCATAGATAGGCTCCAGCGCCCCCCGCCACCCCTCAACATAACAGTGATTAAAAATCCCTCATTGACATTATCGTTAGACATTTAGTTTATGAGATGCGATGCAAGTGTAAGCCACTGTGACACTATTGTTCATTTTTTAAAAAAAAATTTAAATTAATGTTTGTAATGATAAAATCAATGAGGGATTTTTAATCACTGCTATGTTGAAATTGTTACTAATATTGATACTGTTGTTGATGATATTCATTTGTGTCTCACTACTTTTAGATTGTTCCGTGTCATGTTTATGTGTCCTCAATTGCTCTGTTTATTGCTATTCTGAATGTTGCTGGGTCGGGTTTGGTTTTGAAACTGTATTGCATTATTATGGTATTGTTGTGTATTGTTTTCATAAAAAAAAAATTAAAAAAAAGTTTTTGAAGAGAATTGTGTTGAATTGAAAAAAAATCGATTTTGAATCAAATCGTGACCCCAAGAATCGATTTTGAATCGAATCGTGGGACACCCAAAGATTCACAGCCCTACTACTTTATATTAGAGATGGCAACAGTGGAGGATGAATGTCCCATAACAAGATAGAGAAAAAGAAGCTTATCGATTACGGTGTCGGCACAGACTACAAAGGTGGCTGACGCAATTTTTCAGGATTTATGCAGATCCCAAATACAGATCAGCAGGTAACAGAAGATAAGAAAAGTTGCTTTTGCATAATATTGCGAAACAAAACACCAGATATGTCTTACCTTATACACAAACCGTAATACTATTATGTTGAAGCACAGTACAATCCGGCTTCATAGCTTACCAAATTCGTACTAAAACATTTTGATGGATTTTTGAGCGCCGTGTATAATGTTCTATATTTTCAATGGAACATATAAAATGTTGGTGTTTACTTGAGTCATATTGCCATCATCTTGCAGTCTACACGTATCTCTTATGTTTGACTGCGATCTACTGATCACACTTGTCTTTTCACCATGTTCCAAATAAAATTGTTTCGAGGTTGGTAAGCAAAACCAGAATTATTCCGTACATTAGGCACACTGGGTTATAAGCTGCACTGTTGAGTTTTGAGGGGGGAAAAAAAGGATTTTTAAGTGTTATAGTCCGGAAAATACGGTACATGTTTTTTTAACTGAACTCACGGGCTGCCAGTGGAATAACCCAAATGATGAAAAAGAGGACCTCAAATGAAACATTGAGGAACACTACCAGTACACCTAAAGAAGTTAACAAATGACTACTGACAATCTGAAGTTAACACCTTAGTTACATAAATTACATTACGAAAAAAAATAAGCAAAAAGGACTTAAAGGGGTGCCCTGAGAAACGACTTCAGTTATGTAAAGCGTAGGTTTGGACCCCAGTGTTGTTTGCTAGCAAAGTTAAAATACCAATGCGATGACCTGCCTATGTGTTTACAGTTGTACAAGTTATCTATACAACGGGAGTACTATAGAAATTTCTGCAAAAATGTTTGTCCCACAAGTTCCCGGGCCGAATTTGGCTGCCGGGCCACCAGTTAAATGGTCCTGGTCTACATGGATTATCCTGGTACAAAAGGGCGTAGCAATGGTTACTTGAAATTCTCTGCTACTTGGTAAACGGCTAAGTTTCCAAGCACAGTGTTTACTGAAATTATTTAGGACATATACTGGTATCAAATGTATTGTTTTCTTACGTTTTGGCTGACATTTCAAATTTTGTGGAATTGTCTTCATTGACATAAGGCAATTACCATAGCAGCCCGGCCATCTGATTCTTTAAATGACTAGTTAATTTTAATTGTGAAGTGGATACAATGGTTTGTTAATGGCATAATGTGTTTTTCTTTAGAAAACAGAATGTATCTGCAGGTGATCCTAAAATTTTGCGTGGTCGTATAAGTCCAAATTGACCAACAGTAGTGTAGGTGACGATACCTGAGGTAGGATCCATAAGAAGTCCACTGTAGATAATGAGGAATGGTTTTGAAATTCACAAAGTAGCCAGAGAAGAGGATGACAGGTATGGCTGTGATCGGACCCACAAAGGTTGCAACCTACAAACCGACAAATAATGAATGAGCTGTAAGGTGCAGTAAGATACTTCAGTGGTGTATGCCTTACCTGTGGCGAAGGGGATGCCGCCCCTATGAGCATCCCCAGTGTCTGGGCTACCATGGAGATGCATGTGGACAAGGTGATAAACAGCAGAAAACGTGATGCATCAGATGGCTGCCGAGTCATCCAGTACACAATACTGCAGTATAGGATTGGGCAGATCAGCTGAAAAATAAAAAACAAGACTTGGGAGTGACTCGTGTATTTCATATATCGTGCACAACTATGTCAGTACGAGGGCATTGAGGGTTGAGGGCAAAAGGGATCTTTTTTTGCGGATGGTGGCCTTGTCAGATTCTGTCATTTAATAATATTGTACAAAAAAAACACAAAAAAATATTATAAAATATCTGCAATAATCCATCCATTTTCTACCGTTTGTCCCGTTCGGGGTCGCGGGGGGTGCTGGAGCCTATCTCAGCTGCATTCGGGCGGAAGGCGGGGTACACCCTGGACAAGTCGCCACCTCATCACAGGGCCAACACAGATAGACAGACAACATTCACACTCACATTCACACACTAGGGCCAATTTAGTGTTTCCAGTCAACCTATCCCCAGGTGCATGTCTTTGGAGGTGGGAGGAAGCCAGAGAAGCCGGAGTACCCGGAGGGAACCCACGCAGTCACGGGGAGAACATACAAACTCCACACAGAAAGATCCCGAGCCCAGGTTGAACCCAGGACTACTCAGGACCTTCGTATTGACGTTGCTTAAATCAAATTAATAATGTAAGACTAATTACACCCCATATCACAAATATGAGATGGTTCAGCTTGGACACCTCACCTTTAAAGCATTCGCACACAGCACCAGCGTTTTGGAACAAGGAGAGGTGATAAAACAAAGGTAAAAATGTAATACATCTATTTGTGGCAGCATAGTAGGAAGTTATGTTAAGTTTCACTTTTGCATCTCATTGCCCATAACTGTGGTGTGTTCAAGGACCCTTGATTAAAGTTAGAGGCATCACTAGTTTTTAAAGACCAGGGGAAGACTTCCCTCCTGGGAAAAGCATTAATAATAAAATCATAATGTATTTGTAATGATCTGACAGCAGAGTGTTGCAGTGCCTGGTTTCTTGGTCACGGGGCGTGGCCATCTGCGTGCATGATACTCATTTCCTCCTGACAGTTTACCCTTCCAGTCGTGTACATCTCCTCTCCACAAACGCTTCTCATTCCTTTAGGCTTTGTCCCAGCGTTGCTGTGATGTGTTAAATTGTTACTTCTTCACACGTAAAGTGTCCCATTTCTGTTCCTCACGCTTTAAGTGTGCATCCTTTGTTATTTTGTCCTCATTCCTTATTCATACACTGGTGTATGAATGTTTAGTCGTTATTGGAGGGGCTGCCGGCGCAAATTGGCAGCCACGCTTCCGTCAGTCACCCCCAGGGCAGCTGTGGCTACAAATGTTGCTCAACATCAATGTTTGAATGTGCAGTGAAAGAATGGGTTCTCAGTTCTCTTTGAAGTGCTATAGAAATCTATCCATCTATCCATTTTCTACCGCTTGTCCCTTTTGGGGTGGCGGGGGGTGCTGGAGCCTATCTCAGCTGCATTCGGGCGAAAGGCGGGGTACACCCTGGACAAGTCGCCACCTCATCACAGAGCCAACACAGATAGACAGACAACATTCACATTCACATTCCCACAGTAGGGCCAATTTAGTGTTGCCAATCAACCTATCTATAGAAATCTAATCCATTCTTATTTATACAAAATAAATGATAAATGGGTTATACTTGTATAGCGCTTTTCTAACTTCAAGGTACTCAAAGCGCTTTGACAGTATTTCCACATTCACACACACATTCACACACTGATGGTGGGAGCTGCCATGCAAGGCGCTAACCAGCACCCATCAGGAGCAAGGGTGAAGTGTCTTGCCCAAGGACACAGCGGATGTGACTAGGATGGTAGAAGGTGGGGATTGAACCCCAGTAACCAGCAACACTCCGATTGCTGGCACGGCCACTCTACCAACTTCGCCACGCCGTCCCATTTAAAAGGTAATATATTTTTTCAAAACAAAATCTAAATATTAAGAGTTTTTCTAGATACATTAATACCATAATACCCAAGTCAAAAACCTAATTACAGTTCTATCATGATTTAAAAAGCTGTTTTTAACCAAATCCATGCAATAGTTAGTTGCTTAGTGCATGTAAACATTCCAAGTGTGTGTGTATGATGCAGCGACGTTGAGTTTTGGGTTGGATTGGGGCCTCTTTAGGAGTCTTGTGTGGGGGAGCCCACAATTTGGTGCTACACCCCTGAGCCAAGGCATCTAGTTTCGAAAGCCTCCCTGGTGAGGTGTTACGGGCAACCGTGAGGAGGCCCCCGGAGTAGATATAGGACACGCTGAAAAAATTACATCTACCAGCTGTCTTGGAATAGCTGTGGTGTTCACCAGGTGGAATTGAAGGAAACCGGAAAGTATATGGGTTTCCCTACTAAACTGCTGCCATCAGGACCCACACCTGGCTAAGCGGAAGAGGATGGATGGACGGACAAACAGGATGCTGTAATGTGACGTGTGTTGTATGTCAAAACATTACCTGGAATGGAATATCCGCAATTGTTTTGGCAAGGTAGTAGGCTTGTAGACTGTACCAGGAATTCAGGTGTTCCCTTACAAACACGGACATTTCCAGAGGAACTAGATGGAAAAGCAGAAACGCAGTAAGTAGCAAATTCATATACATTGGTACTTCACCTCACAAGCTTAAATCGGTTCCATGACAGAGCTTGTAATTCTAAAACAAGCATTGCAAAACAGCGTCTTTACCCATTGAAATCAATTTTATTTAATTGGTGCTTGGATCCACCCAAAACAGCTCAATTTTAACATGCAACAACCTTTTGAAAAAGAAAAACAAAAGACAAGAAATGTATGGAAAAAAACACTCAGAGGGGGTCATAACATGTCACATTTACTCAAGTAACCTCTTGTTAAATTGTACTGGAGAATAATTTTAATGCTACAAACTTTTTTACTTTTGCTTTTAGTGACATTCCGATCACTTTATTTGTATCATTATTTATTTGAAATCTGCTAGCATCGTGTTCATTTGGCTCATTAAGAGAGACTTCTTCCAGAGGTCATTTCACTAATCAAACAGAGTCTGGCAGTCACATGAGGTGTAGTAGTTTGTTTTAAAGTAGTCACATGAGGTGTAGTAGTTTGTTTTAAAGTAAGTATTTTTTGGACATGTGGACATGCAACCTTGCTCCTGCTCTACAGTCTTTAATAGTAACAGTAATTCAGTACAGTACGAGTCATTTGGAAATATTAACTTCGGCTCACTTACTGATGCATAGATATCCCGATGGCTAGTCTGCAGATGGTGCTCCAAGTTGGTTGTATTTTACCGGAGAAAATGGAGCCACAGGGTTTACAAGTTGTTTTGTTGACTATGGCTGCAAAGGTGTCTTCTCTTGTATTGTATTGTCTTGTATTGCGTCTTGTATTGCGTCTTGTTTTCCGGGCGAAAAATCAAAACAGTGTCCATTTTAAAGATGCTAGTTCTGATTGGATACCTTTTGCTATCATGCAACTGTGATTGGCTATTTTCTCCCACCCACCGACAGACTGAATTAAAATATGATTGGATTTTGTCTTTGTCAATCTTCTCGTCTCGTTTTTATTCGTTAACTAAATTGTCAATTGTGTCATTGTTTAAGTCAACATACTTAAGGAAAATAGGTAGTTGACAGTAACGAAGACAAATAAAATTTGGCAACAAAATTTATACTGCAGACTAGCAGCGCTACGCTCAAACTGCCTGCCTGTTTTTGATGATTTCTTTCTTGAATTCAAATAATATATTTCTCTGTCACACTCACTTTCTTAGTTTCAATGGTTGGAAAACAAAGTTATGTCGATCCCTAGCTATAAACTATTGCTAGCGAGTAAAACCGGATGTTTTGGGGCGTATCTTACGGGGTTACTTCTGACAAACACTACAAGAAGTGGTTGGAATGTTCGTTACACACATTTTTGCTCGCAACTTACGAATAAATTAGCTGAGAGACAGCTCTTATCTCAAAAAACTCGTAATTGGGGGTCGAGATAGCACCGTGTTTCCTTACAGGTTAGAATGGTGGGCATCAGGGCGGCAAACATGAGGAACAGCATGGAGAAGAAGAGGAAACTGGTGTTGTTGAACGCTTTGTCTGCATCATTTCCAATTTTGAGATAAAGCAGGCCAATGAGGAGTCCAATCAGGATGTGGGATATCACTCGCAGGTGGGTCAGCAACTTTTGACACAACAAACACAAGTTAATCCTAAAAATCCTGTCCGAACATCACCGCAATTTCCTGATACCGGAGCAGAAAGGCTTTTTTACGGTGTCTCTGCATATCGTCTTGATGTTTCTTTTCAAGAGGATGTAGAACTGTTTGATGGTACTGGTGCCATAGTTCTGTTTCTCAAAGTTTAAGGCCTAGAGAAAAAGACAAAAGAGGTGTTTTGTAATACTTTGTGCCGTGTTCAATTGTGCCGTGTTCAAGAAGTGCACAGCATTCCACTCACGTCCTTAGTGAGTACGAATGTCTTCACTTCCTCCGTGTTCTTGCTATCCTCACAGCACTGGCCCCCGTAAGCAGCCTGATACAGCACGGGGTTCATGTCCCCGTGCTCCCCTGACGCCACCTCAATGACTGGCGGTGGGAGAAACCTGTCAAACATCTTACTCGGGTCTTGACATACAGTTTTAATGGGAGATATTTCACTCACTGTAGTCTGCCGGATTGTGATACGGGGGGCAAAAGAGGCCCAGGCTGTTAAGGTGAGGGATGAGGTGGGAGACTGTTCCGGTGTATACACATTGGCCTTGACTGAGTATGTACAGCTGGGGGGCAAAGAAGTGATAAAAAAATCACATGTTGGAACTGTGAACCTTAATCTACCGGATGTCGCCATGAACAAGATTTTGATTGTGGCCCCCCTTTTGCTCTTTAGTCTTTATTATTACTCGTGTAACTCTCTAGGGCAAGGATAGTCAACTAAATTGTTTTGGGGGCCACATTTCTAGAAAGCAAACTTTTTTCTTCACTATTAGTCTTTTTTTGTATATTTCTAAGAACCAGCATGCTCTACAGTAGACATTCGATTTTGGCCTATTTTGTCAGTTACAGGAGTGCTCTGCTACTTTTAAGGACCTTATGCAAAAAAGATAGTCAAATAATCATCTCTATGAAAAAACTCTTGAGTTTTAGAATCTGCTGGAAAAATGTGAGCCTCTCAAGAATTTTTTTACCTGAACTTGCGGGCCACCAATTGAATAGCCCAAATAATGGTAGAGGACCTAAAATAGAGCCTTGAGGAACACTACTGGCATAACTAAAACAAATGACCACTAGCTGCGTCTAAAGTTACAAGCTACAGCAACACCTTAGATAAATCACATTACAAAAAACATTTGTAACTGCCAGAAAGAAGAGGACTCAAAGGATTGCCTTAAGGAGCACCTCGGTTATGTAAATCACAAGTTTATTCTTTGCTAGCAGGGTTAAAATGTCAATGCAAGGATCTGCCAATGTGTTTACAGTAGTCCAAATTCCTCTACACAGGAGCACTTCAGTATTTTTAGGAATTTGCTGCAAAAATGTTTGTCTCACTGCCTGCAAGCCAGTTGCATCCCCCAAGACCATATTTTGTGGCCCTCTACTTCATAGTTTAATGTAATTGCAGCCCGTGCAGACTGGGCGGTAAATAGTTCATTACTGTACTGTATCTTTCGGGCTATGAGGCACACTTAAAATCCTGACATTTTCTCAAACATCGACAGTGCGCCTAATGTACGTATTAATTCTGGTTGTGCTTGTTGTGGTTGTGGTACATGGTGTAATGCTAAGTGTGACCGGTAGATGGCGGTTACACATAAGAGATACGTGTGGACTGCAGGTTCACGCCTGTTCAATAAATGACGGTAGCAAGTACTGGTAAGCAAGCAACACCAACACTTTAATGTTTCATAGAGAATATAGAACATTACACACTGCGCTCAAACATCTGTCAAAATGTTTTAGTACGACGTTGGTAAGCTATGAAGCCGTACCGCTTGATGGCTCGTTGAAGCATTGCGGCTACCGTAGTTAGACGTAATGTGCTTCAACATACGGGTATTAATATGGTGTGTGTGTTTAAGGACCACAAAATGTCACATAGGAGACATTATCTGGTGTCTGGTTTCATCCTATTATGCAAAACCAACTTTTCTTAGCTATTGGTTCCTGCTGATGTGAGTTTGGGATTTACACAAGTCCCGAAAATTTGCACACGTCCGACATTCTAGTCGGTAAGATCCTTTTTCTCCATCCTTTTGTTCTGGAGCATTCATCCTGCACTGTTGCCATTTCTAATACAAAGCAGCGTACAGTTGTAACTTATCTCTGTCAGTAGACTCGCTATGGAAGCGCTAACAACTTCAACAAAATATGATGGGGTAAGACGCTGTCGAAGTTGAGGCAGGTAAGTAAGACCACCCATCCTGAAGAGACTATCAGGTAAGACCACCCATCCTGAAGAGACTATCAGAAAGCAGTTTAGAAAAAGGTCTGTAAAACATAATCTATGCAACATTTTGACCAAAGAACCACCATTACATGTTATGTAGACCACAAGTAAGTGCCTTCAATGTAGAAAACAAAATCATAATATGACCCCTTTAATGCGCCTTATAAGCAAAAAAATAAACCTTCGACATCGTCCTATAATCCGGTGCGCCTTATGGTCCCAAAAATGTAGTATATTATGGCAATCTTGAATCCCACGAGCAAGCGAATCCTACCTATATGCAGAACCCTATGTGCATGGGGACCCGTTTTTTTTGGTAAAATGTCAATGAGTGACGGAAGGGTCAGTGGTACTCAAATTTACCTTATCAAACATCTGGAAGAGGTTGCCACTGGGTTGATGAATGGTGCAGATGATCGTCCGTCCACCGTTTGCCAGAGACTTCAGGAGGGAGATGACCTGGACAGATGATGCGCTGTCTAAGCCACTGAGATGTCAAAGCAGAAAGATCCAGGAAAAGATTAGTTTGGATTATATAGAACAGGCATGGCCAAAGTGTGACCCTGCATCTTTGTTTTCTTTTACCGGTTTGCAGCTAAAATACAATTACAAACTAGGGTTGTCCCGATATCAATATTTTGGTACCGGTACCTGTACCAAAATGTATTTCGATACTTTGATACTTTTATAAATAAGGGGACCACAAAAAATGGCATTATTGGCTTTATTTTAACAAAAAATCTTACTGTACATTAAACATATGTTTCATATTGCAATTTTGTCCTTAAATAAAATAGTAAACATACGAGACAACTTTTCTTTTATTAGTAAGTAAGCAAACAAAGGCTCCTAATTTAGCTGCTGGCGTATGCAGTAACATATTGTGTCATTTTACATTATTTATTTTGTCAAAATTATTAAGGACAAGTGGTAGAAAATGAATTATTAATTTACTTGTTCATTTACTGTTAATATCTGCCTACTTTCTCTTTTATCATGTTCTATCTACACTTCTGTTAAAATGTAATAATTTATTCTTCTGTTGTTTGGATGCTTTACATTAGTTTTGGATGATACGACAAATTTATGTATCGATCCGATACCAAGTAGTTTCAGGATCATACATTGGTCATAATTTAAGTCCTCATTTGTCCAGGAACGCATTTCCTGAGTTTATAAACATAATATAAATTTTATTTAAACGAAAAAAGATTTTGTGATGCTAAAATATATCGATGTAGTCATAGTAGTATCGACTAGTTACGCTCCTGTACTTGTTATCGTTACAGTGATTGTCATGTGTAGATCCACCCATGCAGTTTGTTTACATTGTGACGCCGGTGAGCTATGGTGTGTAGTGAATCATGTTTAGCTATTCCTCGTCCTGCAGGAATGATACTTGTAAGAAACTCACTATTTGTCGCCATGGAGGCGAGGATTAGTAGCTAAAACACTGCACGTTAGGCGCTAGCTAGCTAGCTAGCCATGTCTTAAAGCCCCTCTTCCTGAGGGCGTTTCAGTGTTATAGCTTCACCTTTATTATAGTTTTTAAGCCAAAATGCGTCCGTTCTCCCTTTTCTGTCCGTGATTGTGTGCTGCCAAACATGCTCCTCTGCTCGTAAAACCAGCAATGTCACGACGACGCACAGTCATGCCCGTTAAAAAAAAAGGGAGGGGGCGGGGAAAACCAGTACTTTTTAGAGGCGGTATAGTACCCAATATGATCCCTTAATATTGCGGTACTATACTAGTACCGGTATACCGTACAACTCTATTACAAACACACGGTTTTCAAAAAGCTTAAAGAGATACACTATTTTACCTTAATTCTGTTTGTAATTATTGTATTGTAGCACTGTTTGTTTATATATGCTCATCCTTTCTTCTGCATTGTCTTTTCTACATATCGTTGCATGTTTATTTAGATGTTATTGTCTTCTGTGATGGATTGCAGGAAGAATAGTGGCTACTGTGTAGCAACTAATGGGGATCCATTTATAACAATTAAACAAAAAAAAACCTGCAAAAATGGAATGAAGCAAAAGGGCAGAAAAATGTTTAGTGATAATAGCACACGTTGTCGCCTATAATATAGAGGTGAGATCCTATTTCCTATCATAGCTATGTTGTGAAAAGTGAAAAATACCATCCCCACTTGGCACCGATGCAAGTTAGTAACAGCCACAAGTCAAACTGCCTGATTTGTTGCGGAAAGTGAAGCTATAGTGCTGCATGGGCACATACCACATGAACTATAATAGTAGTAATAATCTCGACTCACACTTTTCTACTACATTTGGGACAAAATATTGGTATTGCTTTATCACATGTGAAGCTTCGATGCAAGTATATATATATATATACATATATATATATATATATATATATATATATATATATATATATATATATAGAGAACAAAAATATAAATTATATATATGCGTGTATATATATATAGTATATATAAAATCTTGCATCCAAGCTTCATTTGTGATAAAACAATATCATGATATATATATATATATATATATATATATATATATATATATATATATATATATATATATATATATATATATATATATATATATATATATATATATATATATATATATGTGTGTGTATATATATATATGTGTGTATATATATATATGTGTATATATATATATATATATATATATATATATATATATATATGTGTATATATATATATGTGTATATATATATACAGTATATATATGCATATATACTGTATACACCAAACAAAAATACAAACACAACACTTTTGTTTTTGCTCCCATTTTACATGAGTTGAACTCAAAGATCTAAAACTTTTACTATATACACAACATACCTATTCCTCTCAATTATTGTTCACAAATCTGTCTAAATCTGTGTTCGTTGAGTATTTATTTGCCAAAATAATCATCCCACCTCACAGGTGTGGCATATAAAGATGATTAAACAGCATGATTATTGCACAGGTGGGCCTTAAAGGCTTACTGAAACCCACTACTACCGACCACGCAGTCTGATAGTTTATATATCAATGATGAAATCTTAACATTGCAACACATGCCAATACGGTGCAATTTTAAATTCCTCGGGGAACTTCCGGTTGAAAACGTCTAGATATGATGACATTTGCGCGTGACGTCAATGGTTGAAACGGATGTATTCGGACACCATTGTATTCAATACAAAAAGCTCTGTTTTCATTTCAAAATTCCACTGTATTCTGGACATCTGTGTTGGTGAATCTTTTGCAATTTGTTTAATGAACAATGAAGACTGCAAAGAAGAAAGCTGTAGGTGGAGAAAGCTGCAGCAACACAACCAGGAGGACTTTGATTTGGATAGCAGACGCGCTATCCGACGCTAGCCGCAGACCGCATCGGTGATCGGGTGAAGTCCGTCGTCGCACCGTCGATCACTGGAACGCAGGTGAGCACGGGTGTTGATGAGCAGATGAGGGCTGGCGTAGGTGGATAGCTAATGTTTTTAGCATAGCTCCGTGAGGTCCCGTAGCTAAGTTAGCTTCAATGGCGTCGTTAGGAACAGCATTGTTAAGCTTCGCCAGGCTGGAAAGCATTAACCGTGTTGTTACAGGTCCATGGTTTAATAGTATTGTTGATTTTCTGTCTATCCTTCCAGTCAGGGGCTTATTTCTTTTGTTTCTATATGCAGTTAAGCCCGATGCTATCACGTTAGCTCCGTAGCTAATGTGTTTCGCCGATGTATTGTCGTGGAGATAAAAGTCACTGTGAATGTCCATTTCGCGTTCTCGACTCTCATTTTCAAGAGGATATAGTATCCGAGGTGGTTTAAAATACAAATCCGTGATCCACAATAGGAAAAGGAGAAAGTGTGGAATCCAATGAACCCTTGTACCTAAGTTATGGTCAGAGCGAAAAAAGATACGTCCTGCACTGCACTCTAGTCCTTCACTCTAACGGTCCTCATCCACGAATCTTTCATCCTCGCTCAAATTAATGGGGTAATCGTCGCTTTCTCGGTCCGAATCGCTCTCGCTGCTGGTGTAAACAATGGGGAAATGTGAGGAGCCTTTCAACCTGCGACGTCACGCTACTTCCGGTACAGGCAAGGCTTTTTTTATCAGCGACCAAAAGTTGCAACTTTATCGTCGATGTTCTCTACTAAATCTTTTCAGCAAAAATATGGCAATATCGCAAAATGATCAAGTATGACACATAGAATGGACCTGCTATCCCCGTTTAAATAAAAAAAATTCATTTCAGTAGGCCTTTAGGCTGCCCACAATAAAAGGCCCCTCTGAAATGGGCTATTTTCTCTAGTGTCCTCTGCAATAGACATTTGTGTTTGGAATGACTTTTTTTCTTCAGCGTCCTCTGCAGTGGACATTTGTGTTTCTAATTAAAAAGGGCTGTTTTCTCTAGTGTCCTCTGCAGTGGACATTTGCGTTTTGAACGACAACATTATTTTCTTCAGCGTCCTCTGCAGTGGACATTTGTGTTTCTAATTAAAAAGGGCTCTTTTCTCTACTGTCTTCTGCAGTGGACATTTGTGTTATTAAATAAAAAATGGGCTATTTTCTTAAGCATCCTCTACAGTTGATATTTTGGTTTTGAATAAAAGGGCTTCTGCAGTGGACATTTGTGTTTTGCATTATAGACCTTCTTTGTTTCAAGCGTCCTCCACAGTAAAGATGTGTTTTTCATAACAGCGCAGTTTTTTTCATTATCCCCTGCAGTGGACATTTATGTTTTTCATGACAGGGCAATTTTTTTTCATTTGTGTTAGGAATGAATGAGAGGGCGATTTTCCCCCTGACGCTCTGACAGAATAAACATCAACTGCTGGTTCTCAGGAGGAAATACTATACATTTGCACACATTTATGAAGCATGGCGTGGCAAAGTTGGTAGAGTGGCCGTGCCAGCAATCGGAGGGTTGCTGGTTACTGGGGTTCGATCCCCACCTTCTACCATCCTAGTCACGTCCGTTGTGTCCTTGGGCAAGATACTTCACCCTTGCTCCTGATGGGTGCTGGTAGCGCCTTGCATGGCAGCTCCCTCCATCAGTGTGTGAATGTGTGTGTGAATGGGTGAATGTGGAAATACTGTCAAAGAGCTTAGAGTACCTTGAAGGTAGAAAAGCGCTATACAAGTATAACCCATTTATCATTATTTATTTATAAATATTTGACATGTAATATAAATGAGATCCTTAGCTGAAACACTCATGTTGAACCTAACGTCATACGCCACAAGCCAATTCATCATTTCAGTGCAAGCCACATATCATATTCTACGCTAAACTGTGATGCCAAATCAATGCAGTATTTGGTGTAAAACATGGAGGTACAAAGTCCGAAAGTGGTGACATCGTACCTGATGGGCTCGTCAAAGAACATAACAGGAGGATTGTTGACCAACTCAAGAGCAATGGCCAGTCTTTTACATTGGCCCCCTGAGAGATGGTTGGTCCGTGTTTTAGCACAGATCTGAAGCCCTAAAGCAGTCATGATGTCGTCCACCTGTGACAAAGTATCTATTACTAAATAAATATAAAGCAGTCAGGAAATGTATTTACTCGGACATACAAGTTTCTTTTTGACTGCCATGTTCTCATTGAGTTTCAGATTGGCAGACACCTAAAACGCAAAGAACACATCATTACTGAGATCATGTTTGCAAAACCAGACCCATCCCCCGCCTGACCATCATGGCCTCCTTGGTGGTTAGGTGGGGCATCAAAATGTCGCTCTGCATGATGTAGCAGGACATCTTCTGGAAGATCTTCAAGTTCCTTGGACGACCATTCACCAGGATTTGGCCAGTCCTGCCCGACTCTCTGTATCCAGACAACAATCAGAAAAAGTACTTCCTGTGTGCCGTTGTGGACTGCCAACTTACTTGTATCCCGCCAGGATGTTCATCAGGCTGGACTTGCCAGCTCCAGATGGCCCCATGATTCCGGTAAGATCTCTGCTGTTGAATTGTCCAGAAAGACGATTGAGGAGGGTTTTATAACCTGAAGAGACAATATTATATACTGAGAACCAGACTCAGGGGCGTAGCACCAAATTTTGGGCCCCCATACACAAGACTCCTAAGGGGCCCCCTATCTCACCCTGAATCCAACATCGCTGCCTCATACATACACACTTGGTATGTTTACATGCGCCAAAAAAGAAAATATTGCATGTATTTGGTTAAAACCAGCATTTTAAAACACATAAACCTTAATTAGGTTTTTTGACTTTTTAAAAATGTGACTAACATCTAGATAACCACCCCTAACATATTAGGGCCCGAGCAACAAAAAAGCAGCAGAGGCCCTTTTGAATTTGCCTCTGTTTATTATTATTCTCTCACTTCGATCCCATTTTTGAGGCCCTGAACAAGCACGAAAACTCACCAATTTTTTGCAAGCACCTCAGGTCAGGCGAAAAATGTTTTTGGGGTCCCAAACACGAAATTTCAAAATGTAATCTCGAGTGCCTTTTTGAAAATAAGAATAAATTGGCACCTGCCACCAGATTAATGTATCGTCAGGAAAATCTCTAGAGACGTCTATCATGACAGGACGCACGTAAAAGTCTGAAGAACTCATATTTAAAAACAAACTGGAAGTCGGCCATCTTGGTTTCCGTCCAAAAACAGGGGGCGTACTTTAAAAAAAACTCGTCCTAGGATCTTTGATCAATTGAGCCACAGTTAAAATGATACCTACTAGACAGGCAAGCAATGATAAATTGTGAAGGAATTTGAATGTGGGCGTGACATGGCGCCAAACTTTGATCTGATGGTTTGCCACAGAACTTTCAACATTTGTAACTCGGCTACACAAATTCAGATATTGGTAAGATTTTGTTGAAATGATGGATGAAGATGACACCTTGAAGTGCTGGATGGGTCAGTACCTATTCATTCATTCACTCATGGTTGGGCAGCGCCTAGCTGGCAGCAAAACCTGCTCCTTGCCATCACCAATCAAACTGTCTTTAAATGATCAGCTCTCATTCCAAACTGATGAGGCTTTAAGTTCCGGAACTGATCATGGCTAGACCTTGATATCGACACCAATTGAGAAATTGAGGAAGACGTGACCATATGCATCATGCGTGCCCGCCGA